>NW_010972487.1:1880968-1921791 GCF_000737465.1 Haliaeetus leucocephalus | reverse complement strand
GGAAAGAAGGGAGGGGTGGGGGGAAGGTGTTTTAAGATTTGGTTTTATTTCTCATTACCCTACTCTGGTTTGATTGGCAATAAATTAAGTTAATTTTCCTGGCATCCAGCCAGGGGTAAGCCACCACACATAGTAGCCTAGTTTCTTAATGTTTGTAGGCAAAATGGGGACTGAAGGAAATCAGAATAGAATAGAATAGAATAGTTCAGTTGGAAGGGGCCTACAACAATCATTTAGTCCAAATACTCATTGGAAAGTGTGTGGGGGTACAAGATGACACAAAGACAAGCTGTACTGCAAAGCCTACCACAGTGGGGGCAAAGTAAGGAAACATCAAGTTTAACATTGTTCCTAGTGTTTAATCTACATTTTTATCTGAAATACTCCTGTTTTAAGGTAACTTTTCTTGCAAGAAGCTCTTTGGTCCCAGGACACTAGACAGAGCCTTGTTTCATAGAGGAGAAACCTGTCTGTCCTGAACCTCAGCCAGAAACTCAGCGGTGATTAAAGATTAATACACCAGAAACTGCAATTTGGTACCAAGCCAGAGAATAAAGTGTTTCTACCTGGAGAGGGAGGAGAAAGCTGCAGCTGAACAGTAGTGAGCATGGCTGATGCAGGAGCAGGTCCCCAATCTCTCTGAGGGACAGAGTATGTGTGTGCCTCTTGGATGTACAGAATGAGTTTCTCCTGGGCCAGAATAGGGCTTAGCTGGCACAGAACTGAGATTTTTTTTCCTTTAATTTCAGACTGAATTCTGTAAATAAATGGTGATTAGCTATGACATACGTTGAAGTGTGCTCCTCCATGGGCTGAAGTTCACAACAAAGATCATGGGCAAACTGCTCACGATGGACATCTCTGTTGGTGGGATAGTGGTCAACACTGGATGCAGTCCTGTGGTATCATACATAAAAAATTGAAATTGGATCCATTTGCACTTTGAATTCAGCTGATGAAAGAAATCTTCCAAAACTATTATCAAATATCTGGTATCAAATGTAAGGAGTGACACAATGAAACAAGAACATTTTAACAGAGGAGGTGTCATTTTCTCTTCTTTTTTAAACAGCAGTTATTCTGCCTGTGTACTCTGGATCAGCCATTGGAATTACATAAACCTAAAACTTGCGTGAAATCAGAAACATAATTGTCTTAGGTTTCATTCTCTGCACTGTATGAACAGGCAGCTCACAATCAGCCCTTGTATATAAAGCCTGTTTACCAGAGTGATGTTTAGAGGTTTTATGCCATTGTATTCAAGCTAATATTTCAAATTATTCTAATCTGCTTGGATTCATATCCCTAGTGGTTTCTCACAGATGAAGGATTTGAATGAATCAAGCACTAATCACTCCCTGGTAAGATTTGGTGATGTTTGTGCTATGTTTGGCATTATGCCCTCTTTTTGTTTGTAATCTGTGCTTTTATACTCAGTTGTCTCTTTTTAAAAAATTTTATTTACAGCCTTCACTTTCTCTTCTGTATCTTCCTTAGTGCCGTCAAGACTTGCACTAATAGTTACTTAGATTCATTTAATCCTGGGACATAGGCACACGTTAATTTCTGCTTCAGTGTTTTCAGACTTACCATCCATTGGCTGCTCAGTTCTTCCTCTGCTCCAAGCAGTTTTCACTTGCAGTGCGAATGCTCCTACATTATTTCAGCGCAAAACCTTTATTCTAACAATATCCTTATGGCTGTAATACTCACTTGCCCTTCGTTATCCCCTCCTTAATGTGCTACTTTATGTTCATTTTGGTCTCAACATGTCTAAATTTTAAACACATTATTTTCTTAGTGTTCAGACATATTCACAATTTCTAAGTTTAAAAAGGTTCACCCTTAGCAGAGCAATAGTTTTTGCACCAACAGAGTGGAAAACAGATTGCTCCGAAGCAAAAATAATTACTTTGTCAAATGTAAAATGAGACAAAGGGGTAAAGTGATGATATTTTTACTTGGAGTTCTGGGAAACAAAGCTGGAAATTGTAACACAGCTCCAGTTTTGCAGTAGTGCAAGATAAAGTCAGTGCAGGTGCTGTGCAAGCAACCTGCCTCCAGTCTGCACAGGCCCAATCAGGTGGGAACTGGTTCACCGGTGATACCTTGAATTTGTATTTTGCTTTGGGAATCTGCACATCTTGAATGTGTTTTCTTAGGCTGTTAACATATTGAAGACTGCTTTGGGGTAGTATGGGAAGGACCTCCTGGTCCTGCTTTGAAGATGCTCTCCTGTTGGCATGTGGCTGATTTGTGAAGTTTTCAGTTAATACTGCCTTTTTTATATGTACTAAGATGTTTAAACTGTGTGGTTTTGATATTTGAATCATCCAGCCTTCCATGGAATTGAAGCTGTTTGAGCTTGTGAGTTTATCAATTTGATTGTGCCATTACAGTAACCAGATCTCTGCTGTTGCTCAAATTGCAAGTATTTTTATGATCACAGACTATAGCATCCTATGTGCCACACCCAACTTTTTCCGCAAGTCTTGGAGTGGAAGCTACACAGTAACTGAAATTCTTTGCTCATTTTGTGCTGTCCATACTTTCATACTTTCATGCCTGGCCCCAAAGCAAGTTGAACTCTGGGGAATTACCTGGATTGAAACCACAGAAAGTGAAATGACAACACTAAAGGACCAACTGAAAGAAGGCAAAGATGACAGTAGTACCCTAATCTACCAAGAGAATACAGAAAAAGGAAGAACGCAAAATATTTCCTTGTACTACATGTAGTTCAGTTTTGAAAAGCAAATGGCTTGAAATTTAGCTGCCCTCCATGACTTCCAGGCCACATGTGCAGAATTTACAAATCAAAATATGGCTTTTCTAACTTCGGAGCTGTTCCACTGTGGAACTTAAACCCATGCTTTCAGCTCTTTTTCATGCTCAAATATCTCAGTAAGGAAGGTGATACAGACTGATTGCTGACTGTTTTGCTGGTGACACAGAAGACAGGCACAATTCAGCTTGATGTTCCACATCTTCAGTGGACCTGCCATGCTAGCAGAGTAGCAGGTCATTTGGACCGTGTGATGAAATCTGTTCTCTCCCTGATGAATATGTGTGAATGTGAATTGGTCACAAGTGTATGCATGTTTGATGTCAGCTGTACTCCTTGCATTGCTTGTCAGCAATATAAATATTGCATGTCCCAGGCCTTCTGTCATTCAAGAGAGGAGGTGGGACAACATCTTCTCTTCCTCATACAGCCAAAGAGGCTAAGTTCAGCAGTCACACCTCGCTATAAATTCAGAAAGGGAATGGCACTAATTTTGCACTGAGTTGGATTGGAGAAGACCTAAGGGCAGCAGGGACAAAAAAAGGGCTGCACTTCTGGTTGCAGTCACACAGATGTCTGATAAGGCTCTAAGCAACAGCAGCAGATCCCTTTGGCTCATGGTTTTCAATGCCTGCACATGCACATAGCAATGAGAGTGACAAAAGCCCCACCTGGATGCTGCCTGCAGCAAGCTTAGCCTCCAAAGGCAATGAAAGGGGACCCTCTCTGAGGCATATCAAAGTCAACCAGGTCATACAGTCTTTAAACTATCATAAATAAATGTTCCTTCTGAAATCCTTTAGATTCCCTTCTCTGACTTTTCCCACTTGAGGGCTATTCCCAAATCTCACACCTCTGATGGTAAATTTCTTCTAATTTTCAGTCTAAATATATTTATGGCCAATTTGAATTTTATTATTTGAATATTATTTATTTATATGCATCTGCTGTTGTGCCAACTTTACCCTTTAGCTTAAATAGATTTTCTACCTGCTGGAGAAGATGCTCCTTTGATATATTTATAGGGAGAACTATATCACATATCAGCCTTCATTTTGCTAGGCTAAGCAAGCAAAGCTCTCTTAAAAAGAAAGGCCTCAATTTCTCAAGATATCTTCATAACTTTTCTCAGTTCAGTGTGAACTCATCTCTCCTGGATGTAGTTTTAGGAACTATATTCCTTTTTTAAAGTAAAGTCTGGTGTTAGGTCCATACATCCAATATTTCCTTAGTTCTGCTTAAAAATATGTTATCTGATGCAGTCTAGAATCATATTTGTTTTGATCAGCAAATCGTAAGAGCTGGCATGGGCATTCGCACTGTCGATCATGCTGTGACTAATTTTCCTTCAGGTTCTTTCTCCTCCTGCCTTGATTCCATCAGAGGATCTTCCTCTTTGTAGCAGACATTCTTGATCACAACATTGCATTTCGGACAGTTTCAGGCAGGTCTCTGTGTGATATTCCAGACCTTCTCCATATGAATAGTTTTCCCAACTTTGTGTCATCAGCAGGTTTTTACCACATGGGCCAAATCTATGAATGAAGTCCAAGAGCCATTAAAGGTCTTTGATATCTATACTGAGATGTTGCAGTGCCTAACAGTTTAGGTGTCCAGCCCTTGGTGCACAGTCCAACTCTTGGACAGGGCCTGTAGGTTCCTTGAGCAAGGCATAGGGAGAGCATGGGCACCTTAGAATGCAATCTTGAAAGGACCCATGCTGAATAAGAAGTGCTAAGAATAAGCAGAAATTGAGTCTTTCATGTGGTTTTTTTCACCCAGTGTCCAAATGCCACTGAAGGCAAGGCATATGCCTAAATTAGAAGTGCAGATGTCTACCGAGCCCACAAGTTATGAAGGTCAGGTAGCTGTATAACGTGAGGTAAGAAGGTAGATTGCAATATTGGACATGGACACTATACGTTGTTTTCTCAATCTTTTATCAGACCCTTTTGGAGCTGGCTTGAAAATAATAAATAAATGTGGTCCTAAGGCCAAAGCAAAAATTCTATGTCCCTGCATTTATCAGGAATGAACTTTGCTCAGTCTGTTCTTCTGCTGACTCCAACATCACCCAGAGACCTTCTGCCAAGAGTCCTCAGCCCTCTACCAGCAAGCTGACGAAACTCAGAGGTTTAAAAAGAAGATTAGTACTACTGTTAGTAACAACAACCATAATAATAGCAATAATAGATCCTTCAAAGAAGAAATACAATATCTAACTCGCTCCATTTTTTAACTCTCTCCTCAGTGAAATCTCCTGTGCTTTTCCTCCAAATTCACCCCAGCGGAAAGATCCTCAGTTCAGTCTTCCAGCAAAGCAGCTCATCCACGCTTAAGCTCACGTAGACAGCAATCTCACTTTACAACTGAGGTTAATCGGTCATGGCTGATGAACTTTGTTTAATGAAGGGCCATTTATATAGTGCCCTTTAGATAAAGGCTCTGCATTTTAGCATTCAAGAGAAGGTAAAAGGAAGAAATCAAAAGACACAAGAGGGTTAATACCAAGGGGCTTGTTTTTCTGCTTTTGTTTTCCCAAATAAGTACTATAAATTGAAGATTTGCTTCTGGAGGATTTATTATTACTAACCTTACTGCAAATGCTTACTTTCTCAGACCCCAAGTGTGAAAATGGACTTCCATGCAGCTGCCCAGAAACCTGCAGCAGTCTGCATTTAATCTGAGCAGCAGCAGCTGCTTGAGATGAACATATCAAAAATTAACCGGCCAGGTCGTGCATCTCCAATCCGAACCCACCTCTAAAATTCCTGGTACTGTTTCACTGCTTTATCCTCTGAAATAATCTAAGCTCAGACTATCAATCACTCATTTTTACTATGCTGCTAATGCAGCTTTTAAATTTTAGTCCTGTTTGTTTTTTTCCTGTTATGCTGAAAGCAAAATAAAAATAATTAAAAAAGAAACTTTGCTTCCACTGTTCTGTGCTGGTACCCAGTGCTACCTGGCAGACCTTTAAAGTGTCGATTCTGCATGACTAATTGATTGCTTCAGCTGGGGTTAATTAATTAATTAGTAGCAGAGCTGCATTAAAGATTGGAGGCATTCAGAACTCCCATAATGGACGCGAGCTTTATTAGTACATAAAATGAGTATTTAAAATCCACACAGCAACTAATATGCTCTTGAGGCTTTCATTAAACAAACCTATAAAATTACTTGCTTCATTATGTATTTTAGTTACTTTCTTCACATTGTACGGTATCTCTTCACCTTTTTCTTTTGCCAGCCAGTTTTAAGTGCCTATTTGAAATCAATTTCTCTAATAATGGGCTTAATGAGCTCATCAATTAAGGCTGCCATAATGGAATGTAACTGTGTGGTTTCAGTTATCAGTTAAACTCTGGAACTAATTTCCATGCTTCATCTATCAAAAATGATTGGCTAATATTGTTTAGCTTCTGCTTTAGGACGATAGGGAGACCTCGGGCCCTTCTTCACTAATGTCCGAAGGGCTGAATTTCTTCTTGGAGAAGCAGAAAGGAAGGGAGGCGAGGTGGGATGGAAAGAACAATGAGCGGAGAGATTTGGGCCCCTATCTGGATCTGGAGGAAGTGTGATCCTGTATTTCAATGCCAGCATGGTAATTAGTAGTAATGGATTACATTTTCAGACGTATTAGATAAAATGATCGTTCCACATGAAAAATCCCATTATGAGTTTCTTACCTCTCGCTCCCTCTGTCTCTCTCCTGCTTTTGCTCGCTCGCTCTGTTTTAATAACCACTGCCCTTTTCTGTGACCCCTTTAAATAATGGTATAAATGGTCAATAGACCTAAACATATAAATATTTCCTTAAAACAATGCCCCTACAGTTACAGCAGCCAAACCTGAATTTTGGGAAGTGCTTTCTCTGTACAGGAAAGAATAAATACCTTACCAAACACAAAAATCTATCAAGCCAAGAAAAACTCTACAAATAAATGGAGTGTACAAAGATAAATTTTTAAAAAAATACTGTTAAAAGGCAGAAAAATCTGAAAAATCACAGGTTTTAATTCCTGGTTTTCTAATTAATGAATACTAGCAACATTTATCTGTTCTTGCTGTTCAGATTAGATGTGTTCAGGTTAGCATGCTATAAAACTTCTAGTTGCTTGTGGGATTTTACTGGTTCTCGGGCGTAATTGAAACTTTCCAGGTTAACTAGTAAAATTTGGCTCACAGTCCACGTTGACTGAAATGTTAAAATCTCTTTAGCTGTCAGGAACTTTCTAAGTGTGACCTCTGTTGTGGCTGTATTTATTTCTCTCACAGTGGCATCTGTGCTCTTCTAGGCATTTTCCAGGCATTTGTAAGGGATGAAGGAAGGCCCCATTTTAGAGGGAGAATGGCAGGCTGGAGGTTGGCTGAAGGGGAACAGCAGGGATTTATTTAATACAGGCCCTTTAGATTCAATGTAAAGGGACCACTCTTCAAGTGACTTGAAACCAATGGCACTATGAGAGGGAGAAGATTGCAATTAGGTGTCAGAGCCTGGCTGCTACTTTTATTTTTAAGACATGAAAATTCAGTGTTGGTGGAATATTATCCAGTAAAACTCAAAACCGGAGAAGTGTGTGTGAGTCACAAATGCCATCCCAGAAATGGCTCCACTGAGAAATATTCCTCAAGCTTTGCCTTAGAAAGCCCAGGATGAGAGATGACTTTCAGCAGCTTATCAACTAAAGCAAACCAAAGGGGGTTTTGAAGGGACCGCAGGATTTCACGAAGGTTTCCTTCTCAAAGGGAGTGATTATTATCTGGCTGTTGTTCTGCGAGTGATTTTGTAATTGATCATGCATTAATTTTCTGGCTCTGATCTTGCACCAGTGCTCACAGTTGACTCTACTTATGTGAACTGAGTGTGTTATTTTTACCCAGTAAACCTTCCTCTCACGAATAAAATTAATACCACAAAGACTCTTCTTGTGGAGTAGCAGAAATTGTGGTAAAGCAAATAATGCTAGTTTGCAAACTTCTTTATAGTAATCCTGTTCAAATAATCAAGCTGTATAGTATGAGAGAGTGAGCTCTGTCATAACATTAGAAAGCATTTAATTTTCTAGAAAATAAGATTATTTTTTAAGTCTTTGGTGTGATAATTTCATATGTTTTGAATTTTTTTTCAAGTTAGACTTTATAGACAACTATAAAAACAGGGTGTTGACAAAGGAGATTTCAAGTAAACAAAATCCAAACAGGTCCTATCATTTTCTTGTGTGTTTTTAACATTTTTCATGATTCATAAATTTTCCAAGAAAAGAGTAAAGAGAGAATAGTGAAGGGAGAACCTAACTGAAGATTCATCTCTCCCTACCTTCAGTTTGGGATGACAAAGCTTAGAAAGCCCCAAATTTCCCAAGATGCTTAAAAAACAAAGCAGGAATCCTTTAGGTACATGTTATATATCATAGAGGGACTAAGAGAGGCTTAAGCTCAGTTTTCTTTTCCAGTTGGGATGATTTTAATGTCGCTGATGTAATGTAGCTATAACACTTGTAAAGCAAATGCTCTTCTAGTGCTGCAATTTATAAAATCGCAAAGAGAAATGCAAGTGATAGACATGAAGTCGTACAGTTAAATCCCATGCTCTGAACTCTGATTTAGCTCCTGATTCTTTTGCAGACTCCCCTGATCATTCAGTCTTTTAAAATCTCCCGCTGCCTGACTAGTTAACAGGGACTGTCTGCCACAGATCTTTAATTCTGCTCTCAGGAACACTTTTGTATCTCCTTGGTTTTGCATTTACTAGTAGGTCTATCGGGGCCTGAAAACGCAATTTCTTCAGTGCTGCCTCCAACGTGATTCGTGTGCCTTTATTTTCCACACAGCCACTGCAAGATGCTTCTGCGGGCTGTGGTTTGCCCCTTTTCCCTCTTGCAGGACACCAGGTCGTGGGCAGCGTGGATGGGCAGTGCACCAGGGGTACGGCACACAAGGAGCCTGCGGTGGGATCAGTCCTGTTTGCGAGTCAAGGTCCATAGGCAGCAACGTATCCTCAAAAGCAGAGATCTTCTTCGGCAAACCCTAGTGACATGAGAGCAGGAGAGAACTCAGTGAACTTTAGTTGTTTGCTGCTGTTGTGTGAGCTTAAGGGTAGAAAAGCATAATTTTTACACCCTTTCTTAGGGCATGCATTGGCTTTGGTTTGCTGTACCCACCCAATAGTCTTCAGCTTCATTTTTTTAATGACATGATTTGTAACCAATTGCAAAGAAGATAGCAGGTTTATTCTGAATCCTTGATGGTTCCCCCCCTGCCCCCTTCCTCCGTTTAAAATAATATTACTATTATTAGAAGACATTCAAAACAGGGAGACAGTGTCACTGTCCACCAAGGTTTCATTCTTGTACTTAGATATGTGCTATACCTTTGTCACAGGATAAGACAAATGGACCATGGCAGGCCTTGAAGCTGTACATGAAAGAGCTCCAAATAATAGTAATAATAGGTATTTTTAAAAGTCTGTCTTTAAGGGTTGAGTGGACTCTGTGTGCCCTATTTACGCCTTTTTAATTCTTGAACAATAGCTGTGGGGTTTCGTTCGCTGTAGCACACGAGCGAGGTTAAACATTATTTCTGTAACAGCCTTTTGTTTCCAGCTCCCATGGAGAGAGGGGGAAAAAATTGAGATAAAGAAGTGTTATTAAAATTGTGACACACGGCTCTGGGAGTACGTTAAAGATAGAAGGAGCCAGGACGTCAGGAAAGAAATAATGAAATGCAAAAATCACCCAGACTGACAATTGGGAGCCTATGTAGCAGCTTAGCCTGTTGGTCCAAGGCTATTTGTCATAATCAGCAGCACTTTTCTCATTAGCAAAAAGCCATTACCAGTGGACTTTATCAGCAGCTGTGAGTTATCAAGGGGCACACAGCAATCCTAGCGTGTAGTCGTGGGGTTCAGCCGGGGTCCGGCTGCTTTAATAAGCCGCCAACTCTTTCCCCAAGTTCCCAGTCAGGTGTCTGCCATTCCCGGTGAGGCAGCCGAGTGCGCTCTATTAACCACCTCCCTCCAACGCCTTCCCAATCCCCCAGCCCGGGGGCAAAGCCTCCCCTCCTTCTCCTTACTTTCACCTTCTCTCCCAACCAGCTCAGGGGCCAACTGGGCTAAGACTTCCCTACTTGCCTGGATCTGTTCATTTCTCCTCCTCTCTTCTTTTCCACATCTCCGTTCTAGCTTTGCCCGCTGCAGCTTGCTCAGTCTCCTTGATGGACCAAGCTATTCTTTTCTTTCTTGCTCCTTCTTCTCCATTTTCTTTCCATAGTATACAAACCCTTATCTGCTCCTTCTTCTTCCACCTCCAGGGCCAACTGCTTGGACATGCCGTCCCATTCCTGCACATCAGCAGTACAGGTTGCCTTTTGGAGGAGTGCCTCCAAACCTGCTCTGACCTGCCATCAGTCTGCTGACGTTACATGGTAACTTGGCTGTGTCTGAGCTCAGAGTGAGATCTTTTTCCTCTCTGCTCTGTGTTCTGTCTGCCCTGTGAGATGGATAGTCCTATCATACCCTCTTAAGACATATTTAGACTTTTCCTTTGTGTAAGTATTCTCCATTATCTTTTCGAGAGGTCATGTCCTGGTACCTACAAGCGATCAGAGCAAAAAATTGCCCTTTTTCTGCCTGTGCTGTGTTGTCTCCATGACAGAAGGTATCAAGCAGAGATGGGTTGGACACGTGGTTGTGGCGGCTCCTGGACTAAGAGTGGTATGGGCAGCTCCCAGGCTGGGAGAACTGGAGTTGAGTACCAGCCTGGGGGGACTGCCTGAGCATACGAGTAAACTTGCAGTGCTGCTTGGATAGAGACATCCAGGGAGAGAAAAGAGTGTATATTCAACAACTTCAGGAGGTATATCCAAAGTGTCCTTTTATGCTAAGGAGGGAAAATGTGCCCGCCGCCCTTTTTTCAAATACAAACAAAATAAATGTCTTGCTGCTTAAGCTGCTGGTGGGAACTCCCTCTGAGTGGGAGGAAAATCAAAGCAATTCACTGCCAACTTCCAGCCTCTTCACCTTCTTCACTGTGGCTGGAGTGGTAAATTTGCCACGTTTTAAGAAAACAGCAAATAGTAGCTCTGGGAATGCACTGGGAAGTAAACATGTACGTTTGTGTATGGGTGGTCGTTCTCAGTGTGCTGCACCACTGGAATCATTATAGGTCATGAACTGAAGGATTTGAGTGGATCCAAAATCTAATGAAGTCAGTGAAAAGACTCCCATTGACTTCAGGAGGGTTTGACACATGTGCTAATTGAGGGAAAAAATTTAATCTTGCACAGAGCTAAAAATTATACTGGTACAAATGCCTGCACTTGAAAGAGGTATGGAAATGTGAGATGTTCTAGGTTGATTTAAGGACATCCACGTTTCCCACCCTTTGTTTAAATTGGGTTTAAGCACACACTTAGCTATATTAGTTTAAATTTATGCACAAGCAAACCTAAGTTTTGATGCTGTCAGAGATGACAAAACATCTGCAGAGACCATGGGTAGCAGTAATTACACCTTGCATTGGAATTTGCCATCAGATACCTGCACTGGAGATGCCTCCACTGCAGAGTTGTTGGAGAGGCACTTCAGGGCATGGATTATCAAACCTGTTGTAGGCACCTATGAATTGTGCCACAACAGAAATAAAATCTCAGGAAAAATCTTGGACCTCGATTCAACAAAACACTTGTTTAGCTTTAAAAATATTAATAACCTTCTGACTTTATATGTTAAAGTTATCCCATAAAAAGGTTTTGCTGAGCCAAGACAGCGCCACCATATGTTACTTTGAATATTTGTAAAAAGGATATTTATAAGATGATAGTATTCTGACACTAATGAATGGATTTCCAACTTGTGCAATAGTTCTGGTTAAAAAAATTAAGAAGAAAGAACTTATCCTAGCTTTGGACTACTGACTGCAATGCATTCATGTTGGCTTTTGGTGTGCCCATACTAGAAGAATGTGTTTCAGATATGTTGTAGGAAATTTTTGCCACCATTGTGGCTTTCTGAAACTGGATGGAAGGCTGAAAGAGCAGAGTGCCTTTGTGCTCTCTAATTACTCTTTTCATCTTATTTAGTTGTATTAAATATTTTTCAGATATTGTGTGGGAGACAATGTTATGAAGCAGGAGCCTAAACAAACAACTAGGTTGCCTTAGTCCGAAAAAAAGCTTATAATCAAAGCATATGGCAAGTCCCCTCGGGTCTCTGTATTGGAGGTGGTGGGGTACAGGAGGAAGGCAGTGCCTGCTATGATGGGAGCAGCCCTCAGCACAGGGGTGCCTCAGAAGCATCAAACCTCTGTCAGCTCCCAGGAAGACAGGGTGAAGGAGATATCCAAAGAGGGACCACAAGGTGGCTCTAAATATATTGAAGAGGAGATTCTTCCTTCCCTCCTTTCAGATATCTTAACCAAACATCTACAGTGGAAAAGTAACTGCAATGGTTTTGTATGTATGAACTGCGCCACAGATAATACATACTCCTTTAAAAGTGTTGCTGCTTGAAAACAGATCTGCCAACAGCTTGCCTCTCTCAGGCAACCCACACCAAACCAGGGGCTGGATGACTACTGGGCTAGCAAGAAAGGGGTGTCAGGGATCAGAGTATCATAGATATTACTTTCCCTAGTATTGTCTGCACAGACACAAACCCTTCACTTTTTTTTCCACTTTTTTCCCATGCTTTTGAGATTTCCTTTTGCTTTTAACAGGTAAGATGCTGATAACAGGCAGTTGGACTAGATGATCGTTGTAGGTCCCTTCCAAATGAAATTATTCTATTCTATTCTATTCTACTCTATAATATGCATATATCATATACGTATATCCTATTATCTAAGATTACAGGGAGTAAGCAGGTTGTTCATAGTTTGGAAAAGTTGCCAATTTATTTGCACTGCAAAGAGCTGAGTTATAAGCCTCTGAAACGCAAGCGAATCAATTCTGCCTCAGCAAGGAACACCGAACGCCCATTGACTTCTACAGCAGGGGTGAGTGGTTCAGGCGGGAGGGAGGGAACTGGGCCCCCGAGTGTAAAATGCAAATTCTAGCAGATTGCCTCCATTCAAGGGAAAATCAAGGACAAAAAAATATTTTCTTCTGCTTCCTATTGTGTTTTTCCTTAGTGATTTTTTGGTAAAAACACAGTGGAGTTGACCTTAGAATCTTTTTTACCTCTGGTAAATTTTAAGATTTGCTGTATGAAAATGAATGCTGTGTGCTGCTTTTACTATCAGATTTTTTAAACCTCATTTGGGGCATTTGATCTAACATTCTCTGCCTTTCAGGTCTGTGTAGTTCTATACCTCAGGATATTGTCTAATGCAGGTTTTTCATATCCCAGAAAACGTAAGAATATCTGCAGGGAAAACCCTACAGTTTCAATGAAAAAATAAGCAGCTTACCTTTGAGATGTTTATAAGAAAGGATCTGATCAGCACATGATGTTTATGTAAACTTGAATTCTATACTGTAACTGAGCACAGAAAGTAAATAATCTTATCATTTATCTTGCACATTGGCCCACTTCAAGACAGACAAATGCATCCTGTAACTGATTAGAAATGGGACTGTAATCTCAGCTGCAAGAATCAGCAAAGGAATTGTTCTCAAGAGACAGAAGCAGAGGGAAAGAACTGGAGGGGAAAATCACTCACTTTTCTTGATCAGTTGTTGTCCAAAAAAAAAACCAAGGGAGAGAATGATCATATCACATCTATTATTTTGCCATAATTATAACCAAAGTGTTGTGATACTAGAGTTATTAAATATTTCAGATAATACCCATTGAACCTGCGACCCATTTTATTGTCTCCCCATGTCTGTTTCTCCATCATTTTTTCTGAAGATTAATAGAATTCTCAGTAGAGTAGAAAAGCAGCTCACCTTTTGCTTGGACTCAAGCACAGCAATCTCTAATAAGTTTATTATTATTATTTTGTATAGACAGCTTGTGCAAAACAGTGTTTAACTTGAATAAATGTAAGTGGAGAATGATAATCCTAGATATCGTTATAAAATAAGATGAAAGGGCCTGAGTGATGGCAATGCTGAAAAAGGTTTAGAAATATTAGTGGAATACAAACAGAAGGGAATATATTACATAATGCTACAGAAAATATGAAAGTCTACTTCTCATATTAAGACCAGTATCTCATAGAGATAGCAGTGCTTAGCTCTGCTCCCAATTCAGCAGTTAACTTTGTGACTTAAACCTGTATTTAAGTGTTTTGCTGCTTTGGATCCTTGCAATACTCACCAGAAGTGAATATTCACTGCTGTTCTGCCATTGATTCTCTGAGTGCAGAAGCGTATCGGTGAGTCAGCAGCACAGCTCACAGCGCAGTGCCTGTCCAGGTGTACTGCAGACATTGCCACGCTTTGCCCACATTGGGCATAAATAAGTGGTAGCCTCTATATGAAGCTAAGGGATGTCAGTTAACGAGGCCTGTGTTAATTAAGTGTGTCTATAGAGAGCTCAGTTTCAGCTGTGGGAGGAATAGGTTTAGTATAACAAACTCTCCATTAAAAAGTGCATCAGGATGGATCTCGGGAATGAATTCTCCTGTTGTCAAAGGCAGTCCATAATCCTAAAAGTACAATGCAAATTAAGACAGAATTTAGATTTGACAATTTAGCCTGTCTCCAGAGAAGGCAGTAGGTATATAGAGCCTTATGCCAACTGCAGATCAGGCTACAGAATCCTACGGTTCTCTTTATGCAATACAAACACTCATATAAAAATTGTCCCAGCTTTTACAATAAGATGGTAGACAGTGCAGCTGCTTTTTTGGAAGCACTGAAGCTTCTGAAGTCTGTGTGTGTGTGTGTGAGCGTGCATGCTGTAAGCATCTTTGACCAGCAATGCTACTTTTGAAAGACAAGTATTTGTGGATAAACCTGCTCTTTGTAATTTATTCTGCACACCTTGAATATTGAGAAATTTTGAGAGGCTTAGCTTTCCTGACAGAGCTGAAGCCATATAAGATCCCCATTTATAAGAATGACTGAGTGATGAAGAGAGTTTAAGTGACAGTTCATTCTCTTTTAAGCCTCCCCTCAGCCAGTCTCAATTTGCAGAAGGAGATGGAAAGGGAAGCAGGGAATGAAGTACTGTATAAAGACGAAAATCACAGATTGTGAGATGGAAAAGACCCATTAGACCATCTAGTCCATAGACTTCCAGGAAGAGGACGTACTATGGGGTGAACTGCCAGCAGATTCTCAAGAGTGAAAATGACGCAGGATCAAGAATCACTAACAGAGGAGAAAGTGGTGATGCAAAAGGGAAAAGTCCAGGTGTAATGGGAGTCTGTCCCTCCTTAGCATAATTCTCACCTTTCTCTACCTCCCTGTGCTACATCAGAAAGCTATAAGTACCTGGAAGAAGAGATGATCCCAGACAGTTCATAAGGAGATGTTCCCAGTAACTTTTGTTAATGTTTGTACAGTAGTTTTGTTTATTTTATTAAAAATGTTATGAAATAATGTCCCTTTAGCATCTTCATGGACATCAGTGCTTAGAACCTTGTTAGATTCTCTTCCAAGTTACTTTTCTTTGATCTCTATATTCTTGCCCTTGACTTCAGAAAATATCTCTTTTTAGACTAGATACTGAAAGAAGATCAACTATAGAATGAGAAGATTAAAGAGAGAAAAAACAGTAATATACTTCCCACCCTTTGACATGATCTATAGTTAAGCTTATGTAAAATTCTCTGGTCTAGCGATGCTTAGACTCATGAAACAGGCTTTCCAGAAAATCTCCTGAGTCCATCTCCTTATGTCTAAGAGATAATCCTTTCCCACAGAGGGTTACTCCCCTCCTTACTGCCTGTTTCCACAAAACTTGTCAGAAATTTCTGTGGCCTTATCAGTTCAGTTGAGATTGTCTAAAAATTGTGACAAAACCATGGACAAGCAGTGACATACAGAACAGGACTTTGTGGAAACTAAGCTAAATAAGGAAAATAAGGAGATGCAGCTAATGAGAAGAAACTAGAAAGGGGGAATCAAAGCTTTCTGCCTTTTCCTAAAGTAATTGGCCCAATATTTAGTCATGCAAGTAACGTGCTTGCCACTCCTGCCCATGGGTGTGCTTATGAGAAATGGCTGCAGCCTTAGTGTTTATTGTTGCACCTTATTATGCTCAGGTTTGCTTATTTATTTTCCCCAGGATTTAAAAGTCTTGAGGAAAAAAACCATGAAACTGCTTAATCAGTGGTGAGTGAACAAATGCAACCTCCTGAAAGAAACAGAAGTGCCTGCACGGTGCAGTGGGGTGCAGCAAGCTCAGTATGACATATTAAACCCCCTCTCTTGCCAGAGAAAGCAAGGAGACTTCAGCAACTTGCAGTTCAGGACCACAAGAAAATAGATAAGCTTTGAACCATTCCCTGAAGGTTAATGGGCTTGGGCGCTGGCAGCCCGGTGGGGAACGCCAGAATAAACCCCATTCCTCTGAAAATCCCCCACCGCTGCTCTGCAGGCGATCAAACATGGGATGTGGCAGCATCAGCACGAGCTCCCATCTCCATTCTTGTCACAACAGTGTGCAGAAAGAAGTTGTCTTTTAGGTACGGAGATCTTAAAGCTATTATAAATGCCTTGCCTAGGCCAAATGGCTTGGGCAGGGGGTTTGCCAGACACAACTGGCCTGAGGGAGAAGGTGTAGCATTATACATACGTATGCAAGTTTGAAGTTCTTGCAGGAAAACAGCCTCCATCCCTTGAATAACTTAAACTCTGCCTCAGAACAGTACAGTCAGCTGGAGCAAAGGAGTTGCCTGCCTGAGCCCAATAAATGCCAGCACCCAGTTTCTGGTGATGGCCAAGACCAGCTGCTTACGGGAAGAACTGAGAGCCCTGCAGGAGACCAGTCTTTGTTAGGATAATGTGGGAAAGGGTAAACCTCATCCTGATCTTTAACAATTAGAATTGTTTTCAATCCTGAAAGATTCAGTTCAACATACCTTCCTATTTTTGTGCCTGTCGCTCCAGCTGTACTCTGAATACTTTTTATTAGCAATATAAAGCTAACATTGCATAAAGCTGATTTAAAAGAATTCTGTGTGGCCGAAAGCGCTGTTGTCTTCACTGCAAGAAAAGAAAAAAAAGAAATCCCCCCTTCTTCCTAGGCAGTGAGATAGCACTCAGGCACATACACCTTATGGTAAATTAAAAACTATGGGGAAAAAAATAGTAAAGGAACTTCCTCAAAATGGCTACTAGAGCCTTACCCCATTGAAGTTGACAGGAATCTGTTGATAGATGTCCATGCATTTCAGACAGGCTCTGTGAGACCAGTTAAATGTTTCATTAAAGTTCCAGTGTTAAATGGCTTAATTATTTCACTTCTGTTCATGTTGAATTTGAGAGTCTAACAAAAATTAAGCAAACAAATAGAAGAGGCAAGGCTGGAGCTAGCTGATTATTTTCCTTTCCAAGTGGAGCTATCATTTCAGAAGCAAAAAAGGGAAATAAAGCCTGTGGCTATGACAGGGTTAATAGTAAAGACTGCTTTTTTTTTTTTTTCGTTTGAAATGGCTCCATGGTTCGAGAATGACTCTTTGCTTCCCCTCTTAATCTGTATTTTACGAGTGAGAAGCTTTGCATTATGCAAATCGTTAGATAGGAACAGGTGACATTTCAGCAAAGAACATGATCAGCGGCCCGGGCCTGGATTGGGCTGCTGATTTATACATTAGTATTTGTCACAAGGATCGCAAGTACTTCAGTCTACATTCTGCAATTTGCTTTTCTATTTTTTCCTCCCCACAATCCTTAAGGTGGAAACTTCATCAAAGTATTTAAAACATACTGGTCGGACCAAAGGGAACTGCTTTTGTTCTGGAATCAGGGGTGAAACAGCACGGCCTTGTTTTGGTGACTGTTTGCTGGTGTTAATTGTCACTGCTTGGTTTAGGCTTGCTGCAGCTTCGGAACCAAGCAGAGCTTACCTGCACAACTCCAGAGCAAGATCCTCTGCAGCAGTGACGAACCCCCCGGTAGCCCATTGGCCTTACTGCAGAACGGGGACCATCATCGGAAGGACAACTTGGACCTTTATTTAAGCCTTGTGAACCACGTAAATAACAGACATCTTCAAAGTGAAAAATGTGTCACAATGCAAGTATTTACAGTCCATTTTTATTTTTTCCCCTCTGGACCTTCTCTAATGGCAGGCATGCTCAATATGGATTGATTTGTATGCCATGAGATACGTTTTGGACTGTAAATATTTCTGGAAAAAACTACTGGAAAAAAGAAGGGGATTTACTGCCATTGAATTTAACATCAGGAACAGTTGTTTTTCTTCCTTTCATCTTCTAGTTCTCTGAAGCATTTTGTTTTTTACTTTCATAGTGGCTTTGCTCCTCCTCTGCTAAAACTTTAAACTGTGACAGTAGCTTAAAACAGGGAACAGGAGAGGTCATTAAATGGCCAGTGTCATTCAAAAGCAAGTTAAACAATGCTGTTCACAGCAGTCTACCTGTGCTCCTCAGCATGGACAGGAGAAGCATGTTTGGTGTGAAGGACGTGGTGGTTGCGTGCTGTCCATCATCCCTGCTTTGTGCGAGAGGCACAACAACATGGCAATTACGAACACGTATTTGCCAAATGCAAAATGGCAACAGATTTACCCAAATGCAAATTGTTCACACAATTTCACAAGAGTCTTCAGTGCAAATATAATCTGTAGGTCTTCTTTTAAGCTGCCTTGCTGCCCAAAGGCACTGGGCCAGGGCTGTACCTGCTCTATGGCACAGCCTTCACTCTAATGCTCTGGGGACATGGGCTCACTGTGATGGAGGTGACATCGCTAACACATTTGCTGCAAATCAGGGGAGAGAGGGAAGGCAGAGGCATCTCTTTCCCTGTTTGGTGATTCTGGTGGTGTCTGCTTCTCCCTGTCTCTGCCTGTGGCCATCCCACGGAGGGACCTTCCCTGACTGTCCATCCCTTATTGTGACTTTTTTTTGTTCTCAGCACTCAGCCAAGGCTCTGGGGATGGTTCCTGTAAGGTTAATAAATAAATGACTGGGCTGTGGGAACCTCTGCTCCAGTATACGTACAAAGGCTGCACTGTCCTGTGTCCCTGAACTGGGCAGGAGCCAGGCAACAAGAGCTGCTGTCGCTTCTCATCACTCCAAATCTAAGATAACACTTGGGCAACAACAAACACTCAGTTTTCTTAAGGCTTTTTCTAAGACCCATGCTACTTAAGAAGCTGGTATATGTCCTTCCCCTCCTCTTTCTTAGTCTGTTTTTTTGGCTGTTTCTTTGATGAATACAAGCACAACCAATGCTTTAGGTCCTAGACATCTTACATCTGTTATAAAGGAAGCATATTAGGTCACATGAACAATTTTGGTTTGCATCTTGCCATATACTTATGACATTAATCGTTCTTTTGGGCTAAACTTGAATAAGAAGCTACTGTCTTCACTTCAGAAAGATTTATTTTAACTCACGATGCTGTATTTTCTCGTTTCTTCTGCTTTCATCTCTATGGAGTGTAAAATGACATACAAATAACTCATCCCAGATGGTCCTCTTTTCTATAAGCCTCTCAGGTATGTTGACAATTTGCGGTCCATGAAAGCAATGTTTCTCTGACCTTTGGATACATTTCTGTTTACAAATGTCTCCTTTTAAGACTAATGTAGACAAACAGCATGAATCAGGTATAGCATTCAGCATATGGCACATACCTACCTGCAGTGATGGCCACTGATCCTTCAATGTGATGATATTTTATTTTGAGCACCTTGTTTTTTAGCTGGAATAATGGCTAAGTGTGTGTTTCCTTACCTTCTTTAGGTAACTTTAGAATGTTCTTCTGAGAATGGCACCAGCCTGTAATTCATTCATGTCAGAAATCATTACCATTTCTTAATGTCATCCCAATTAAGCTTTAGTTCAATCCAGATGTTTTCAGCTGTGGTCACGGCAATGCCTTTGACATGAGCCTGTGCTATAGGAGATTCTCCCAGTGCTGTGGCCAGCTGTGTGAAGGCTCCTGGTGCTGCTGTTGGCCATCCTGAACATGCTCCAGGTCCATGGCACTGCTGTGCCCAGTGTCAGTCTGGAAAGGTGGCTAGCACAGTGTCCCATGCCAAGATGACCACTCAGGTAAGGTTTGCTGTGGGCATTGGTTTAGAAGTTTGTGAACTTATGTCAAGCGCCCAGCCCCTACATACCAAAGCTGTAAAATGATTTACTGATGGCAATTAACACAGTGAACAGTAGCAGACACAGAATAAGCCAATCCCATAACACTGGCACAAATCACATTGTCATCATATTTAATGACATCTACTGTGAATGACTATGATCATTTTTACAGCAATGCTTTATATCAGATGCATTTTTGATTGCCACATCAAATACTCACTGAGTGTCTGCAGGCTTCACATTCAACTGCATTTCCAGGACTGTGTATGTTACTCCTATTGCACTAACTTCCTTTTTCTGCTTTATTTATTTATCATCTTTCTATTCGTATTTTGTGCAACTGTAACACAAACCATACAAAGCTCTTATGGCATTTTTTGAACACTGGTTAATTTGTCTTCATGTCAATGAGATAATTATGATTATCCTCATTTTACAGGATGGGAAGCTGAGGAAGAGATATGACAAAATGCTGTCTGGAAAAGAGACGCCCACCTGTATGCAAAGTTATCATTCAGAGTTTTGTATCTCTTCTTGTATTTATACTCTAGCCCATTTGTATACCAAACATTTTGCTGAGGCCAGAAGATGTGTGCATGTGTGCGTGTCTAGGAGGAATCCTATCCTAAAGCAGGCGTGAACAGCAGGTGTCCCACATGTGTCTTCACAGAAAAGCCAGCATTATGAATTATAACGTTTGTCATTTCGTTATTAATAATACCCTAATACCAAAACCTCTGTGTATAGAGGTGATGCTGATTTTATAGGTGTTTAAAAGACAGTCGTTTCTCTGATGAAATTAAAATGGAAGTAAATGACAGAAGAAATGATATATTATAAAACTTGAGGCACTGAGATGCAAATCAGATTGTCTTGCCGAACAGAACCAAAACCTTGCCCCAGTTCTCCAGCCTCTTGCTATAACTGCAGTGGGAAATCCTCCTTGGTTTCTCACTGAGAGGCACTGGCAGTTAAAGCATTTATGCCATCTGTGGGTTTTTAAAGTAACAGGTAAACTACACATCTTGGATCTATTTGTATTCTTTCAGATGAGTAAAAGTAAGGCCAAGTTAAGCAAGAACTTTTTCACTGGTATAAATTTAATTCCCATAGATGTCCCCAGTATGGGATTCTTTTAAAGAGCTCTTTTAAATCACTCCCTGATTGCCTAAGAAAAGATGGATTTTATGTGCTAAGGAACATTAAGATGTGCACAGCAAGGTGCAGTGACCCATTTGATGGTTGTTTTTTTCTTGATAGGTTCTTCTACGCTGGCATATACTTGTAATGCAGCTGCCACCACAGTCTGTAAGGACATGTATCTTGCTGTTGCCCTGCCTCTGGTCAGCACTGTCGACTGGGCTGGAGACAAGACTCATCTATCCCCAGTCGTTTAAGAGCACAGGGGAGTTGTCTTTTCACGGATGAATACAAGAAAATTGTTTATGACTGTTACCTACAGGATATTGGTAATACAAGGCAGAATGAGAAGAGGTTGTCATTTGTCAATCTTAATCTGGGATGTTGTATGGTGGAGGGCACTGCCTGTATATTTGGGGTTGTATTGTCTGTGCAAAGGAATGATGTTGGCTTAATTGAGATCATCAATTGCTATCTCAAAACTGTGGATTTCTTATTGTCTTAAAGCAAAACAACAGATCAGATCAAGCCTTTTTTTCTCAGAAAACCTATGAATTGAAAAAAACAGGTAGTAAATTTAGTCCAAATACCAAACTTATGACAGAATTTAAAATAAGGAGAAAATATAAGATGGCTAATGACAAGGACCTGTTGGTCTCCTTGAATTCATTCAGTGACGAGAGAGCTCAGCACTTCTTCTAACCGAGGCTGACTGTGAACCTTGTGTGGGTGTTGTTCTATTGTCGATATTCTAGTCACCTGTCTGTTAATACAGATGATCTATATTGTAAGGTGAATCACTGCATGTGGATGTTTCATTTATCTTGGTTTGGGTTGTATTATGCTTTTTCCAGCCTTGGCATTCTTGAGTTGTTCATAAAAGTTTTGGTTTCCTCCAATGGTATTTGTTTGAAAATATTTTTAATAGAATTTGGGGATTTGGCTTATTCATTGGAAGGTGTACAGAAACATCATCTCAGTTGCTGCTTAGTTCTGTAATTCCCCATGAATGTTAAAGTTCCCTGATAATCCACTCCTAATTTTCCATATTTAATTCTAAAACGTGAAAAATAGTGCTGAATGAACAAAAGACATTTTGGCAGGTGGCTATGAAGATGTTTGTTGTTTCAGACAGTGCATTCAGAGTGATCCTACTTCTCTGCTCTTATAGTACCTGTCTACTTAAGACTATTTTATGTTGGCAAGAACTTTATTGTTTACTGCACATTCATAAGAAGACTACATGAAAGATATTTGAAAACAGTGAGCAGCAAACAATCCCTTGAAAACATGAATAGATGGTTGTCCTTTTAAGTCAAGATACACCCTGCTGCATTATATCACAATAGAGAACAGCATCAGGAATCAAAGACATTTTGGAGAACTGGAGAAGACAGCAAATGTTGGTTTCCATTGAGACTATCTTAATATTCCACTGCATGAAAAAAATAATAAAATACAACTTGATCCAAAAAACCACTGACCTCATGTAATTTGTCCATTTTAATCATACAGGACTATATTCACTACCATGATGTCTATTGAGTTAGTTGGACTTATACTTTGAAATAAAATGTTGGCTAATATATGAATGATAGTTACATATATATATAACATAATTACAGATGCAAGAAATGACATGTACAGCCAGGTCATCATAGGGAGTGGTTATTGTCTCTTCACTTCCCTACAGAAGTATATGTTAACCAACCGCTTCCTTAGCATGCTGAAAAATGCACAAAGAAAATATTTTTGTCCAAGCAGTTGAGCTATTTCATCATAATAAAAGTGAAGGAAGGATAAAAACCAGTTCCCTGTCTTGTGGCTATGTTGTGTGTGCTGGTTTAACAGATGTGAAGCATGCTTTTGATATTGATTGAAGTGAAAAATTGCATAGTATCGGCTACTGAGTAGTCTTGTATAGGACAGGAAGATTTGTAGAGTCCTCGTGGGGTCTCTACATGCAGAGAGAGCCGTGGGTAGGGTCATGGGTACCCTATGAAGTAGCATAGGGTACCCGTCTCTACACCTCTACCTGGCAGAGAGTGCAGAGTGGTCTTTTAGCAAGGGTTGGAACAAAATCAAATTCAGTGAGACTCCAACTTTGGTGCTTTTGGGCCCACGCATAATCCAGAGTGATAGTAAATTACATAAATGTGCTAAGTACACAAACACCTTTGCCTTGAAACAGGACAGAATTGATTTTGATAGATTTGGAATTAGCATCTGGAACTGAAAATTGCCCCCCAACCCCTTCAGGTCTTTACAATTAATCCCAGAAGCATGGTGGAGTCAGAGCTCCTAAAAAACCTGTCCCTCAGGAGATTTTTTGCTTTGATTTGCCAGTCAAAAATCCACAGATCATTTGGATATAATTAATGCAACCATTTGCAACTCTGGATGCTGATCCTAATCCCCAGACCACAGGTTTATCTGTGATAGGTCTTTCCTTCAACCACAGCACAACAGGGAATCCTGAGGAGGAAATGTTGTCCTTGGATCTTCAATTGCGCAATTGGGTTGGGTCCCAGGAGTCTCAAACTGCAGAATGGAAATATATATCTCCTGTACTCTCATTTTCATAGCCATCACAGCATCCACAGCCGTGATTTATGGCATGGTTTGGGTGCCATTCCTTCCATAACTTTGTTGTAATCTGCTGCTAGAATCAAAACCAGCAAGACTTGTGCTGCTGGAAAGACATGTGCCCCCCAACCCCAATCTGAGATATTAGAAAAAGAAGTATGACAGTCTTTATTTATTAATGACTTGGCTTCCCAGTGGAGTTTCCCAGTTTGCTCCAAGTTCCCCCCCATTCAAATTTGCCTATAATACACTTTAACTGGCTCTTATACGATAGTATTTCCATAGGACCTTTTATGGCAAAGGACTTTGCAAGCTATAGACATGTAACACTGCTCTTTCCGCAGGCTGGAGGAGAGGTGGGAGAAAGACTTTGTGCACAACAGGACTGTGAGGTACGTGGAAAGCCTGTAGCCAAGCAAAGCGGGGAAACTTTATCACACAACTTCTAAAATGGGTAGATCAGGTAGGGCTTGGTTTTTAAGGGGTTGCCCAAACATCCCTTAGAACAATAGCAAACTAAGTGGTGATTTTGAGGGTGAGGATTTAAACCTGTGGTGCCAGGGGTGTTGATAATGCCAACATGACCCTTAAATCACAGAATTATAAATTAATTATTGCCTCAGAAAGTAAGGAGTTATAATTCTGAAATGGCTTATTTTGCCTTTGTAGAGATTGCTGAAGATGCATTTTATAGGAGAAGTTCTTGTAACTTATGAATTGTTATACAGATTCCACCTTAAATGGATTTTATCAGACTGTGCACTGGTAAGCTCATGCTAATATTGGCTCCAATAAAGAACAAATCAGTGCCCAACTCGACTCGTCTTATCGCACAGTCAAAACTGATGGCTGAAGAAGTCATAAAGATCCCATTTAATCTCTCGCCTATCTATCACTGTGAATGTCTTTATCCTCTTTGTGCAGTGGTAATATCTGCTCATTATGAAAGCAAAATAGATCTGGCATGAATAAAAGCGGAATGAAGTGCTCACTTTGATTTTGACAGCATGATCAGTGGAAGCAGTAATCTGTGAGAATCAAAAGGGCTAAATTATTCCATAACAGTAATTTGAGGGAACAGCTCAGAGCATACACATCTGCTTTCATATATTGTGACGTGCACTGATAAAACATCCTTCCCAATTTACTCTCTCTGTGCTTGACTAATCTGCAACAGCTCTCACAATGTCTAATCATGCCATCAAAAAGGAGAAGAAGTTCAATTGAGACTCAAATGAAAGAAGATTGGAAAACTATCCTCAATTGAAATTACATTTGTAAATGAGCCATAGTTTTTCTGTTCAGAGTGCGTTATGGTAAATCTGCCTGAAGAAGTAGTTATGCTGAAGAACAGCAACGTGTATCTAGATTGTATTTATTCCATTACTGCTCAAGTAAAATTATGGCAGCTTGGAAACCCTGGGGCATGTTTTCAAAACTGATATGCCAAATTCATGGTCAGATTCCTGTGGTATAATTGTAGCATCTCTGGCCAGCTGAAAGATTCCCAATATATATAAATTACACAGCCAGGTTACAGTTATAGGGTTTTTATTTTTAAACATTCCCATTATGGGAGATTTCTTCCTTTATTTGCAGGCTGGGCCATGGCCACACTTTTCTTACTTTCTACCTTTGTTCATGGCGGTTTTTGGAGCTAGTTAACCAGACCTCTAATATACCTGACATACAAAACCAAAGGTCACTTTGAAGGTGATACAAGGATGTATCCTGCTGATCCTCACAGACAAAACCATAACCTGAAGTACTTGGGGTTTGGGGTAGAATATATGCTACCCAGATGTCATGGAATGAGTCATTTAGATTGCTTAAAGAATCACTGTCAAAGGCGTTACATGAGTGATTCTAATATGATGTTGTAAAGGTGTGACTTAAATTTAAGTTCATTGGCAAGGTTCATTCTATTACTTACTACATGGAAGAAACATACAAAGGAAAATCGAGTCAGAATTGAGCTAGAACGATTTACAGAGTGACCAAAGACACAAAAGGGTAAGGGAGATCCCTCCTGTTGAGTCATGAGGTTCAAAGTAGACCCCCTTGCTTTCTAAACTCCTGATGGAGCTTAGATGTGGCTGGGTCCAATCTTAGTCTTGGACTTGGACAATGTTTTTTTTAGTAGAATTAGCTACATGGATTTCATTAGTATTAATTTAGCATGCTATTAGTCACTTACTGAGGATCTGTTGCAAATAAGGGGTCTCTCTGCCTTGGGTAAGGAAGGATGTCTTAGTCTCTGGTAAGGAATCAAACCCTGAGAGGTGGCCCTGCTCAAGGGGAGAGTCACCTGGCGCACAGTCCAGTTGCAATTCCGGGAGAGCTCAAATTGGACTCATCCAAAGATCTGTCATTGGTAAAAGGTCTCTCTGCCTCGAGGAGCAACCTTGAGAAGCATGCCCGCTCAAGGGGAAATCGCTGCCATGCAGGCACGCTGCCTAGCAGGGAGAGCTCAAAGAAGGCTCACTTAGGCTGTCATATTTATGGAATAAAGTGGTCGGCTCATAGTCAGATTGCATACAATAGGAATGGGAAAGGTAGGCATAAGACTCCTTTGTACTCACAAATTTCTTTGTTCCTTGATAAATGAGTCTTGGAAAACCCACCTGCTATTCATGTGTTAATCGCATGATCAGTGATCCAAGCTCATATGCATCCATGCTCACTGGGTCGCTCTGTTCCTTTGTGGTTTTCCTAGATGAGTTCTTGGCCCAGCTACAGCTCAAGCCTTTACCTCCTTTGGAGCCTGTATTGCTAGTTTGGTTGAGGGGGTCAAGTCTGTCACGCCAGATTGAAAGTGAGACAGTCACATTAAAGCCCCTGTACTGGATATTCACATTCTGGTTGTTGACATGCTTTTTATCACACAGTACAAAATCTTCCTAAAACTTGTGGGCGTCGTTTCTGATCTTTGCTAATTAAAATCTATCCTGTGGCACTCCAGCCTATGAAGACGTATTGTCACCTCTGCTGGGATCTCACTTCAAGAAGTGCTATCCTTCCCTAAAGCATCTGCTCCCAGAGCCATATGATTTTGTCAGCCAAGGTATTGTATCTCTCTATCATTTTGATTGGACTCACACATTACTGAATTTCTTAAAGCTGGCAGTACCGGGTAAACCCCCGCTGGTAAGATCAGTAAAGAGCCTCTCTCATATGCCTGTTTTCCTGCTACAGCCAAAGAAATGGTGATTGCCTCCTTTGTAGACCTGTCATCGGGTTCACTGATGCAGCTCCCTGTATTATGTATTTCTACGATGAGGATGTACCTATAGATCTGAAAGGGCACAGGTAAGCAAATGATACTGCCGTCAACTCTGCTGATACTGCTTGCTGTTCTGTTACGTGCTTTAGAAAATTTGAAAATATTAACCAACAGGGTATATTCATCCTAGGAAACTATGGCTGGACACCATTCTGCAAATATTTAGGTCTTGGTGAAACCTATGGTAGCCTTACTTGCATTAGAAAAACATGGGTGAGCTGCTGCTACTGCTCCTGACGTTCCTGCTAGAGCAGCATTAACTTAGCAAAATAATTCAATGAATATTCAGTCCTGTTTTTAACCATCTTTTGCTCATTTTTAGCATGTTTTCTGCAAACATTTGAGTTCATATCTAGGGCTGACTTTACCATTACAAGCCTGGCTGGTCAGGATTTTTTTTCAATCTGGTCAACAGAAAATTAAGTCTCTGCAAAATTGAAGTAGGTAGTGGGAAAGTTTTGAGTTTACTAAGATTTTTTTTCCATTGGAAAAAATAAAATCAAAATTATTATTTTGCATAATTTAATTAGATTTTGAGCTGAATTGAAATATTTTCTTTGGACATGTCTTTGTATAGGAGATGTACTAATGGTCTATGGAGGTAATATTTCAGCTCTTTCTTGTTCCCATTGCTACTACTGGCTTTACTGCATATCCCATGATAAAATGTAATGTCCTTTCACCTTAAACCTCTGTGATGCATCAGGATAGACCTGTGACCATGGCAAATGTTGGAGAAGGTGGTTGAGTGAAAGCATATGTGAGACATCCAAGGAACTTTTCCAGTGACTTACCTCCTGTCACTTGTTGCTTCTAATGTGTTCATTACATCTATTATTAGACTCACAGCCCTTGGACAGGGATCTGAACGTTTTATTGGCCAAAATATTTAGCAAACTTTTGCATGCTGACTAAATAAGCCAGCCTGCAATTTTGCTGTAAGAAAAAACATCAGAAGAAATTGATTTTCAAGTACGCACATTTGACTAGTTATGTTGGGAATATGCATTCATTAAGTCAGTGAACAGATATAATATCATGTGGCAAAAACCCCTACATAGCTCTCCAATAACTACCTAGCAATAAAGTTTGATGAATAAAGAAATAAAGGCTATCTTAGAATTTTGTATAAACTATGGAATTATACAATTTTTTGCATAATAAAACTAACTGACTGACTGATATTCTACTTTTGGATATTCTGGCTTTAGTTATTGTTTTAGTGATTTTTGGGGGGGGCGAATTTTTTACCATCTATATCAAACAACATATGAATAAGCATTACAGATGTTTTGATTCACTGAAATCTAGAAAGTACTACTTCATGTTTTAAAGTCAAGGAACTTAGATTTGAGTAGAAATTTTTCTACCTTCATCTGCAATAAAAGGCTATTTTTAAGGTTCCTTTGTAAGGACAGCTGTGTAAACGCACTGTTTCAGAGTATTCTTGGTCATGTAGCAGCCAATACTCTCAGTAGAGCTTAGATGATTTGCCCTACAGGTTGGTATGTTTTGTGACTAAAGTTATGCATAATTAACCTTGATTCCTCAAGTACTTCTGCCCACACCCAGCTTTGCCCATATGATTAGCCGCGTTAATTTCCATAGAAGTAATTACACCCTAATTTAGGTTTGTGCCTAAGCATTTGCAGAATCAGAACCTAAAATGTCAAGATCTTTGAGGAAATGTCATATCTTTTTGCTTGTTTCTGTTCCAGCCCTAGTACATTTTGAGCTATTAAAAAAAATAAGAAGAAGGGATGATTTTAATCTGTATGCATAAATTCTCCAACTTGTCAACATCTCTGTTTCTGGACTGGTTCAAAATGTAATTTTCTATTGCCTATTCACATCCAAGCTATTCCAAAGTGACGTGTATATCAAGAGTTAGCTTAGCACATTGTTTTTCTCTGCCAAAGACCCACAAAGAGACTTTAGGGATAAATGAGCCTGTTATGGTGATTAACAGTACAGTGATACATAGCAGACAACTGACTACAAACTGCTTTAGCTACAGTACTCATGTTCAATTCTAATTTTCTCTGTGGAGCATCAGATTCAGGGATGAAGTGGTGGACTAAACAGGTTTATGGCTATTGCCTTGGAGAAGAAGGAAAGAAAACAAAACATATGCTGATAAACCCCTGGCTACCTCTCCTGTCAGTGTTACCGTTTAACTTCAAAACATTTTAGACTCTCAGTCTCAGACTCCCTTGCTGGCTGATGACGGCTCCTGATCTCACTGCTGGAAATTGTCTTTCTCTGTTCGTTTGGCTATCACCCTTTCACAACAGACCCCTGCAGCGTTTTTGACATTGCTGTGGTAACAGCTGGAAACCATCCGCTTTTTAAAAATCACCATAATGCTGTTGTGCTCTTTTCCTCTGTTGCACATCATCACAGATTAAGACAAAATGTGATTCTGATGAATGCTGCAATGTGTTTATTTGCATTACAGCACCCAGACACTAATTGTCTCAGTGCTGTACACAACTGCAGGCAGAGAGCAGACGGGGGTAATAAATGGCAGCTGCAGCACAAACTTAAAAGTATATGGAAACGTACATGTCTCTGTTTGTGGTCTGTACTTTTCTGAAATGCCCCCCCCCAATTCTGTATAACTGCTTGCAAGACACACTTAGTATAACTGAGGAGTTTCTGAGTTGTTCTTTCTCAAATAGCCATAAGTATACATTTTTGTGTTAGCACATAGGCCCTGTAAAAAATAATGATTGTTTTAAGAGATAAAGAAACTGACATCTCACGGTGGCAATGAACATGCATCAGAAGATACTTTGCAGCAAAACGATTTGTAGTTTCCCTTCAACAAGCCTGAGGAGCGCGAGATTGTCCATGTCACTACTCTTTTTCCAGTGTTTATGAACAGACCAAACCAAAACAAAAAACCAAACCCCCATAATGATATTTTGCATTTTTGTGTCAGCTGCAGCTGAGTTTGGGCCACTTCTACATCCTATAAAGCGAGTGTTCTCCAGCCACTGAGGGCCTGCAGGCTGAGGGTGAATTCTGTGGAACTACAGGGAAGAAGTGAGCGTTCTCACAAGTTTCCTTTGGGTGGGTTCACAGAGTCGTTTTGGCCCTGGGTTTTCGGCACGTTGGCCCAGACAGCCAAAGTGCCAGGTAGGGAATGGTCTAAATTTAGCAGCCAGCCTGTAGGAATGGCTGAGCATACTGATATATCCAAAGTAGAGCGTTTGCATACATACGGCTCCAAGTCCTAAACCTTTTACTGAAGGTGAACGCTTGCGTCAATTTGTTGAAAACACAGCGGTAGGGGCTGATGTGCCCTCATATATGCTAGTTTATCAGTTAGAGACGTTAAGCAGGCCATGGGAGATTTAGGTCCTGGCCCTTCCTTGGCCTGAGAGAATTCAGACCAATGTCGTCTTCTCCAGGCTGTGCTGAGAAAGGGGAGAGGAAGGAGGCTGTGCGTGAAACTGGTGGTTCACTGGGAGGAGAAGGAGAACAGAGGGGAAGGGAGGACATAGCTCTGCAGGCAAGGCAGGAAAAAAATCATACTCCACCAGGTACAAATGGAGCTCCAGGTGTCTCCCAGGACTGTTCCTAGGGCTTTGCCTTGGTCACCCTGGGTGAGAGCCCAGCGTGAAGGTCCAGCCAGGCTGCGGCTGCTCTAGCTGTGCTGGGAGAGCCCCTGGTGGAGACTCAAGATTGTATTAATGGAAAAAGATTTTCTGCCAAGGCAGCTGCGCTGCCAGCGTAGGCAGCTCAGCTCAAGCTGCTAAAAGTGCTCTTTTGCAGGCACAGCAGCATCCGCAGATGGGGTACGGCTGAGACGTAGCTCTGTTAAATAGGAACAGGGGAGGGACCGTGGTTTTGTTTGAACTCTGCTAGCAAAATGCAGTAAGGGACGCCCTGGTCTGAAAGTCAGCCCTGACCCATGCTTAGGTTTGAAACAAGCTTGAATTCCAGCCTGTGCTTTCTTACCTTTGGAATACCGCTAAATGCCACAGTGCAGGAGAATTCGTGTTTGGTGTAGCATTTGTGCAGCACTCTGCCTCACTTTATAAACATCTTTTATGTAAATCAAGTGTTAATTATCCCCGCTCTGTATTTTGTGTTGAATATCATTTTTTTAATTACAGGCTTCATCCCAGGTTAAGCCTGCATGCCTGTTGTTGAGCCAATTATCATAAATTCCCCTGTAACAATTAACAATATTGGTACAGAGCTGCATGTATTTTAAATGTTATAATTATGCTCAGCTCTTTTGTTAATTGGCCTATCTGACTCTTTACTTTTTATGCTGCTCATCTGCTCATTACCGCAGCCATTTAATTCAATTAGCACCTTAATTAGAAGAACAGCCATGTCCAATGTCGTAGGACTTGTCAGAGTGCGCAGCTTGATTAGCAAAGACAAACACACCATGCAAATCAGGCTGTAACATTTGGGGGCGGCAGGAATGGAAGGCAGCCAGCTGGTGAAGTGGAAAAGCAGCGTGTCTTCATCCCCCAAAGCTTTGCCAGGAGAGAGAAAATAAAGAAGGCATCAGACTGAGGAAGGAATAAAATAATTTACAATTCCACAAGTTAAGGCATCACTTAACATGAATGGTGTGTAACTTCTGAGGACGGTGTCACTACTAAATTATCTCCTACCCCCAGTGCTCTTAAAAAAAAGACAGAAAGTGAAAGAGATGTGTAAAAATAATACAGTAATCTCCTGCCTATCATATGTCCTTTTCAGAGGACGAAGCCAACCCCCAAAGTCTAGATTCAGAGGGAGAAAGAGGAACAAAAAGAAACACCCTGATCCCAGGCTTTGGTGTAAATCCACACTGCTCCACTCCTCAACGCCAACTGAGGAGTGGGCCCAAGATATTTTAAAATCACCCATTTGACCTAGGCCCTCCTGTTTAAGATAGCAGCACTGTCAAGGAGAGACATGTGAGGCTGTAGGAACTGTATTTAAAAAAAAAAAAAAAGCTTCATTTTCCAAGAGCAGTTTAAGTCTCAGTTTTGTTTTGTGCCAGTCTATTTAAATCTTTATTCCCTGCCTATTAATTCTCCTAATTAGAATTAAATGAAGCATGCTAAATTGCTAGATTAACCAATAATTAAGCAGGCAAAGCACTAACGTTTAATACACACAGGCAGCTCTTTCTCTTCTGTGATAGCACCGTGTCATGCCTGCTCATTTTATTTGAAAGGAATTAAGAGGCTTGTCTTCCGTGATCAACACCCCCCTCCCATATTAACTTACATAAAATAAAGACTTTCCCAAAAGGGGATCAGTTTCTGGCTAGTTATCAAGGAACCTTTGATTTTATTTTTTAATTCCTTATCTGTGAGTCCTTGTGAAACCTATTTGAATCAGTTGGCTCAGGAAATCCAACAGCTGTACATATATTTAGCAGATAGTAGATTTTAATTAAAATGATATATAGTTTGTGTGGTGCTCCTTTTATTCTGTGTTCATTTCTTTATTTCTGCTCACGTAATGAGGTCCTACACTTATTTCCAGAGGATGGCAGCCCCTCTTCCTCCCCCTCATCTCTCTGTGTTGTGCCCCCCTCCTTCAATATTCATTTTACATATTTACACATTACTTAGCCTTTATGGCATATACCTTATTGTGGGATCTTTCAATACCGTGCAGTTATCTCGGTGTGTAAGCAAGGGGCCGTGCAGACTGTCTAAATCAGTAGACTCTGTCATCTTAGGCAGTCTCGGTGATTTTGAAGGTTATTGCTCGGGTGTCTAAGTGACAGCAGAGCTGGGGTTGGGAGCAGGACTGGCACATTCAGAAGGGTGTTTGTGCCTCTTATGAAGGTGCTTGTTTATATATATGCCTTGAGCATGTAACTCATTCATGTACAGAGGGCAGCAAAGACTCATGATAGGGATTTCATAATGCTGCTCAGTCCCATGGTAACTGAACACATATGTTCTTGTCTTTTATTCCTTTGACTTAAGCTGTTAGCCAAAATTTGGAATATTTTTGGTTGTTCCCCCCAGGAGTGGAAAAAATGTGATGGAGTCAGATGTTTCCCTAGGTATGTCTATACAGTATTTTGCAGACAGGTCCAAATTTATTTTGCCTATGTCTTGAGCAATCTGCCTTTGAAAAGGAAGCCGTGTGGCCGTATTAGTGAGCCATGACTTCTGTTTCGAAACCGCTTTGCAGCTGTTTGGCTTGCATCACTGACGGGGTAACTCTGCCTTTGATGAAATCGCGTAACAAAAAAAGCCGGCCCAGAAGTCCTGTTTCCCAGAGATACCAAACAAGAGGCTATGTGTCTGCTCACAGTCCCAACTCTCTTGTGGCCAGCACTTTGCCCCAAAAGAGATCTCTCAAAGGGGCTGTTTAAACAATATAGTTGAAATGATGTAATGTCTCGCTGCAGCTGAAAGAGGACAATCTCTGTCTTGTTTCTTCCCGCTCCAGGTGATCCTACCCCTATTGGTACTTGTATGAGCATCTTCTGAGATAATTTTCCTTGCCAGCCTGGAGGAAAACCAATGCGACAAAAAAGACGTTTTCCGCTGGCTTAGCAAATTGGATCTGCATACCATACGGCCAAATCAGTATGGAGGCACCATGAGGGACAGAGTAGGATCTGCAGCTGGTGAAAACGGGCAGTGATGGGACCACCTCTTTTGATGGTAGTAAACCAGTAGATTAGCCCAGATATCACCAAACTGCAGTTTACTCTTTTAGATGCATAGGCATATCCTCGAGTAAAATCACTGATAATGAAAGAGAACAGATTTGATTTTATGTCTTCTCCTCGAGTGAGTATTCCTGCTGGCTTCAGGGAAAATTAAGCATCATTGCTGAAGTCATCAGAACTGCTTGATTTCAGATTTTCTCAGGAACTCAACTCAGACTCCTTAATAACATCAAGCATTTTAAAGATCTTGCTCCCAGTTTGTGCTAAATTTTCCGAGCGGCAGCTTTCCATCACGTTAGGGTAGTTTCGTGTTCTTGTTCTACACGCATTTCTAATCAGCCAGAGCAACAGCAAGCACTTCTGATTTGGAGTTTAAGCTATGCAAATACTAGCATCTGGCTATGTTTTCTCGCCATCTCTCTCACACACTCCACAATTTAAGGCTGTGTAGATGAGCATACCCTTGAATGCTTTGGCATAAACCTCTTCAAAGACAATGCCAATGCATGTACCTCAACATGAGCAAGTGCTTGGGGACTTGCTGAGGACAATTTGTAGAGTCATGACTTAACACAGGTTTGAACCCAGACAGTTTCAAGTTGAAAATAAATTAAAACAACAGCTCAGAGACGTTAGGGGTAAACATGCCCACTAAGAATTCCGCCTGGCTTTGTAGCTGTTTGTGAAGCAGACCCCGCTGAGCTGTGCAGATCTACAGATTAACATGGAGAAGAATGATACACACCCTCTGAAACCATAATACCAGGAAATGATGGTGAGATGATGGGGCCTTGGAAGTCAAGGTAAATGCAAGACATGAGTGAATTGCTTCATTTCTGCCAGGGGCCAGCTTGAGCAAGCTGGATTCTAATTTCTCAGCTGTCCTATGGTATGAACCGTGTGGCCCCCGCAGTACATGCTGAGGACAGCGGAGTCTGCCTTCCCTTTTCGGCTGGCTGGCTGATTGATTCATTCCTCTTCTTTTTTTCAAACCAAGCTTCTTACATGCTTTGGTGAACATCTTAGTCAGTCTCTAGTACCTCTGTCGATTCTGTGTGTTTGTGTCTGTGCGTGCGTGTGTGTGTGCTTGTGTATTGCACTTCATCTGCTTGATGCAATAATATCCTGGGGGAATGTGCAGGCTGTAAACTTCTTCATAACATCCTGTTCCTGCAACTTGAAGATATTGACTCTGAAGGGAAACAATGGCATGAATAAAATAAAAATAAAAAAAGTTAATTATCCTTTGTGTTTGTAATTTAATTAAAGATGCAGTAAAGTTTTACTGTTTTTCCAGGTGATGATGTTTAGGGCTCTGAAAAGCTATTTGTGCTGGTGAGATTAAAGTGCATTTTAAAATGTTCCCCGAGCACTTTCACATTTGTTGATAGATTTTTAAATTAAACTTTAAATTGTAATCTAAATTACCTCCAACAATTCATGGTCCCTGTAATGAACTCCCACCATTCCTGCTGTCATCTGACTATGATATACTGTAAATGGTAACTGCTCAGGGTTTTACTGAATAGTGCTTTAGTATTACTGCACTATATTAGTTGTGTACAACCCTCAAATAGAAATCAAAGCACAACGCGGGTTTGGTTTAGCATAGTAACTTTATTATTTGCTAGTCTTTAGTCTTAGTGAACACTGCTACTGCTAATCATTTGGGACCTCACAGAATATACTTCCAAATAATTTTTTAGGCATTCCTGTCAAGGTAAAAGTATTTGCATTTTACCAGCCAATGAGCTTTTGGACATTAATCCTTAATGGGTAAAATAAAACTAATTGGGGAATATGAGCTCAAGTGCTCATTCGTAAAGTGACCATGGCTTATTGGCCCCTGAGGCGCAGTTAGAAAAAAATGCTTTCATAAATGATTGACGTAGATTCAAAGAGGAAGAGAAGATTGCAGTGGGATAGTGGAAATAATTCACCATGGGCTGCTCCATGATACGATGTGGGTATGCCAAGACCAAGCGGCTTCCAAGGAACTGATCAGAGCAGAGCAGAGCAGAGTCTAAGTTGCAGATCACTGGTTGCCCCTGGTAGATCATATTGCCTGAGGCTCAAGGACCTGTTCCTGGAAGGAAAAGAAAGACTGCAAATGTAAGCTGGTCTAACATCCACGGGAAGCTCTCAAGGATCTCTGAACATTTACACGTGGAAATTTAGAAGAAAAACTTATTCTCACAAAATAAATTTTTAAAAAACCCAACCATAAGTGCAAGGGTCCTAGGGAAGAACAGAAGGAGAAAATAAGCAGACCAAGGACTGCTTTGCTACAGAAGGATGCCCTGTTAGGCTCCAGCAGTCTGTCACATAGGGACTTATTGACACAGGGTTTTACCTTTCTGCTGGAAAGCTCTTGGTGGACTTTTCTTCCACACAGCTACATAAGCTGTACAGGCCTCAGCTTTTGGTCTCCCTGTTCTAATTACATATTATGTGAAATGAAAACTGGCTTGTTTGGTTTCATTTGATTTCTTAGCTCTCCTGCTATGAGAAATACGAACACTATTTGTGTTTCCTGTTCACCTTTGCCATTCGTCATCATTCAATGTGTCAAAAGCCATGCTGGTAAACGTGATCATTAGGTTCATTGCTTTTCCTTATTCCACCTAACTCCCTCATTTGGGATGAGTTCTCCATTTACCCACAAAGCTATTGTACTCTTCTCTTGCAAACCCTTCCTTCTTCAAACCACTCCTCTGTTACGCTACTTGATGGAAAATGACAGTATCTACAGTGCCGCCATGCCGCAGTCACTGCCTTCCAGGCTGAGCAGCACTCTGTATGGTTTCCTTGTTTTCTCTCCCCACCTGCTTCTTACCATCTGTCTCCTGTCTACAAAAGGTAGATTGTGCCAAACTATCCCGATAGCTTCCTTTGATAAGATAGCTGATTTTCTAGTCAAAGGAAATGCATTAGATACCATCTATCTGGACTTCAGTAATGCATGTGATATGGGGTAATGATCAGTGAACTGGAGGAGATGGGAATGAGCAGAGGGATTAGAGGGTGGGTCAGAAGTCCACTCATGTGGGATAAAACTGAGAAGTTCTGGGATGGGAAGTGCTGACCTGAAAGACGGTCACTCAGGATTCACTTCTGGACTGGATGTTATTGAATATTTTCGCCTGTGACTGTGGCAAAGAAAGGAAGGAAGGAAGAGGGTTGATGGAGATGTTTTCCGATGAACCACAACTAGGGGCTAGCTATAGTCTGGAGGACGATCAGGGTATCATAGAGAAAGAACTTGATAACTTTTGGACTGGAGGTAGCAGTGAAATTGTACAAATTGTCATGGAAATGAAGATGTCAATACAGCATGGGAATGACTGAGAGGTAAAATGAGGCTGTGGTGCTGGTTGGTCACAGCTGAATATAATGCAGGTCTTGAAAAGAAAACATTGTAGAAGTATCAGGAAAAAAACCTTCCAACAAACAGAAAGGAGGGTAAGCAAAGATCTGGATGCTTGTGTAAGTCCATTAGTGTAAACACCTTGGTGGGAGATGAAGCTAAAGAGGTACTGTGGCACATGAATGTGTTTGAGTGGAAACCTAGACCACAGAGTGTCTTTGGAGTGGTCTACAAGCAGAACAAAGGCAAAAAAACAACAGCAAAAAGGTTTTAGGGTAGTTCTTGATAATTGAGAAATAGCACTGTTGCCTGTGAAATCAGGCATCTCCAGTCCATGACCCAGGAGATCTCTTCCTCTTAGATTGCAAGCAAGCACAGTGACTGTCTTTTTGTCCTGTGTGCCCCATCCCTGGTAATGGCTTGGAGCAGTCACAAAAATACTGAAGGGACCATTGAGGCACAGCACTGCCTGGGCCCCTTAAACAGTGCCCACTAGGCCGAGAAAAAAAGTATGTGTGGGAGGGGAAAAAAAGAAGATACCTAAGTGAAGTGGAGTTAATATGGCAGTGAACAGGAAGGCACACTTACCCGGCAGCCATTTATTCAGATTTCTTGTTGGGTTTTCATTTATTACACATACAATCTGACCAGCCATGAAACAGAGCTATGAAATGAAGTGATAAAAAACATTTCTTCTCCATGCACTGCTCAGCTTACATTTTACATTTTACATTATCTCTTTGCCTCTCTCCTTTCCATTTCTCTTCTGGAAAGATACAACCAAAAAAAAAGAAGAAAGAAAAAAACATGTTATATGATGAAACCTCAAGAGAAGGAGATTCTTACAAAAGACATGAAAAATTCTGTAGGTATTTGACACTGATGTAGTTAAATATTAGCAGTAGATAAATGTGTTGCAGCCTATTACTAATGGATCAAAACCTGGTTGACCTATACATCAGAAAAAGTACTTGCAAATGGAAAGTTTTGTCTAGGAAAACTATTCAAGAAATGTAATTTCCAGGCTATTCAATATATTTAAATTTATTGCTGAGAAAATAGCCATATTTTATGCCACTTTTATAAAAGAACAATGGAAAAATGGAAAGGTTTCAGAAAAAAAGTTTGAAAACATAACTTAGGTCTGGTATAAGGTGTACTTTTTAAATATATTTAGGGATTTCCATCTATTTAATTTATCCAGAAAAGGGTATAAGAGAAATGGCTCACAGTAACAGGCAGTTGGATATGGAAGCAGTTTCTCACTGTTGGTGGGTTTTCAGACAAAATGTACACCAAGGCCCGGTGGCTGGGGGGAGCACTGGATGCATTCTGATTAGAAAAGTACAATGCTCCAGTGAGGTTAATTACCCAGGAGAACCATGTACACTAGATGCAATGACTTCTCTATCACTTGTAAGAGTTGAACCAAGTCAAGTCATGATATTTTAAAGAAATTATGAATTTGACGTGGAGTTTATGGGGTGAAGTTTCTTTGTAGTAGGTCTGACTGAATTATCCTACTGATACATAAATCCATCCGTTTTTAAACACCTCTGTCTACTGAAGGTCTCTGCATTTGTCAGCATGCGTTTTTGAATAATACATACTTTTTATTTCCATTTCTCTTCCAATTCAGAAGTTTAAAGGGGCATGGCTTTCAGTTTGTACTCAATTTCTGCCATGGAAGACAGAGACATCAGAAAGCATTCCTCAGCTCTGAAAGGCAGATGCTGTGCTAAGCAATCCTCTGTACCTACACACAGAGCATACCCACTCCTTGCAAAAAGACGGAGAGCAGGATGCTTCTTTTGTGAAGAAAGTGAGACTGCAGTGATAAGAAAAACTGGTCTAAGATATGTTCTACTAAAAAAAAAAATAAAATATTTACATCAATATAAACGCAAGTGAATATCTGCCTTCAACATTTTTTTGGAAAAATAAGTGCTGTTATTTCAGCTCCGTGTTCTTGATGATGAGCAATTGATGAGTTAATTGCCTTCCTATTCCCACTGAATTGAACAGGAGTGCGTCTGCAAACACTGGGTCAGCCGTGTGAGTAAAGCGTTCATTGTTCACTGCTTACAGAATCCCTGTGCTATGGCAGTAAATATTGTTTTCTCCCAAGCTTAAAACAGACAACTCCAGTTTTTCTGTTTCACTGGGAAAGGCTACTTTTTTTTTTAAAGTAAAATTAATGAAAAAAAGAAAAATGACAAATTTTGGGGTTTTTTGGGGGGAAATTTATTCCCACCTTTCTCCAATTTGTGAAGTCAAACTTTCCTAATTTTATGCTACATGCAGACAGGCATTTCTCAGATATAACTCTATCATCAATTTGTTATGTAAATATTTATTGTCTTAAATGCATACAGGGTTATTAATTATGACAAAGCACTTTAAGCATTCCCCCTGAAGGACATTGTTTCTTTTTTCCCCACTTGAGAGTAATTGAGAAATGCCCTGCAATGAATCCAATGAATTAATATATATTGCTGTTTTACGTACCGCTACCTATAGACAGCCAGTCCTAATTTAGGGTGGGAAGCAGATAACAAACTTTGCAGTGTAAAACAGGATACGATCTCTTGCTAACAGAAATTCGTATTCCATATTGTACATCAGGCTGTTGACGTTTAAAATGCTGCAGCGGTGCTAACATTAGAATTCAGAGATATTTGTTAACGCTTCTCTTGAGACTGTTCACACACGCACACCCTCAAAGAGATAGCATGAGCCTCAAAATGAATTTGTCGGTGAGGCTTTGGAGCCCTATTCTATTCATATATGGTTTCATTTTTCTCAACGTGACCTTTGGTTCGCAGCGGCGATGGCTTTGGTTTGCTACTGGTTTCGAGGCAGCAGCTTCAAGGGAAAATGAGTCCATGTCTTTTTTAGCTCTTAACAAAACTGTGGTCTTGTAGCGAACAGAGAGATCATATCACCCTCACAAAGTGATACATGCAGGTTAAAGGATGTCTGCCCCGTTTCATGGGAATGCAGGTCTCTCGGACTGCTGCCTGATTTCAATAAAAATGAATGGGAAAGTATGGAAATGTGCAGTGCATGAGCAACTTCATGGATAATAGACCTTTACTGTTTTTATTATAAGGAAAGAAAAAAAGAGGTTAGAAAAATGAGCGTTGGGATACTTTTGAGTTGCTTGTGGTGAAAGGTATTAAAAATATGAAAGGTTGTTTTTTATAAATGCGGTTAACACAGAATGATGATAATTAAAAATACTGCTAGCAGCACTCCCACATCAATAACTGTACACCTCGGATTTTTTAGTCTTGTTTCATTTGAAGTGTTGCTAATGGTGCCTGCTATACCTCCAATGGCAAATATGTCTCTTCTAATCCTATCCTCATCATGTTCTTGAGCACAAAATATGCCCCCAGATTATCTATTTATATGACTTCCAATACATCTAGGGAATAAAATCCTCCTGTAATAACATATAGGTATGCTAATAAGAAAAATACAGTTTTAAAGAGGTGTCTAACTGTATGCTAAATTATTTTTATTGTTTTATATTATTTGCTGTCTTGGCTGTTGCCAAGTCATGAAAGGCTGAAAGGAATCCATATTTCTTAAATTAAAATAATTCGGCATTTCTTTTAAACAGAGGATAGCAAAAATGGCTAAAGTTTATATGACAGTAACAATCTTCTCTTAGAATTAATACCTCACTGTATTTGAAAATAAACACTCAGCCTGGAAAAATTTGAAAGGAAAATTTCAACTGTAGGCAGTAGAAAATGTGTTTGCATCTGCAGAGGTTAAACACTGCTGCACAGTGCGTGTGCTTCTGGCTAGTTCAAAG
>NW_010972487.1:1860968-1875968 GCF_000737465.1 Haliaeetus leucocephalus | reverse complement strand
GACTACATTCATTCAGGCTGAAGTAATTAAATCAATGAGACCTGGGCACAATACAGGCTCACTGGTGTGACAGGGCCCACAGTATAAAGAAATGACACCGTGCCAGCTAATAGGAATTAAAAACACTAGAATAACAACAATGTAGTCTCTGCAGGCGGTGCATTACTTAAACAAAGAGCACTAATGACATTCGCTTCATGCATCTGGGGGAGCAGAGGGAGTTAGACTTTATTTTTAGCCTTTTCTGAGACATATTTATTTTTAAAATATACCTGCAGTGGTGAAAGTTTTGTTGGTTTTCTCCCCCACATTTAGGAAGGCTGTTCAGAGAAATAAGAAGTGCAAGGAAGGGGCTTTTGGATTTGAATTTCTCCAAAGCCTGAAGGTGTTGGAACAGGAACCAACTCCCAACCTGACACCCTTGGAAAAGTCCCACAGATGATGTTAACCCAGCTTTGCTTCCCAGTGGCTTTCCACTCTTTGGTGCAAATACAGCTTTAATGATAGGCATTGCCCAGATTCAAGGCTCACTGACGTGAAAGGGAGTCCTTCTAGCGCACTTTTGAATCAGGGTTTGTATACTTGTCTGCAGCAGCCAAATGATTATGCAGCCTGTCTGTCTGGCCATCTGAGGACATGCTCAGCACATGTTGCCCACAGCTATGGTCTTCCTCCCTGCCATCTGGTTCCTCCCTCTGAAATGGAGATTTCTTTTTCAGCTGCTCCGGATGCACTGGGGTCTCCGATGTCTTGCAGAAATCTTCCCCCATAGCACTGCAATACTTTGCTGGGCAAACCATTGCTGCTGATTCAGAGAAATGCATGGCATTTGGGTACTGAGCACTGAGAAAAAATAGCTGTATTTAGAAGCAGTGCTGACACAAGCTTTGGACATGCTGCAGGGGAAATAGGCTGTGGAAGGGAGAGCTGATATGCAGGGATTCTTTCTCTTGTGAGTGGAAGTACCTACGTATCCCACTTACTTATATGCTTTCCACTTATATTGTTCCTCTAACCCACCACAGATACGGGTGCTGTCATGCTGCCAGGGATCAGATTATGAACAGGGAAATGGAGTGGTACAGGACACGGATGCAGTCCTAGATACCGATTAATCGGGTGCATTGGGTAGGAACAGTGGCTAACTACCAGTGCCTGTCCGGGACAGTTTCAGGAGGCTCCTATAATTGCAAATGACAGGCTCAGCCAGCATGGAAGTGCTCCATTGGCACATCTTGGGCTGTATCTGTCAGTGCTAGCTTTCCAGGAGCTGGTCAAGGGTGGATAGTGTCTCCCTCATAACTCCACGGGGGAGTGCAGCGTGAGCAATAACCGAGGGAGTATAGATTAATACAGAAAATTGCTAGTTAACTACCACTGCATGTCAGGGAATTGTGCCTTGTCTAACTGCCCCTGGGGGGGCATTTTCACTCCTCTTCTGGGAGCATAGGTGTGATGGCGTCAAATCATTTTGAAAGCAGGGCTGTTCAAGGGCAGAGGTGAGTCACTGCAAGTATCGAGGCAATTTCTGAGCCAAAAGCGTGAGACAGGGAAGCACAAATCTTCCAGAGAAGTGGGACTGTCTCTGTCTATAGTCTTGGGCAATCAGTTTAGAGCCTAATTTTCAGTTAGTGTGTGTATATGTATATATACATATGCATATCTGAAATATGTGTGTATCTGATTATTCTGCTTCAGGCAGGTCAGGTAGGAAAGGTAGTTGTTACTCACCGGACTTCCAGATCCTTGTGAGACGGGGTGAGTCAATGGAAGAGCACCAGCAGCCAGTGACTTCCTACATCTAGTAGATGCAGAAAACCAGATCTGCTCTAGCTGGGTTTTTAACTAGGAGTTTCCCTGCCTGACTTCAGTAACTTCTCTTTTGCAGTTTTGAGGGGGAAAAAGTAATTAAAAGGGATACAAAATAACATTTCTTGAAACTCTGTGTTTTTATTTAACTGCGAGATTATGCTGTCCCCAGGAAAATCCACCCTACAGCTTGTCGGAATGAGCAGCTGGCTGCACCTTGAGCAGAACTGGGAGGATATGTGAGTCTGCAAGGGAAGAAAAGGGATGACAGAAGTCACAGCTGTTTTACCTGTGACTCATTCCCCAATGGACTCACCACATCCTTACTACTCCTCACGCACTCAGTTTATACATCTTTAGCACAGAAGAGCTGATTCACTCTTCGGGTTTTGTTTTTTCTGATCTTTTTGTTGCATGGTTTTGTGCACAGTGTTTGATTTTGGTTGGATTTTGGTTTGTTTCTTGCTCTTTGTGCTCCCTGTCATGGGAAGATTGTGTGACAATCCTTAGTGCTTCTGTCTTCAGAGCCCTAATGAACGCAAAGCAATACTGGAGGCAGAAGTCAGCCTGAGACTTATTCAAGGGACTTTGGCCAGTGCAGTCAGAGCCAGGTTTAGAAATCAGAAATTTGTAACTCCCCAGGCAGCACGCGCTCCTCTGATCCCACAGACCTTTTTTCTGTGCTATAGGTAGCTCTTCCTACAGGCATTTTGCAGAAAATTGCTTTAAATTCTCCACTGTGTTCATTATACAGTGTTGGTTCATTAAAGAGGATAAACTTCAGCACCACAGCACTTTGCTCAGTCAGCACCTGGGGACTGGTTACCTGATCTTGCTTTACCAACGGCACTTAATCTGGTGTTTGGAATGATGCTAAAAGGCTAACTTTGTCAGCCACCTTTTAATAAATTATGTGAAAAAGACTAGACCACAGGGGATTACCACCTTAGCGTTATTTGTGTTTACTTACACAATGTTAATATTGGTTTGCTACAGTCTTGACACTGCTGTTACTTTCACACAGTGTGACTTCATTCAGTGCAATAGGGGATAACGTCAAGTACAGATGTGGAAGAAATACAACACTGTTGAGCCTCTAAAGCAATTGTAAAAACAGCTTTAACCCAGTAAATCAATAATTTGATAATTACTGTGAGCTAGCTGACCTCTGTTTAAAATACAGGAATAGCAGGGAACATGTCCCTAATAGCAATGAATTCAATAGTTTCCCATAGTTTTTTACCTGGTGTGTGATGTGAACACCTCCAAATGGGATGGCAAGCCAAAATGTGGAACAATAGATAAAACTGAGAAGACAAGTTAAAAAAATTCCTCTTCCTTTTTCTTCAGCTTGATGGCTTCTTTGTCCAAAAAAAAAAAAAATGTAAATCTTCTCCAAGCTTTCAGAATTGTACAGCAATATGGTCTTTGCTGTAATGGCAAAGGTAGCTCTGGACTGGAGATGACTTAAAAAAAGAGATGGTTCTTGTAAAACCTATGGTGCAAATACGACTGAGATCAAATTTAGTACACAAGCCTGGAAGCCACTAATAGATCTCATAAACCTTTACACAATAATAGTGGCATTCCCATATTTTTTTAATCTTTGTATCTCTGTTGAAAACTTAAATAATAATGAAATACATCAGCTATTTCTAAAATTTGGTAGTCATCACTGGGCAGCTGGTTCCCTGGAAATAGACACATCCTTGGAAGTGATTGAAGGATTCAATGGAGGCCTTACAGATTGGTTCCTGGACAGTGTTGTGCTCGCAAGAGGCAGCATAGAAGGCAGCACATAGGTGTTTTCAAGAGAAGCATTGAAAAAGCAGTGAGGGACAGAGGGGGTTTTGGTGCAATAAACCATTAGCAGAATAGGTGGGGCCTTGCTGCTGAGCAGGTCAAGAAACTTGTATTTGACTCAGTGGTAAAGGGAAGTCACTAGAGATATTGACAATCTGAGTAACTTTTTTAAAGGTTGTGGCAGAAATCTTATCAGTGGTCTTTGTTGTTGTTGCTTTCATCTGTATCTGCAACACCATATAATTTCCTAAAATGTTACTGATAATCTTCAGAAAACTGTGGACATAATGGTCCTTCACCATCTACCACATCAGACATCACCCTGGCTCTGCATACCCAATACTTCACCCCGACTCAGTGTTCCCAGCACCGCCGTAGGTGGCTGTTTGCAGGAGCAACATGTGATAAAGGAGGGTGCTGTCAGCATCCAAGAATAAAAGTTAAGGAGGCACAATTCCTTCTTTCATTTCCTTACACCTACATTTCTACTATAAACTTCTCTCTTCCAGGACATACCCTGGCAGTGCCACCAGCACTGAAGGACGTGAGGCATGATGAAGACTTTGGGTCCTCTTGCATCCACCTCTTACAAGACTTATTTGAGCCTGCTTCTCCCATGAGGGTTGTCCCAACTAAGTTGGTCCTGCATGGCTGCAGTGTGAAGTTGGACATTGCACTTTTTTTTACTTGACCACCCTGGCAGAGTGACTGAACAGGGTCAGATTACAGTGCAATTTGGGCTGAAACACTGACAAAACACCCACTGGTTTCTATAGGCTCATCATGCATTGTTGTGGGTAATCTTTCAACTAGAGGTAGTTCATGGAAATCTGTTTTTCTGTGATTTGGATAGTCTTTTAGAGTGAGATTTAGATGCTTGAGATACCTGTGCAGTGCCATTTTAGATGCTCCAGGGTATCTGAACACATGTGGGCCTAAGATATAGGACAGAGGACCCACAGGAGACCCATTGCTCCCTGGAACTGCATCTGGAGGCAATTTATGATGCCTTGAGATGTATAAAGTAGCACTGAACACCAGTATTGCTTCCTTGCAGCATAGAGTAACTACAGTGTGGTTATAAAATATTTCTATTCTCGAATGCCTTCATTTTTCTTTGAATTAATTTTGCACTGGTAAATGGTAATATATAAGGCAATACATAATCAGATAGATTCCTATTTGCCAGTATCTTTGTAATCCTTCAGCTATGGGTGCTGTGTACTCAGGGGTATTTTGGTAAATGAAAACATAGAATTTTAAGCTAAAGCCTCCGTAAGAAAGGATGCAAAATATGTTAGCTCTTCGTCTTCATGCTCTGAGGACCATTTTAAATGTCCTGTGATTCCCCAGATTGTTTGTTTGCAAGACCAAATGCCAGATTTGAATGTATTAAAAGGCACATAAAATGTGTCAAACTTTCGAGAAACTAGGCTTGAAAACATTAATTTTCCTTTTGTAACATTGTCTATAAATCCTGCATGATTTTCTTTTATGCAGACACCTGATCAATCAGAGGATCAAGTGTGGAATAGGGGAAAAAAAAAACCAAACAAAACAAATTATGAAAGAAATGCAGCTCTTTTGCCCTTACAGTCTATTTTTAAGTATGAAAAATTGCAGCAGCTAGACTTTTCTGGAATCTACTATGTCTCCTGTATTTGATGCCTTTTCTCTGCATAGTAATGTGTCTTTAAAAAAAACCCACTGATATATGTTACAAGGAGTGTATCTCTTTCACTGAGACAGAACATTTTAATTTCCCGACACCTTTTAGTGATTGCTTCAATTTCCGAAGATTTTGATAAAATCATGTGGTTTTAGAGTATCAGGATTGAATACCCTGCTCCGGCAGCAATTTAATGAAATGCTGTAGTTTCACAGCATTTCATTTGACATAACCTAGCTCAGAGGTCTAATAAATGCAGTGTGATAAATGTTGGAGCTACGATTGTAAAAATATACTTGTAATTGGGTTAATATGCCTTAAAATACTACCCATCAGTTATCTTTCTTCTTGCCGTTATATGGCTTGCACTGTAAAGACTAAGCAATGCGGTTTACCCTTCTCCCCTGCTATCTCCTTTTCTTTCCTGATTTTGTAAGAGTTCCTTTTTTTTTTTTCAAGCATTTGATTATAGCAAGCTGGACATATTCTCCGGTGCTACAAATCCTTCTTCATACCCCGGAACCTTTTTGTAAGCTCCTCATATGCTTTTCATAGACATTTGGAAGAAATTTAAGAATATAACACAGACACTTCAAAATGAAAGACAAATATAAATAAGCATGCAGAACACAACACAAGCTGCAAAGGTAGGTTTTGACAAGTGTTATTTTCCTTTAGTATATCAGATGTGTTTTCTTAATAAATAATAGAGGTACCACAGTCAGGAGATTAGAACCAGCAATACATTTTGACCTTCTAATTGTCAGTAGTGTGTGTGTGTGCATGTGTGTGTGGCTGTGTGTGGTTTTGTGCATGCACACACATGCATGTGTTGTATCACAACAATGCCATAGGACAGAAACTCTTCTGCTGTAAACTGGTACTTTTGCATACTGTTCTTTAGGAGAGAGAGTCAGAACTTCTTTTCAGCTAAATTCTGATGTTTGGTGTGTTTCCCCAGACTGGAAATGTTCCTGTTAATTTTCAACACACAAATTAGAATTTCAAGGACAACTAATCAATTTACAGTGATTATTTCAAGCAACAGGCTAATATACATACCTCCTGCTGCATTCTGAAATCCTTTGTTAGACTTTGAAAATAGCTATCTGAAGATATATAGCTGTAGCCGAAATATCACCGTGTGAAACTGCTGCCTCTGGGAATGTGTGCGTGCGTTGCTGCTCATTGGCCCTGAAGAACTGATATGAATAATACTGTACGTATAATTTTGCTATATATACATTGCACATATATGAGTGTGCAATGTGTTAGGCAAACAGTGCACAAGACAGGGTTGATATGGAGGAGTATGCTGTCCTTTCCATAGCACCCAGCTTGGAAAGAAGAGTTAAGATGAGGGAGAAGAGCCAGGACTGAGATGCTATCTGCCACATGGTGTAGGATAACAGAGGTGAAGGAATGGCGAGCCTGCTGAGGCCATGAGAAGACAGTGGGGAGCCATTTGACAAGCAAACCAAGAGCTCTAACAAGGGCAGAAGAAAATCAGCCTGTGCTCTACATACCCTGGGGGTAGCCAAGCCATCACTCCCATCTAATGGCCAAAGATTAAAGAGCCATGAAATAGCTGTAAGCATGGACTCAGTCCCTATGTTCAGGTAGTACAAGTTCACACATTTCTTTCCATTGCTGTCTTAGGTGAGTCTCGGTGGTCAGTGTCTCCTAAGGCCTAACACCGAGTAGTAAGGATCACTTACTGTAGGGCTTGTAGTTGAAATTCTTTGTGGCCACATGAGAATAGCCACGTAAATCCAGCTTTCCCATGATTTACACAGCTTCCCTACACAAGGGGCAGCAGATGGCTTTTGAAGTCCCCTTCTACACACATGTCAAAATCTACCATCACAGTCATATGGCAACGGGCAAGATCCAGTGCTGGAAAGGTGCTCATCATATGCATAATGTGAGATTACAACTTCAAATGCAGGTACAGGAGAGAACTGTCATTGAGAATTTCTTCCCCAGCTGTCTCTCTTCATTAGTGAGAAAAGACCTTTTCTTCTCTTAAAGCAGATTTTAAAAGCCAAATATAGCAATACTGCTGTTCCCTCCATTAAGAGTTTGCAACTGGACACTTGGAATGATGTAGTTAATCTGGTGCACAGTCCAGAAAGTCCAAAACCAAACAAAGTGGTCCCTCAACTTGAAGGACTATCTCAGAGGTAGCCAGGAGCTGTAGGTTATCTATGTGAAAGGGAGCTCATCCGTGGCCATGGAGTTATGCCTGATGCTTGTCTAATAAGAATGATAGAAATGACACACTTGAGTGCTTAAAATTAGTCTTCTTATTTACACCGTGTCACATCTATCTTTGGGGAGGGTTTTTTCCTCACTTAACTCCAGCTATTTGACTGAGACTCCTCTCTTTGCTAGGCAGCCGAACCCCCTCTATAGTCACAGGAAAGATCTGCACCTCCCAAAGGCAATTTGCCCTGTCCCAACATTGCTCTGAGACAGGCAGGATGAATCATAGAATCATTTAGGTTGGAAAAGACCCTTAAGATCATCTAGTCCAACCATTAACCTAACACTGCCAAGTCCACCACTAAACCATGTCCCTAAAGCCATGTTTAGACGTCTTTTAAATACCTCCAAGGGATGTGATTCCACCACTTCCCTGGGCAGCCTGTTCCAGTGCTTGATAACCCTTTCAGTGAAGAAATTTTTCCTAATATCCAATCTAAACCTCCCTTGGTACAACTTGAGGCCATTTCCTCTTGTCCTATCACTTGCTACTTGGGAGAAGAGACTGACACCCGGGGTCCAGAGATACAACTTTCAGAAAGTAAAAATTAGGTGAGATGAACCTAACCGCGCTTTGTCAGAGTAGTTGCACTGATATTGTTTACTAACAAAGTGTTTTTTGCAGAGACATGGTTTATTATCAACTGGAGGTGGTTTTGGAGCCATTAGGGAGGTTCCTTGGGCAAAGGAGTCTCTGAGGACATCCCTGCATTTGGCAGTTGTGACACGGGCTTTTTCTGGGATAGCTATGGAGGCCATTCAAAGCCCATGTGTGTTGTATCTTTTCAGCAAGAGTGTGTAGCTTGCTCATGTGAAACACTGGATACCCGTGTGATGGGGTAAGCCAGCCCTGCCTGGAAGAGGCACCTTCCAGCCCATCATAGCTACAAGCAAGGCGTAAAGTAGGAAATGGGTATGAAATGAAACGAAATGAAATTAAATGAAAAGGCTAGACTGTTGGACCCTCAGAGTTTCTCCCCAGGGGAAAGGCAACGCTCCCATCTCCTGAGGCTTTGGCAGCAGATGCAAGGCTGCGGGAAAGTCCCACTGGCAGCTAGGCTGGAGAAGACCAAGGAAGCATCTTCCAGCTCTCATTTCCATGCCCTGTTTGAGCTTTGTAGCCAGCGCCCTGCCTTTCTGCTGCTGTCACGTAGCCTGGGAGCACATTTACATTTTCTGAATAGGGCAATTAGTGCTCACTCCTTTCCCCGTGTCACTTGCACCTGGTCTCTGACATTCGTGCCTCATCAGTACTAATGGCCTAGCCATTAGTGGTGATTACTGGTCATTGTTTCTATCCCACTGACCCCCCTGACTGGCAGAAGCACCCTCCTGCCTTCCCTCCCAGCACAGAGCCTGGTGTTTAATAGCCCAGTTTAATACCAGAACCTCTGAGTACATAAATAAAACCAGACAGGCCCTACCTATATTTTATATGGCTAGGGAGAGATGAATACATGCTTTTTTGATTATGATTAATGCTGCTGTTTATTATTTTTAATGCAGTAGTGGTTTAAATATCACGTCCTATCTAGGTGCAGTACAAATTCATCAGAAAAAGACGGTTTCTGTTTCAGGCAGATGATAACCCAGACCATTGGAGCCCTGAGGACCTGAAGCAGCTTCCTTCTTGGACAAATAAATAGCAAGAAAACTTAAGAACTTTTAAGAGGGAGTTCAGAAAGTTTATCAGATTACATAGTAGGTACCTACATGGGCTTGGTTACAGTGACTTCAGAGATCTCTTTTAGCTCTATGTGCTTATGTTCTTCTGGGCAGGAGCCACCCTACTTTCTGCACATCATGCAATAAACCCCTGGTGTCGGCTTGTATTACAGAAGAGCGTGCTGTATTAAAGAGAATAAATAGTTTTAATATTATACCTCTTTCACTCTGCTATCCTGCTTCAGCCAGACAGTGTGATCCCTAAAGGGTTAAGGTCCAGCCACCTATGAGTAGGAACAGCAGGAATTCACATTTTGCACAGTCATCTATTTGGCACATATAAGAATACTCATCTGCAAATTTCCTTTCAGCCTCAGCCCAATCGTGAAGCAAATTTTTAGCCAAGTTCAGCTGAAAACAATTTTGTTCTTCCCAATTGCGTTTGGGCTGCTTTATTTCAGCCATGTACTGGCACCCAGAAAACCCACTCCTGGCAAGCCTGCTCCTCCTGTGCTGTCCACAGCCTGACTGTTAAGTGTGGGACCATAAGAGGATTCCAGCCCCCTAAGTTTATTGAAATAGCATGCATGAAGTTGGTTAAGCAGCTAACCTTCTCAGGGCCTTTCTGGAGGGAACCTGTCTTTTCTGAAATTTATGCTGGTGTTAATGTAAATTATCTAATGGTAGTTGTCTAAGGTCCGGCTCGCTGCTCCACCCACTGCTTCAAAGATAATTAAACCCTATGTTAAGGGCTTTTTTAAGACTTTCCTGTAAACTGTGTCACAGGATTTGTGCATGGCCCCTATGTTGATTTGGATTTTACCTTGAATGAATAATGTTATCTGTATTATAGCTGTCACAGATGAAAAAACAACTTCTACAGATGAGTGAATCCATTTGTTGGTTTATGGATCCCAAATCCTCCGGGGCAACAAATCCATCTGTCATCGCTGAATGCTTGTGTTTTATTTGGTGCCGCGAGTCAGCTGACAGGTATTAAAATGCACATGGAAGTGGACAGATCTTTGCTGACTTCCCAGCAGAGGAGGCCCATGGGTATTTTTATTCCAGCTCATGCAATGAAATAACATAAAGTCAGGAAATCCATTCCTCGGGGATAGTACAAATTGTCTGAGCTAGTAAGACATCAATATTTGGTCCATAGGCCTTTGACCTAACCATCTGCCTAGGTCACCCTAGCCCACTGTTTGCTTCGTTTTCCTTACTGCTCTTTTCTTTTCTTTCCAGCTGGATGCATCTCAGAAAAACTGCACTTTGTGGGCCAGTCTCTTCTGTTCCCCTTCTTCTCTTCTTTCTTGTTCTCTGCCTTTAGTCCTCCATTCTCAATTCCTTGTTTATGCTAGTGTACCTCAGGAGAAGCCAAATAAAAAGTTGCTGATAAAAAAACTAGGGGAAAACACCACTGTAGTAACGTGGGAATTTCTGCCTTTGTGGTGTTTTCAAAGAAGAGGAGCCCAATTTCTAGGCATCTGTTCAGCTTTCTTACATGAACACTACAGTACTCAGTTTAGACATTTAAGGATCAACTCAGTTGCCTCATCATTGGTGACTAGTGCCATCCAAAATGTGTCATTGGGCAATTAAACTGTGCCCCTTGGATGAGGAGAAATGATGTTCCTTCCATGGCACTTTAGGCACCTACCTTAATTAGTTGCCCTTCCAAAACTCTTCCTAGGATCTCTCCAGACAATGAGTCAAAGCAATTTAACTTCCTTCTTGTTCTGCATCACTGTCAGAGGAACCTGTCTTTCTCCACTGACTAAAAAGAAAGCCCAGTTAACTAAGTGAAGTATCTAAAGTTGGTGTGAATAATCCCTGATTCAGCCAGCCCACACACACAAATCATCTAACCTCGGTTGCGCTGTCTAGAGTAAAAGCAAAGTAATGCACTATCTGACAAAGTTAAGAGCCCAGTGTGGACAGGGTTTGAGGATAAAGTCTGCAAGGCCACCATGTTTTACAAAGCTCTGCTGAATCATGTCCACTTGGGTATTAGCTCAGGTTTGGCCATCCATTATCAGTACCTGGCATCCTGCAGAGCCAGATGGAAAGAAGATTGTCTTCCTACAGAGAGAAGCTAACCCACAGCCAGGCAGAGACCGTGTATGCCCCTAATAAATCCAATTGCCACAAAGCCTGGACTTTTCAGGATTTCTACTTAGATTACTTTACCAATTACTGTCCTTCGGTGGCTGACTTTTGAGTAGGAGAAAGGCCCAAACGACCCATTCAGAGATTTGCCCTTCTTTGCTGACCTTTAAACTCAAACAAGATACCCCTATCTTAAGAATAAAGGTTCTCTCTCCTTTTGTAGAATCCATCTCATCCCAACAATCCCTGCATTTACAGCTTCTTTATTACTGCTGGTTATTGTTTAAATAAAGCATGCATTCTGGTAAATAGCAATTGCTCAAACATAAGCAGCTTTAAAGGCAAGAAGTAGCCCTTCCAGTCTCTAGATGAAAGATGATTTGAAATGAATTGATGTGTTCTGACTGGTGAGTCGAAATAATTCAGTTCCCCCCCCCCCAGTGTTAAACCAAGTCAATTTTTTCAAACCATATTTGATATCTTATTGTTTATTTTCGGTCAGCAGACAGCAATTTTCAAGAACTGCTCTTGATATACAGCTCAGATATCTTACAGGTCACATGTCATTCAAGAAAGGTCAATGATTCATTTAAAGTTTCATCATTTTTCACATAAACAGGCAAATACCATTTCATTCACAGTGCAGGCTTCTGTGGGGGTGATAGGCCTCTGTAGTAACAAAGTCTATGTAATCTTATTCCCTGCCTAAGAAAGAGTGAATTGACATTATTATCATTACCTTATCATATATCTCGGATGTGGTCCCAGTAAAAGTGTGTGCACCTAAACAGAATTTCATTTAGGGTCAATTCTAAGGAGTTTTTTAGATCTCTGTTTCTTGCCCTAATTTTTTCTCATAATTCATAAAAAACTGCAATAGTATTGTGTGATTATACCTTCCTGGCTTGTTCAGTCAGAATACCTAGAGGCAAATATTACAATCGAGCAATAGTGACATATACAACATTGGCAACTGATTTGTTACTGTTTGCTAGAATTAAATCAAGATTTTCACTGTTGTTGATTCCTTTAGAAACAACACCTTCAGTAGAAAATGCACATTTTAAAAACAACTTTCTTATATCCAAGCAATACTACGTGATTTAATTAAACCTGAAAGACTTTAAAGAAATAAGATGCAGTTTGATAGGGTAAGTGATCTATTTTCTATTTTCTCTCTGTGCTGTCCTCAGTGTAGCATTTCAAACTCGTAATTTCACTGAGTAGCCTTCACGAAATAAATAATAATGCCATCTTCTCAGTCTGGATCCAAATGAACCTGCCTAACCATCATCTTAACCATTTTCATTGGTATTTTACAAGCAAGTTTCTTATCAGGAGTGAAAAAGCAGATCTAAAAAAAAAAGTAATAACTTTTTTCTATAAAATTAAAGATAGTTTTTAAAAACATTGCTGACTACTGATGTCCTTCTGCTACCATTAAAGATCTCCAGATGCAGAAGTGAAACAAGATATTCAACTGCTTTGTCTGGGGCTTTGGGTGAGTTAGGCATCAAATGAGACTTTTCAGTATGTCTGTGTGCCTAGTTCCAGCACATCAGTGTTTTGGTAGGCACCCACTGCATCTTTTGGAGTCTAACTACTTTTCAGCATCTATCCCTTCTTGCTCAACATCACCCATGATCCTTTACACCAATGCAATCATTTAAATATAGGCACCAAGAAAGTTTTGAAAACTCTGTCCAGTATTGTCTGTCTCATCAGCTGTTAAATGTCTTTACAAATCTGTTAGTCTCTACAAGTTAGTGATGACACTGCCTTCAACTGAAGAAGAGGTTTGCAGTGTGCTCTGCACCACCTGATTATAAATGCAAAAGTGTGAACAGAAGTTGCAGAGATATTCAGTAAAAGACCTCATCCCTGTACAATTCTCATTGGTGGTATAGAATAGAAGGTGATTTAGTAGTAGCAGTTAAAACTTCCAAAAGTAGTCAGCATGCAGAGATTTCCAGTGAGATTAAGGAGTCCTTCTCACTGATACATGCTGAAACTTCCAGCCTGTGGTGCAAAAACATGAGTTAATATTTTTATTCTTGCCTCTGCTTACATTATGGAACTAGATTATTTATTGCTTGAAGCTCTCCACATCTCAGTTTTTCAAGCAATACATGCAAGTGAATAATATCGTATCATGAAGTTGCTGCTTTAGTCTTGGGTTCTTTTATCTATTTAGAAGCCAGAAGCTTCTAATGTTATTGGCACCTTTTGATTTTTACCATCATATACCTGTGTTCATGGAAAGGCCATTGTAGATACTAACGCTTAGAGCTTGTCCCTGGAAGTATTCTGAGTTAGGTGCCAACACCTAAGGGGGAATAATCGGAGAGTCTTTCCATTGACTCGTTGTGATGGGTTTCACCCCTAGACAGTGGGGCTGATGTCTCCTATGACAGCCCTGGGACAAGCCAGGCAGGGGCTCATTTCTCTGTTATTGGGCTTCCTCAACTTGTCATTGTACCTCTGTGTTCCTTTTTGTGTGTGTGTAGACGAGCCTTTTATCACATAACCTAACACACACAAGTTCAGTGTAATTCTTGCAATGAAGGTAGCATTTACCTCTCTGCCTATGCTCCACAAATCATTTAATTCAGGAAAAGTTCAAGATAAAGCTTATTTGCACTTTGGCAGTTATCTGGTGCTCAGCCCATGGGTGAACTTCATTTGTGGAGGAATGAACTTCTCCATTCATATTGGAAAGTGTTGGCAGGTAGGCCCTTCGGTGAGAGGAAGCGAAAGCTGTTTGCATTTTGCAACCTGAGAGTGAAAATGGCTTTGCAAACTAGGAGCAGAATGAATTTGACAGATGGAACATAACACAGCAAAACATTTTCACTTTGTGAAATATTTAAAATGCTTTGGAACAGGGGTTCTCTTTTTCAGATGACTCCTTTTAATTTTGGAAGCCAAAGCCAATTTCTCTTTGACATTCCTATTACCTGGGAAGGAAGATTGCTTGTTGGGTTGCTTGAGGTAGAAAACCTCCTCCTTGAGGTAGAAAACCTCCTCCTTGACCTGTAGCGGCTCTTTGCAAGATCTCTATGTGCACCACTGGGGGTCTTGTGGGTAAAATTTTCTGTCTTAGGGGATACAGGTATATGTGCATAAGTGATTTACAACAAATTTTGCAAAATTTTATTGTTGACATTTTTCCACTCTTCAGTTTTACAGCAGTATTAAGGACGTACTACAGACTGCATTAAGGAGGTTATTATCTAGTAGAGCATGGAAATACAGGGAACTTTTGGCAGGCAGAAAACAAACAATACAACTCTTTCCTTCACCAGAAAAAAAGAAAATAAAACAAAAAGAAGACAAAAAAGCTAAAATAATGTCAGGTACCTTCACATAGGAAGAAGTTTTCTGGACACTGGATTACTTCAAACCTGCTGAGATCATAGTCATGTTCTTGAACAGCATGACTTTGATTTTTCTGCTTTTGCTTTTGTCCGACTTGTAAGTGATGCTGAGCAGGTCCTAAGGGATGCCACATGCTAATCATTCCTACAAACATCAGCAAGGACCAAGGGCATTCACCCACTCTTGGGGTGGAGTATGGAGCCTCACCAGAGCCCTTCCTGCTTGTCATGGTTTAACCCCGGCTGGCAACTAAGCAGCACACAGCCGCTCACTCCCTCCCTCCACCCAGTGGGATGGGG
>NW_010972487.1:1605384-1860481 GCF_000737465.1 Haliaeetus leucocephalus | reverse complement strand
GAAAATTAACTCTATCCCAGCTGAAACCAGGATTCTACTTGTGCAAAAAAAAAATGAAGCATGACGTTGGCTTAGCAGAAAGGTGCTCCCCCTGAACACAAATTTTCCTTGTTTTTACCATTTACAGTTAGAGATAAAAACCAGAACAAAAACCTGAGGCTGTTAGAGTTCTTTCTCCAAGTTTGACCATTCCTAGGTGGTCTCAGTAGCACTCTGCCTTGTTTCTGCTGCCTCAGCCAGACAAGCAGACTCTGAGTGAAGTTAAAATATTCCCAGCTAGAACTATTTCTTGAGAGTTGTAACTCTCTTCAGGAACCAACCTAAATAGAAACCAGTAGGCAGGATCCTTAAATTTGCTGCCTTATTATAGCACTCCCTCTGCATTTTTTGACTGTCCTTTTACTTTTATATATCCTATAATCCAGAGGGCCTAGGGACCAAACCAGCATCAGGGAAGCCAGGGAGAATTTGTTGCCAACTACAGCTCTTGTCTGGGATGAAAAACTGAAACTGCCTTGCTCTTGGGGAAGGATGTTGTAGTACTTTCTCTATCAAAACTGCCACTCTGGAAGTAGTGCTCTCTACCCATTGATGGGATGGAGGATGCGGAGGTAGGGAACGTGCTCATCTCCAGCTGCAACATCAGAGTAACCAAGGGTGCGACCTAGCCCACTAAAAACTCACAATGAACATAAGAGAAAAGTCAAACGGTGTCAGCATCTGACCCTGTGTTCAGAGGGTGGATTTATCACTCCCACAAAATTTTAATAAAGCAATAAATTACAGCCCTTGTAGATTATCACTTAGAGCCTGGATTTGAAATGACAATACAGGATTGAAGGGCTTTCTGGGCCTTATTATTGATCCATGTGCTGGCCAGTCAGTTAAGAATAATTTTCAGGACCTGGTTCGTTAAGCTTTGAATTTGCATCTGCACACTGAATATGTGTATGTATTTCTGTTTGTGTACAAACTGAGTGACAATGCAAATGGCCACATACTGCACTTAAAAAGCTGGTTTAATAGGCTTTGAAAATAATTCAAGTGTTTACTTGAATTTTGCACTAAGTAGCACTATGCACAGAACATGTGACCGTCATGCACCATCATTAGAAGGATGCACTTGATTAGTGACAAATTTCAATTAAATTGGTGTTTCACACAGCAGATGACAATTAATGAAGCCTACAAAAAACACACAGAAGGATGTGTTTGTGTTAGCAAGCTCTTCCTGATTTTTGGTGGAGCTATTTGGAGTGTACTGCTAATACAGTTGGGTTTTTTTAGTGCTAACTTGGCTTCTTTTTGCTGTTCTGATCCAATTTAAAGCAAAGGAAAAAAGTATCTTAAGAATCTTCATTTACCATCAACATGAAGTGAGGTGGGAGAAAACAGAAGGGGTTTTGTGCAAGCACCGGTCTAGTGAAAGATTTCATTAACTTTGCTTTCTTTTGTTTCCAGTGTAGGGCCCAATACTAAAAGATATATTGGCAAATATTTCCTGGACTCACTGGTGCTGTTCCTCCAAGAGTGGATTTTTTTTTTTTTTTGGCAACAATCCACTAGGTAGCAGCACACATAATTTGAAATTGTTGCTAAAACAAGTTATACTCACACATAGCAATCTCTTTTATAATTAGCAGAGATCCTTAAGATTGATGCTGATGTAAATGAGAGCAGAATTTGGCCCATAATGGGTCAAATGAGTACCCTCTCAGTACAGAGCAGTAAGGATGAAGTTTGAATTCCTTGATGGGTTCTTGTTTTAGGTCAGGTGGAATATAGAGCTCTGGGCCTCTACCAACATATTTATGGTGTGTGTAACTACAGGCAACACAAACACTGAATAGCACCTATATTTAATTTTCTTGGCTCCGAGATTCTCTGGAAGTTCTTATTACAAGACCTTGCTTTATATTGCTTATAATTTTTTGAAAGTGAACTGGTCTGGTTGAAATTTTCCATGCTAGATATTTCTCCTGGCTATATATTTTGGGAACATTGCAGCTGAAATAGTTGAAGTGCTTCTGAGTGTGAAATTACAGGAAAATACACTGTGTTGCATGTAGGAAAATGTTCCTTTTTAGTAGTTTAGCGGGGAGATGTACCTTCATTGTGGTTTAAAGCACAGGACTGAAAATTAAGTGATGTCTGCTCTGCCTTCACCAGAAAAATCTTAAATATGGCTACATTGTAGGAATTTGTGTGAGCCAGTATAAACTTCCCAGATGAGGATAGTCAGTGATTTCCTCTGTACTAGGCAAGGTCCTTTCTGAAACTGTGGGATAGGAGCAGGACTTTCCTAGCAATTTTTTTCCAGCACTGCTGGAGCAAGATCTGGTGGATTTTCTCTCCAGTATGGGGCAGGGACTCAAGTCACTCGACTTGAGCATGGTGAGGGAAGTGAGTAGGGTAGCCTGTAAGAAAAGCTGAAAGCTGTTGAAAAAGAATGTATTTGAGTGGGTAAAAACTGGGAATAGAGCAAGAAGGGAGATGATGGATTGGGTAAGGAGCTGAGGGCTGGAAAGACTAGCCAGGCAAGGAGACTGGAATGAGGAGAGTGGTGCATAGCAGCGGGCACGATCTTTCTTTCCCGAGTTTGAGGGTTAGTGTGTCAGCAGCAAATCCCCAGGAGCTAGGAAAGGAGACCGTTTCTCAGAAAGGGAAGATGTCCTCCATTATATCATTGCAGGTATTTTAAGTTCTTATGAGAGGAAAGCTACTGGCTCCTGCTTGAGCTTGGTGAAGGTCTCACAGATGCCCCTTCTAAGATGCTGCAGCTTCCAGTGCTGCAATGTGCTTCTGGAAATGTCTCGGCACACTACCTTTACATTCCCGTGTAGAAAAGTAAACCAAACTGAAGCCTGTGTTTCTGGATCTACCAACACTTGGGCTTTCAGCAAGTATCCATGAAGTTATGGTGCAAAAAGTACTTCCCAGCCCACTCAAATGCTAAAACTCGCTGTGGCCATAATTTGCTATAGTTACTACAAGCAACCAAGAATGTGCTTGAGGCCTGGAATCCTCATATCACCACTGGCATTCATATGACACTGTGATTCCTTGTGATGCAATTCTTGCTTTCAATGAAAAGCATTTGAAATTGCATTTCATGCCTAAGCTGTGTATTAAAAAGCTATTAAGGCTGAAAAGCCAAACACCAACAAAGAAGAAAATATCAATATTAATTCAATCCCTCCCTAGGAGGCAATCTCCTAGGATGAACTGCTATCTCTAGGAGATATTCTGATGATTTACTCCCATAGAAGTTGGAAGGCACACACTGAGTGTGTGCAAGGGCTTGCAGGGCTGAAAGAAGAGAAACATAGTGACATGCCAAGATGGAGGATTCTCTCTCTGACTTGGGATTGCATGTCTATGTGATGCTGTTCATGACAGTTCAACCAACTGACATGCCAGTGAAAGTGCTCACCTGAGGTTGAATGATGCAGCAGCACCAAAGCTTGCTCAACGGAGCCAGCAGGGACTGCTATACCGACCGCAATAGACTGCTCCTGCACAAGATAGCAGCTCCTGTTGAGTTCCTACGTTAGCAGAAGGAACCATGAATTCCATTAACAAGTTACCACTGTCAACTGCTCAGTAGCATCTGTGCCAGGCAACAAAATACCTATATAAAGTATGGTAGTGACCATGTCTGCTTCACAGCACCTGGAGGACCTTTGCTAGTGCCAGGACCTGTGCCATGCAGCTGAGAACAGGTTTTGATGCCAGGTGAGAGCAGAGAGATAAAGAACATACGGCTGGGAAAGTAGGTGGGAGGGTAACAGAAGCCCTCCAACTGGGTCTTGGTTTAGGCAACTGGAGATGGGACATGGGCAAGGAAACCAGGGTAGGAAGACACTCTCTTTTACATTATATTCCAGGTCAAATAACCCTTTAACTTCCTCTGCAATAGGCAGAAGGATCACAGGTCTTATATATTCAAATAACCCTAAATACGTGCAAGCAGGGTGATAATTCTTTCCTAAGGATGAGATGAGGATAATGTCTAGTAAACTAATTGCAGGGTCACCTAGAGAACGATGACAATAAAACACAACATTGACCAGCTGCCCCCTTTGTGCTGGATGAGGCAGGGCTGCTGGGGAAAAATTAGATTATAACTAAATACTGTGTCATGATGTGCTAGTGACCAGGACACGTTAGCTCTGGCATTTCCCAATCTTCAAGTGCAATTTTTTGGACTGTTTCATGTCGTGGTGTACACATGTAGACATATGTACATAGTCATGTGTGTCCACCTGCAGAAGCACACATATTGGAGGGTCAATACTAATTGTACACATACAGATAAAATGAGACTTTGTTCATGTTACCAGTACTACCCAGTCAAAGCCAGTTTTATAATTAATTTCGAGGTTTGTCATTGGGTTTAAATATACAAGATGTTGTTTTACGTACAGTAAAATCTTGACATTGATAATAATCACAAGCAGAAATGTGCATTGCTGTAACACATTTACCTCAGTGCTTTCAAACATGGTACAAATGAACACACATTTCTATTGGAGCAATGCCCACCTCTCTTAGCTGAGCTTCTGATCTTAACGTTACATTTGGACGCTTGCACAGTTCCACTTGCCTAGACTTTGTTATTTTGTGACTGGTGGCCTAAAGATAATTAGCCTATCATCATTGTCATTCTCATCAAGGAAAGGTGCTTGAACACATATTGCTCCTGAGTCACATATTTTCTTCTGATGATTACAGAAAGCTGAATAGAGTTCAGCAGAAACAGAGAGGGGAGACCAATCCAAAAGGATGAATATATGAAAGATAAATATGAAAGTCACTATGTTCCCAATTTATAAGGATGTTATTCTTAAGCTAAAATTTTACTTTAAAATTAAAAATTAATTCCATTAAAGCGGCCATTTTCTTGTTTTAGTTCTGAGTTGCTTGAGCTCTTCAGCAAATATACAGAATCCTACATATATACCTACATATGCACTCACAGGGAAAGTTTTCAACAGTGTATTACACACAAGAGCAAGCAGCAGATTGCTTAAGATTACCCCGACATCCTGGACCAGTCTTGGAGCAGTAATATCTTCATGTTTGCTGTCAAGGTCCGTCACCCCAGCTGACCAGCAGGGACGCCAAGGCAACCCACATTACTCAATCAACTTTAAGTGTTATAAATACTGAGGTCCATAAAAAAGTACAATGTAATGATGACTTAAACAAACCCAATTCATCATCCCAGCTGCACACATATCATTTCCCTCAGGGTGACCAACCAACCAGCGGTGAACATAGCCCAGGCCAGATTCAGATTCCATTTCTCTTCATCAGTTTGACTTTTGGGTTTACCCCCCTCCAAAGGAAAAGAAAAAATATCCCCCTAAAAATGAATAAAAATCTCACAAATCAAATACAGCTCAGCTACCCGAGTCCTCTTTTTGTTGTTGTTGTATTCATGTCCATGCATTTTGCCTCTAGTGATATAAAGGGAAACCCTTCAATTTAAAGGTCAAATGGGGGCCGTTTGTTTTAACCCAGTGAACCATGGCAATGGTATTCACATATATTATCTTTTGTCCTTCAACAGTTGTTAGACTTGTAGCCAGAGGGGAGGCTTGGCAGATTTGCTTGCACTGATTTTTTTAAGATATAAAAAATACTAAATTTCTGCAGTTAAGTGTGCTTGATTGAGTAATATTCTGAAAATCAAATCGATACCAAATCTGATTTTCAGTCAATGATAAGGCACATTCAGCAGCACTATTAAAGTTTATTGGTTTCATTCGTTTAAAGAGGAAAAGTAAAGATTCATGATTCAGTATGGTCTGTTCCCTCTTCTGCTGCCATCCCCCTTAATCCCCCCCCCCTTGATTTTATGGTTCCCCCTTTGCTAATCACAGAAATGTCATGTAAGAACACAGTTCATTATTGTTCCACCTTTCAATTCCCATACCCTCACCCCAAATTCCCTCTCCTTCTCATTAAAGGATTGCAATTACAGGGTGGGCACTCAGCAAAACTAGATTAAAGAGAACTAGTACAATGTGCTAGTAAAAGCAAGGTTTCAGCTACTTTTCATTTCCACACAACTGTGGGAGCAAGCCAATTTGCATAGTCTGGGATTAGTCATTTTTTCTCCTGAATTGCTGTGCATGCTTTTTCTGCTGTTGAATTACTGCTGCTTTCCTCCCCAAAGGTGGCTGCATTTTAAATCAGACGTTTTTTGCAATAGGTACAGAAGTACGGTTCGCAAAGTTTAGATCTTTTTCCATCCTGTTGAAATTAGACGAAAAGAATATGGTAATCAGTGGGGCTGGAAATCTGTAACTGGCATCAAAATTTGGCTTTGGCCTCTGCTTGTGTCTGCAATAACATCAAACTGGTTGGGATGCTTCATTACGAAGCACAATGCAGTGACTGCTTGCCCTAGAAGTTGCCACAGCTTTTTTTTTTTTTCAGACCAAAAAGTTGACCTGAGCTGAAGCTGGACCTTTCCTATGAAAATTTTCAATGAACTGGTGTTTTCTGGTGAAAAAAAAGTTTGCTAAAGTACTCATTTGTTAATGGACCTGAAAAAATGCTGCTGACATACTTTTCCCTAAGGATCATACAAACAAAATATTAGAATGAGACAAAAATAGAAATACAACTGTGGAAGACACTTAGATATTTAAGTTTTTTTTCATTAGAAATTTTGGGGAAAAAAATGTTAATTTTCAGCCCTTCATCTTTGCAAGTAAAACACCCTGTTCCCTCCGTTAAGACTGGAAATGCTTCATAGCCAGGCTGTTCCTTACTCTGCATCTATACAGTCTTTAGCACAAGACCATATCTTGACTCTGCCATCATAGACTCACTGGAAATAATGTAAATCTAGAGTGATGTTGCAAATTGCTGCACTGTTTATTTTTGTCAATGGGCATGATGTACAGGATGGGTGAGACAGAGTTTGGGGATAAGTTTTCAAAGGACAGCAATTAAAATAGAACTGACATGCTCTTTCACAGCCTGCATACTCCACCAACTTGTTTAGTCGTATTTTTCATTTCTCTCTGTTGAACCACATGGATGCAAATCAAAGCACTTGCCAGGAGATTTTTGGCTATGATGTGGATTTCAAAAGCTGTTGCTCTATTTAGCTTTTAATTGCTTAGGCAATAAAAACATAGTCCTTTCAGATAGAAATTAAATCGATATGTTAGAGTGGTGGTGGAGGCCTGAGATGTCCCTAAGTCTGAGGGGAGCACAGAAGTGGTGATCTTCTGTCCTGCGGAAATAAAAAGCATAAGCTTCCCCAGGCAGGGCAGAGTGACAAGTCCTGATGGACCCACAGAGCTGCCCAAGAGAGTGGACGTGTACTGTTGTCCCTTCACCACCAGGAGGGTTTATCAGTTGGTAAATACGTCCATCAGTCTCTAATTCTGTCCCACCAGCTGTCTCACCCCTGGCTTTATACAACAGTGGGTTTATGAAGAAAGCAGGAGCTAAGATTACACAACTGGTCTTTGATAGACAGCAAATGTGCGTAAATACAAATGAACTGGGGACGTGATGTTGCAAAACACTTGAGGCCAGTGTGATATCTTATCTGCCTCATGGGGGGTATGCAGTATCTCACAAGCTATAACTTGTAGCAAATACTCTTAAATGGTTGTTTGCACCTTATTGAAACGTGTTGATATTTACTCCATTTCAGAGTGAAGGAGTTCAATGTCTTCGTTGTTCTGGATAATAATTACCATGATACCCAAATTCTGCTTGGCATTTTTTCCATATTTCCTATCAAGATCTACAACCAAAATTTGGATCTGGGTGCCAGGCTGAAAAAAATTTTCAGAAGAAATGGCAAAATTCAGCTGGTAGAAGCCAAACTTTGTTGAATAAGTTTGTGGGGCTTATTTAATTGTCCTTGGAATAAAAAATAATCTAAGACATATGAGATGTGCTTTAGACAGGGTTTGTGTCATTCACATGTATGTTTTCCTTTCATGCCATTTATTTTTCACTTTATCCAGATTTTCTTGTTCGCTGCATACCAGGTAACTCCTAGTGATTCCGTAGGATCTGGGCAGCTGCAGTTGATATAGTCTTCCTTAAGTTGTACACACTGTGGTTTGTATCAGTACAACATTTTTGAGTCTTGCAAAAACTAGGGAGCTAATCTGGCAGCCTGCTCACTGTCTCACATTTCTAGTTCTGCTATATGACCCAGCCTTCTATATTGTTTGCCCAATCCCCTAACTGATACTCTCCTCTGGACTCCGGCCATTCATTCCTCTTGGTTATCAATGCCTGCTTCTGCGAGAAGACTGATACACTGGAAAAATACTTTAAAAAGTCAAAATTCCTGAGCCACTATCTCTAATGGGGCCATTATTTGTTGTGTTGCTATATCCTTCACTCTTTCTGTTTCACCCTCTTAAAAGAGTGAGTTTGCATGGGAAATTATTGTCTTGAAGCCAGGTGAACATTTACATATGTTACTCCTCTGTGATTTTTCATTCACTTGAATATTACAAAACTTTTTTTGCTGTACAGCTAGTATGTTTATTCTTTAAGAATAGTGAGCTTCCCCAGACATGTACAGTACATGCATTACCATTTTGTCCTTCATCAGTTCTTGGATTCGTAGCCGGAGGCAAAGTTGTTAGGATTTGCTTGAGCTGAGCAATACAATATCTTTGTTCAGCTGTGAAGTTGATTAATAATTTGGAAATTAAATCAATATATCCTTTGATTTTCATTACAGTGGGGTTTGCATGTAAACCTTTTATACTGGCATTCCCAGCCTGAGCAGGGAAACATGGTAAAACTAAGCTAACAGGTTTGGTGTCATCTTCCCTGTGACACTGCAAAAATGAAATGAAGCTCCAAGGATTAGCAATCTGATGACAATTTTTGCTGTTTAACTTTCTTGATTATTCTTGATTGTCAAAGCAGAAAAGGTTTTTAATGCTTCCAGTTTGCGGTGTCAACTATGAAGTAATTTACATATTACAAAATCACTGAGCCCCTTTTTATCAGAGAGTTTGGATCCTTTAGACAGTCATATGAAAAATAACGCTCCAAAATGCAATGTCCTTTGATGGACAATAAAGGCTAATTTTCAGAGTCAATGAGTGCTCTAATTGTTTAGCTACACTAAAAAAAAAAAACCCGGGTAACTTACTTGGGTAAGAAAATGTCTTAATGAGTCAGAACCAAACTTCACTGAAATCAGTGGGAAGACTGAAAATTTCAAGATACTTGTGGTGAAGTCCTATGTACTTAATTCTAGTTAAATATGGTTGAAAGTTTTGCCTTGAAATTCTTGCTGGTGTAATTTACACAGTAAACTTTCAGCAATGGGAAAGCCTTTATAACTTTATAACCATATCTTAGAAGGATCCTTCAGACTTTGCTTCTGACAATAGTTCCTGAACACCAGCCAAAGCTGGGACAGTCAAAACTGAAAATTTCTGATGCTGCAAGTGTTGGATTTTTTTCCTGTTGGCATTTTCTGTTTTCAGAAATGTGTGGTATCTGGGTACATAGCAAAAACATTAGACAAGTGTTGCAACGTACCTTATGTAGTTGACAAACAGGGTTTACTGCAGTCATTAAATCTCACCGTCCCTGAAGGAGGAAGGATTAGGATGCAAGATGTACAGCCACTCTCCGACAGGATTGACAATACTTACATCCAACTCTGATCTTATTTGACTTCTGTTTATATGGCATTCAGTGTAATTTAAGGCTATATTCAGGCTTCAAATGTATCAGATTACCAGAAATCTATTAAAAACAGTAGCCAGTCTCTTCATTTTTCAATCTGAACCCAAATGAATGTCCTACTTTCTCTCTCATCAGTTTTCTGAAGTAGGTCATGAAGTTCAGGAATGAAGCTTCCAGCTTAATAAATGGAGGTCTATTGGAGAGAAAAAACTACAGCTGCCTCTTACACCACAATGCTATGCCCTTCTGCTTCCACCCACTTCTGCAAAACTACCTTTAAACACTGGGGTCTGGCAGTTTTCCCACCTTTTGGCCGAAGAACATGTCCCAGCTGTACTCCAGCTACAGGTTGCAACTAAATCTAGGGGATGAAATGAGGCCACACTATAGTCTTTCCAGAAGGCATTGATTTGGAAGACCTGTTGTTTATGTAACGTATGTCATTTTATGTAAAAGTATGTAAATTGCCCCTGTAGTTCAAATGATGTTTTCAAAAAACTGAGAGTCCAAAGCAATCAATAAAATCCATCTCCAGAGTGCCTCTGAACCCAGCCATGAACAATAACATCATCATGAAGATCATCTCACTCAGCCAAATTCTGCCAACTGACAAAGCTTTTTATGAGCCAGAATTTAAACTAAGCTTATCAGGCTTGGACTGAGTTAATTCAGCAGCATAAGATATGCAATTGTACTTGCTTTTGTGAAATTACAACCTGCTTATATGGATACTAGCCTATTTCCAGGCACTTTGGTGGCCAGAACTACATACAGAATGAGCAGCATTGCAGATGTTGCTGTATCATAACATGCTGAGATGTAGCTTAGGCAAGGTCTTGTTTAATAACTTTGTCCCAGAATATTCCATTGGGTCCCTAAAATTAGTCCCAAATATCTGCCCATGTTCAAATACGTCCCTCTTGGCCAGGTTGCCCATCCACTGTCAGCTGCTCTTTTCTTTTATCCCTTTGCCTCTTTTGTTTTACCAGTGACACCGATCTCACCCATCTGGTGCTACTTACATTAAGAACTGCAGGGTTATCTCCACACTGCCCTTTACTCATCTCTGCAGGAATCTGTTGCATTCTTCAAATCTCTGGTCACATATGAAATCACTCCTTCAAGTGTAGGTTGATGGGTAAATGAACTTTGCTACTACCAACCGCAAGTGGACTTCACCAGAAGCCCATCCAAAAAGTTCTAGATATGGCCTTAAAATTTGGGGACAATAACATATGAACGTATATGTGTCCCCCTTCTTTTTCTTAGGTTCTGATCCTGCAAAATGACCTCTGAGACCCTCCAGGAGGGTAACTCTAACTGCACAAAGCACAAAGATCAACCTTGCTAAGGTCACGGCTATGTTAGGATCCTTTTTTTTTTTTTTTTTGCCTTGTCCAGAGGAGGTTTGAGGCTCACAGGTCTCTTAGAAGTTCTCTGGTTCAACCTACAGCAGCTCAGACAGTTCCCTGTTGTAATCCCCATATTTACGTGAGATGATGGCTCACACCAAGATAAGTGAGGGGATTGAGGATATCAATTTTTAAGGGCAAAGGTGGTATCTTCGCATGTGTTTATGCAGAATCTAGCACTGCAGGGCTCTAGTCCTGAATAAGATTTCCAAGTTGTGTTGTAATACAAACAATAATAATAGAGAATGGGTAAGGATAAGGGAAGGAGGGGGAAGTTATGATTAATTTTTATCAGACTTCCTTCTCCTTTCCACAGAGCAGTTCAATGTGAAGTCAAAGTTCATTGACACGTTCTCTGTAGTCGGTGGGATGATTGTTTTATATTAGCCATTGACTTGGTCTGCATTGATCCTTGAGAATGTATCGCACAAATCATTTTGCACTAAACTGCTGAATCGATGAAGAAATCTCCTGGAAAATTTATATTAAAAGTCGCTGTTTGCCTAAATGAGTTCCCTGTGCCCCATATTGAATATTTTGCTGATGAATTGAATGAGTTTAAATTTGAACATTGCAGACCCATTAAAGAATGAATTCTTAAATCAACTTCTGCCATTTATGATTGAAATGAGATTTCCCCTGCAATAGACTAGCTGTTATATAAATCAGCTGTGCATTTTATACTGTACCATAAACAAGATATAATTCTTTTAAATACACAACAGGTGCCTTAAATCTTTTGATGCATCTTGTATTTATCTGATGTTGATTTTAGTATATTTACACCAGGTAACTAACATGGGTTTATAATAGAATATAGTTTCTGAAGGTTAAAAAAGCCATAATCTTTGTTTTTAAATGCAACTGAGTTTTCAGGGATTATACTTTACATCACTGTTCACAGCTGAGATCTAAATTTAATCTAAAATAAATAATTGTCCCTTGCACTATAAAAAAGCAAACCATCTTGAGTAAGATTATGATTAGGGCAAATTTGACTTTTAGTGTGACATAGAGGAACATTTTTTCTGCTATCTAGTTTTTAATATTGCAGTGAATAGTTGAATTTCTTTCCTTTTCACTAGGACTCTCTGCACCTTAGGTGACCTCTGCATTTACTGGCTCAGGTAAATTACTCAAGCTGGTATCAAAATTAGTCCATGCACTGGTCCAGTTTTGAAGTTATCCCAGATACAGGACTTCCACTGACAGTTTGCTGGAGTAACTGGTGTCAGGGAAGTGGTTCTTCACTTTTTCCACGAAGAACAGGTTTTTTTCATAGATCATGTTCGGCATGAGAGATGGTTGTTTCCTACTCAAGCTCCATGAGGGGGTCACTACTGGAGTCTGACTTGACCTCCTGATCTCATGGGATGTTCCCCTTGTTTCAGATTTTGGACCAGGTGGATCTCAGAGGAGCAGTAAGCTCCAAATCATTGTCCTCTTCCCCAGGGAACAGGTTGAAGGGGATATAAACCAAGACTATGAGGGTCGAATCAGCAGCTGGAGTAAATCAATGCATTTTATTTGATACTTATGAATAGTGCCAATGTGGGCTCTATGTACTCAGCAACTTTTGAATAGAAAAAAATTGCCACGAAATAACATGGGGAGCTTCAATGAGCTACAAGTGAGGAGTAGCAGCTGCGTTGTGGATTAGCAGATAGGCAGGTCTGGAGGTTAATTTGACATTGCTCTTTTCCTATCCTAGATAATGTGGCATTTAGAGGTTCTCACAGTATAAAATAAAAAAAAAAAAATGCCAGCCCCAGAGGAGGGACCATAATGAATATAGAAAATTCAATAAAATCTGGAAGCCAAATGAGAAATGCATGTTTTCACCATGCATCACTTCAGGACAGTGTATTTCTTCATTGGTGTTTCCTCAAACACACCCTAGAGGGCAGTTCTGGGCTCTGACGCACAGACAGAGGTGGGGCCTCCAGTCTAACCTTCCTCCAACGCTTGTCCTCACCTTCCTCTGCCCACAGCTGAGCACACACTGGGCTCCCCCAGACACCATGTCTCTGATGACAAGCCAAAGTCAAACTTCAAGGTATGCTGCAGCCACTTCTCTGTTTGGATTTGACTCTTTTCCTACAAGCATGGCACTTTCCTTAGCCAAGCATGGAGAAGGGGTGGGTACAAGGTACTATGACTGTTCTTTGAAAAAGAAAACCTTCCTTATTTTTGTCCCATTCTTGCCAGTAACAGGGTTCAGAAGCAGCTTCCAAAGTAAAGATATCTTTAAATCACAAATGTTGCAGAAGGGCCGGAATCGCTCACTTTAACCAGGTTGTAAAATCTCACTATTGAGGCCATAGTAACTAATGTTTCATCTGGTGGCTTCTAATGTTTTCATGTCTCTGTGGGACTCTCTCATCCAAGGACAAACATCAAGGGTTTTATAACTATCAGTTGATCATTTCTGCTAAAGTAGGGGAGGTGGATTCTCAGCAAGATAACAAAGGTGTTATCTCTATCCAGGGAGGATATAAAGGATATTGGGAAGATAACATCTAATTGAAGATTCAATTTTCCAAGTGTCAAATTGTTTTGATGACTAATTGATTTACATAGACCCAATTCATTCACAGAGCAAATATTTTTTAGATCTTGCTCTCTGTCTTCTTCTGTGGCAGCAAATAGGAATTGCTGTTCATTTTCTTAAAAAAAAAATTACAGACTAGAATTGGCATGGAAGAAGTTACTGAGTTTTAGCTCTTTATCTTCTAGACATAGACCACAGTAGGTCATGAATGTCAGTAAAGGTGTGATTTAGGGATCCAAGCCCAAGACTAGGAGCCAGAAAAGGTCAGGATCTAATTGCTCTGCCTTGGTGCTGAGAGACCAAGGAAAGGAAGAAAACATGATGTCCTCAGGCAAAGCTGTGGCACAAGACCTCTTTGGCTCAGTTTAAAAGAGGGATAATGGTGTTTACTTGCTTCCCTCAGAGGGATATTGTGAGACTTAATTAGTTAATGCTGGCAAAATGCTGTGAAGGTCAAAAATAATATGTAGTGAGAATGCAGGATAAAGTGGTGTGGAAGATTAATTGGGATACATTTAGAATAGCTTTAAAAGTGAGATGTGACAAAAGCATCAGTGAATCCCACTCTAGTGAAGTTTTTTGCACCCACCTCAACAAGTTGTTCTGGCTTTAGTGACAGCATTTTCAAAGCTGTTTCAGCAAAGTCTTTTTAAAAGGAATTCACTTTCAAATCCCTCTGCTGGTAACACCAGGCCACTTTTTAAAGGCCTGATCAGAGGCAGAGGCATTTCTTCTCTCTCCATTTCTCTCATCCTTATCTTTTAATTCCTGAGGACTGATTGATCACGTGTTTCTCCAAAAGGAATCAGTGCTGAGAGCATCATTGGCACTAGCAGGGGTAAATTTGGATCCAGTGCCCTGTTGATCCTCCACCTCCCAAGAGAGTGCCCAATCTGCTGGAGACCTGGTTCGTCTGGGCTGGTCAGTGCAACCTGTCTTCTGGCCAGCGGTACAGGTTCAGAGTAGAAGGATTTGGCGTGGCCCTGGTACTGGAAACATTTCTCTAGGATGATAGAAACAGGCACTTATATGCCTTGGAGCAATAAAGACATGTCACTACAGTCCATGGTTCAGTCTTCAGGTCTTCAGAAAGGGCAGATTTTGGGTTCACCTTCTGTTCAACCTTTCCCTTTTGGCAAGAGAAAGGCAACTCAGCCAGGACATTGCAGATGTCCATCTTGGGTTATGAGGAGCCTCGCTGTTCTTAGACAGGATCCCAGAGCCAGATACCTTGAACTTAAATGTTGCCAGTCAGCAGCACCTTTCCTAGCAGGCGCTGTTATCTTGGAGCTCTATGCCATCCTTGTGCACTATATGGATCATCTCAGCTGGGGTCAGCTGCATGGAAGGGTCAGGAGCTTGGTGATGGTTTGATCTTTGTACCACGAAAGTTCTGCTGTGACTTTTTGTTGTTGTTGTTCAGTTATTTTATTTTGGGCAAAACACTTGTGTAGAGATGCTTCAGTAGAAGGATCCTTTGTCCATGTTGGTAGCACCACTCTTGCTTTGTTGCTTTGAAAGATGCAGATGAGACTGTAGCCCTGTTACCAAAGTGTACCAAAGATGTGCAATGCTCTTACAGTTCTATGGTCCAAGCACTGAAGCAATGTAATTTTTAAGGGGCCAGAAAAAGACCCACTTGGATAATGTCTTTCTTTACATCAATGTGCAAGGACATAGTACAACTGATAGTCCTGCCTAGATAAAAATAAATATGTTTCAGAATAAATTTATATATATTAAGCTTTCAGTAAAAGCAGATTTGAGCCTTATCCTGAAAAATGCTGAGACTATTGTTCTAAATACCTTTAATTTTGAAATTTTGAGAGAAAACACTAACAAGTATTTGAATTTTTCAGGCAGGGAGCTCTTTGAAAAATTTTCAAGCATCAAAATGTTTTGATGGAATTTGACCATTTTCTGAAAATGTGAAATACCACTACTACACTTTCGAAAATATGTTACATGTCATGAACTATATGTTATGAATTTGAAAGCTGTGTATTTAGGTGATCCTGCCCAATTTTATCCAAATGCTGCCTCCCTTTTGCTAACAATTGCTCATCCTCTATAATTCAATAAATTCTATAATTATGGTACTAATGACATTTCACACTATAGGTGCAAAAGTAATTTTAAAATGTTGATTTCCTTTTCCTTGTACATGTTGTGACCATATTAATGGTCACGCAGGAAATTAGTTTTGCATTTATGGGCTTTAGTAGGCTGAACCAGTGTGTTTCAGTTTTGCACATTTTAATTTTCATCTTCATTTTCTTATTCTCACTAAAATATTGTCATGTATGGGTGTCATCTCAGTCAAAAGAATATTCCTATTTTCATCAATGTAAAGGAATTCATTAAAACATTTGTGCTCTTTCAGAAATGTCTAAATTTATCATTTCACGTATTAATGTCACAGATCTTTAGCATTTCTCTTTTTTTATTAGCATACAGAAAAATTTAATTTCATAGTGTTTCATTTTAGCTTTGAAAGAGTCCATTTCTCCAGAAATAATGAAATAAACATTTTCAAATTTTTATTACAAATTTATAACATTTTTTTCCTTGAATTTGTCCAAAACCTTAGATACAACTGCATTCTTTAAAAAACATTTTCATAAGAAATGTTAGGTTTGGAAAAATAAAGATGATGTCTTTATCTGGACCCAGACTTAATGTAATTGGACATTATGATGTGTTCTTCGTGCAGCTATACCTTTTTCTTCTAAACTATAACTTATTACATACCTAATGTCTTGGCCAAAAAACAATACCAAGTGTACCAGCAGATGGTTTGGATGGAGATCAGCTGAGATTGGCTTGAGGCCACCACACTCATTTCATTTGTAACCAAAAAGCTACTTCAGCTGCAGGTTTCTTAGGAGAAAGCTTAGTAAATCAACATGCTTGTCCCACTGGTGTTTGTAAAATTGTTGTTTGTACATCAGTTTTTGTGGTTTAGTTCAGATTATGCATTTACTTTTTGTTTGCATTTTTCAATGCTCTTTCATACTGGATAAAATGCCACAGCAGGGTAAGCGTAATAGTGTCTCAGTGTGATACTGTCCCTAGTCAAATAAAACACATGTGGTTTTTTGTAAGTCTGAAGAAAATTTTCAGTTACATTTTCACTTTCTGAGTGCTAAAGAAGAATTTTGAGAAGGTGTGGCTGACATAATTGCTTTCACAGGGTAAACCTAGTATCTTTCTTTTTACTGTTTAACATTTCAAATCATTTTACATATACAGAACATTTGTGTCTAATTGGATGAAGGATCTTAATTCCTGTTACAAAAAAAATACTGTTAAATTGATATTACTTCATTGATTTTAATAAAGCCTTTGAAGATCTGAGAACAAAGGGCCCTATTGGTTCTTTAATTAGTAAAGGATTTATTCAATAAGTTATCGGACAAGTTAATTTAGAGGACTTAATTTTGCTATTGAAAGGTTTAGCCTCCTTCCCTCCAAAATTGGGACGAAGGACCATTCCAATACTGTGAAGGTGATGACCTTGTGATAACCCGTGTGTTCATCAGTCAAATTACTGTCCCCAGTAATGATAATGCCAAAGCTCTGGAACACTGGGGCAGCTAATCTGTATTCAAATTACACTCAATGAAACAGCAAGCACAATTCGAGTAATAACTCACTAGCACTGAGAGGTGAAGGGAGATGTTCAGACCCCTTCATGCAGATTGGACATTATCATACATTTCTTAGGTGTTGGACAGGTCTGCATGAGAGGGTTGTTAATGAAAATATCAATCAAAAACTCTGCTGACTTAATGGTCAATTTAAATTAATTAATTGGAAAGGAAAAAGTTGAGAAGGACAGCATTGATTGTTTAGCTCAAAGCAGTTGGCAGGCTAGGAGAACGAGGTTGCCCAAATAAGACAATGTTTCCTATGTCAGCTGATGCTGTGTGTAAAATCTTGAGTCTGAAAAGATGGGAAAAAATAGTAGGATGCTATAATTTGAACACTTTGATACTTTGAATCATGGTTCACTGAGTTTGGGGATGGGGTGCTGAATGTAATGGTATAATATCAGCCTTGGGAAGGAAAACTTCAGGAGAGGTAGAAATCACTCAGGATGCACCAGCTGAGGATTGGACCCTCACTTTGCAGTCGCATGTAGGAATTCTTTCATTCATGGATTATTTTTTTTTTTTTTATCCTCACAGCTGGTAATTTCTAACTCAGAACATGTTTGTTAGTTGTACGTAAAAGGCTGACCCTCTGGAGGTCAGTGGAGGACTCCTGCTGATTTAGGGAGTGAGAATTTCAGCCTGCATCTGCAACAGGGCTCCTCGCAAGTAAACCTGTGTTTCAAGAAAATATTTAATGCTTGGAAGCATTTATAAGAATTTTCTTATTAATGTGGAAGGAAAAGGATCTGATATTTTGTGAAACTGATGTAATGTCTTTGGGATGAATAAAGTATTAAAACTATATTTTAGTCTATATTTTGAAAAGAAACACTTTAAATGAAGATACTTCCTATAACTATGTCTAGATTTATACCTATATGTATAATTAAACATCAGCAAAATTTTACAAGAAAAAAAAGTCCAAGCTATTTTAAAATACATTTTGTTCATTGCATAAGCAAAGTTTATAGCAATTTGGTGTGGGCACAGGCTAAGGCTTGAAATCAAATCAAGATCTTGTAACAGATTCCTGTGTTTTGTACCCAAAACTCAAGACTGATTTTGAGTTCAGTGCTAAGGAAATACAGCGAGATTTGGCAAATTCATGAGATTTTAGCTGTCTAAAGCACAATCCAAACTTCCTACTACCTGCGTTGGGCTGTGGTGTGGTTGCAGCCTAAGATCTTAGGATCCGAAATATTTTTGGAGATCCTGGGAAATCCAAAACTGTTACTCCAGAACATTTTTATCCAAACACTCTGTCTCATCTTCAGCCAACTATTTTGTTTTGGTTTTAATTTGTTTCCTATTATTTCTGCTGTTGGCAGAATTGTCATTTGCATCAGAGCAGAATATAGACATCAACCCCAAGTATAATGCAGCAGGAAATAGATGTGAGACATAAAATGAAATGCGAATGCAGCAGCTTTACTGTGGAAGGAGTCTGACAGGCAGCACTGGGGATGGTTCTGATGTTGTCATTATTATCATTCTTTTTATTATTACGAAAAGGGTGGGAACAGTAAATTGGCCTAATGAGACAGAAAGGAACCAAAATAAAACAATTAGCCACTAAACACAATATGGTGATTATATATTTAAGTAAATGACAACAAGTGGAGAAGTACATGACACATTATAAGGGAAATAAAGACACTGGACTGACTTTCTATTCCTTCTTCTGCTTCTCACATATCCTTTCCCCAAAGCACTATTTAAAATGATAATAAGGGCCTGCATTCTCAACTAAATATAACTTCGTCCTCAGTAGACTTCAGGGGCAGGTCTCCAACCAGATTTCATACCTGAATTCTAGAAAATGCTTAGCATAATGGATATACAGTGGATTAGGGCTGCACTGCTACTGAATATGCTGCAAAGAAAGGCTCAAAAAGCCCAAACAAACCATGGCTGTGTTAAGACAACCACAGTGCCCCCAGATCTCCCCACTGTCACAATGTAAGTCTTGTTCATCTTCAGAAACACTGAGGCATGTTTTTAGTTCTCTCCAGCAGCTAGCACTCACCTTTTCAAAGCTATCTCAGAGAATATTTCGCGCAGGTCCCAAGAGAAAGTAGGTGAAAACAGCTCTGACACTGGAAGGGCAAGCAACACACCAAGCAAAGCGCATGGTGGCCCAGACCTGATGATTCTGCAGTTCAAAGACACGCCTGGTTTAACAGACTTCCTTCGTGCTGGACTGTGTTAATAAAATGGCTGTACAGCTAAAATGTAATCTCAATAAATGGTGTTTGCTGTTTGCAAGCGCCCTAGCTTTGCTTTCAGATCTAATCTCCCACCAAAGCCGTTCAGCGTGGCTTTGACTACTCACCACGCTGACAGCAGCTGAACCCGTCTGGGCATGGTTCTTCCACCCTAACATTCAACAAATACAACCCCTCCATACAGCTGTGGTTATATCCCTATGGGGTTGTATAACAGCTATAGCAGATGTTTATCTAGAGGTATATCAGGGGCATTTATATGGTTGTAACTAAGTCTAGCCCTGCATATACTATTCTGTTATACTGGTGTGCTTGGAGAAGCACGTTTATGGAGGGATGAAACTCATGTTGAAGAGCATTAATGAAGAGTAGAGCAGAAAATATGTGTGAAAATATGGCTACTGGTGCCTTCATCCCAGTCTGCCTCAGTTTTCTCATTTAGGCATTAAACATAATAACGGACACCAGAAAGTTTTCACTTCTAACCCCAACACTGATTCTTTCTGTGGTTTTGGACAAGCTACTTAGACTGACCTCATTGTTTCACCATCTCCAGAAGGGAAATGGCAATATCCAACGCACTTGCTGTTCATGGATGTCCAGACCTCTTCCCAGCTCTAGTTTTCCTGTGTGCAGTATGAGGATTGGACAAATCTGCCCTTGCATTGTGCCTGAGTAGTGTCTTGCTTGGGGGATGGATTGCCCAGCATGTCCCAGGAGCCTTAAGGCTGAATAAATTAGGATTGGCTATGGGATCTAGTGATAGGTGCTGGATTTCCCCTTTGGCATGAGGGTAATGCAAAAATGTGTATGAACTATTTTTGGTTGGGCTGTAGAAAGAGAATTAAGCTATCAGAGTATATAATTAGAGCACGGCCACCATTCTAAATTTGGGGATTAGATACTATGCCTGTGTAATTAATCAAGCCAAATGAAGTCATCCTGGAGTATAATTACATGAACCATTTTATTATTCTTCTGGCTCAGGGTAACAGATTCTTTGAGGAGTACTTGTGAAGGGCAAAATGGTGCCATGATTGGAGCGAGTCAGGACATGGCCTTTGGCACTACTGGAGGTGCTGAGGGTCTCAGCCTGGCAGGGACTCAGCCTCGTAGCTCTAAGATCAGCCAAGCTGGGCCAGTCCTAGCCTGTGCCTCAGTGCACTACACTGGGAGCCTCTCCTTAGGCTCCATAAAATCTTCAGCCCCAGTTTTGCAGAGCCTTATGCAGCCTTAGCGTTTCAGAGCACAGAAAGCAAAGCAGACACAGAAGTAGTTAAAAAAAAGATGGCCTTTGCTATGTAAGTGTATCAGGAGCTGGGCATGAGCAGAAAGTATTACTACTATTTTATTTTCTTATGAATAACAATAAAATATTACACTGACTGCAAGCTTGATGTGAGAACTAGTAATATTATTGCTCTTGTAGTATTTAGTTTGCTTGTATTTTCTCTTGACTCCAGATGGATTTTAATTTTGCGTATGCTAGCTACACAGTGTGCACGTAAAAGCTTTAATAAATCTGCTTGTTCAAACTGAAATAGGCATTTTGTATTATGAGATTGTCTTGCTCCAAAACAAATCCACATGATTAGAGTAGTGGATTTAACTAATTGTCCTCCAAGCAGCTCCTATGGGAAAACAAAGTGTTGTCTATGTTAATAGTGCCTCAAACAGGGATCAGTCAGGATCAGCAAAAGCATGGTATCATGTGCCTTAGTATTGTATTGTTTACCAGCTGGCAGGAGGATAATTTACATAAAATCATTATCACTTGCTTTAGCGTAAGTACCATCATAAAAGCTGGTATCTGAATAGACTCCAAAAACCCAATATGTAACTAGTGTTGAATTTCTAGGGAAAGGTAGTTTGATATTCAGATCCCAGAAATCAAGCTTTGGAGTTCACTCTGGGTGAGATCCTGAAGCGTGAAGGATCTGTTTTCCAGACTAAACCCTGATGCAGTTGCTCATGTGAGATATTAAAATGGTAGACCCTTTTCAGAGACTTCACTTCACTTCACTTCACTTCTATTCTATTCTATTGTCTTCCTTCTTTAGAGGCCAGCAATAGCTACTGTTATTAGGAGTAATATTAATTAGATTATTACAAATTATAATAATACCTACAACATGTTGTTGAAACATGTGAGAACAAATACCTAAAACAGTTCAGATGAGCTGTGCTCTAGAAATGCCTCGCAGACTGCAAGGGGAGCCTAGTGTTACAAGCTAAGGTGCAGATGTCCACATGGTTTCTATTAAAGGTAGGTGGCATGAGTCCAGCAGTAGCATAGCTGGAAAGATTGCTCCAGGACCATTGGCCCTGGCAAAGTTTGCTTTATCTAGTTTAGAAAGAGGCCAGCTAGTAAGTTTACTTCATTTGCATGGTTGGCCCTTTTCACTGAGTGAGATGCAAAGAAATGTCAGGGCACTGGAAGACTTGTTTTCATTAATGACGTAATTACAGGCAAGGAAAACAGATGGAGGCATTGTTAATTAAGAAATCCTCTGGCACTGCAGTGTGAATTGCCTGACCAATGTTAAAAGCAGTGTGATGAGGACACGCAGGGTTGCACAGACACAACATAGCTGCAAAATCCTGCAAAGAACCACCCCAAAATGTTCGGGGTGGCTCCAGAGATGATCAACAGAGACTTCAGTAGGTTTGATCCTACAACAGGCCAGTTTAGTGTTGTTGCCTAAAACCTGTGGTCTCTACCCATGGGACCTACACACACAATTGCATGATCCTGCTCCTGAGCTGATAAGAGTAAAGAAGTTTATAGATAATTTTGCCTGCTATGCTTAGTTTGTAATTTCAGGATACGAGTCTCCAGGGCTATTAAACTGCCACCTCTCAGTTCAGGCCCTTCATGGAAGGTTTTTGAAAAGATCTGAAATACCTGAATTTCACTGAGATTTGGGAATGTCATTTTGTGATACTCCTTTGAACCTGCCTGCTTGCATTCACACTAAAACTGCAGAGAAAAGCCAAAGTACAAGCAAAATTTTGTACTTTAGCTTTTCGTACCATACATTGGTACTGTAGACGATAGGCTATTTGTAGATCACTTTGCATATTCTGGAAGAGAGCAGGAAAAGCCAGTGTGTAATGCACTCTGGCGTTATATGCTCAAAGACCACTGAAGCAGATAGCAATTCTTTAGTAAATTTTTTCCAAATTAGTTTTTTTTGTATAAGTTATCACTGTCAGAAGAGGAAGAGCTGACCTTTCTTCTTTTTTCCCTGAGTCAGTCATTACCCACATTACCTTTCTTCCCAATACGGCTTGCTCCACCTTGCCTGTCTTCAATGTTACATTCCTGTGTCATCATTTCTCTGATTATCTATTGTTCTGCAGTATCTACTGGAAGAGTGGTCAGGGTGCTGCTGTACCTCTATTGTATTGCTTGCTGTCAAGCCTGTGGCTTCAGTTAATGCGTATCTGGTGCCATGAATGAGTGAAGAGCGATGAATGCAAACTCCAGGCAGCAGAGGTGTAACGAAAAAGTCCATGCAAGATACTGGAGAGCACTTAAACACCAAAGGCAAAACCATGACAAACCTTCCTTGGCAGCTGGGGTGAAACTCAGCTCACCTAATTTACGATCTGAATAGCTAGATCTGAACTAGTCAATCTAGAGTCCCTTCGTAGTCAGCGGAGAAAGACATACAATGACAGCTGACATTTTCACAACCTAAAATGGACTTTCCTCTCCATTGACGAGAAACCTGGGAACCCTGGAGTACCCTGGAGGACCAGCTCAGCCACAGAGTCCCAACTACAAACACCTCAGATGGTGTAGCTGATTCCCTCCAAAAAGGCACCCCAGAGTCCTATTTGGGAATGTTCTGTGAATAGAAAAATAGTTTATCCAGCCAGTTTTCAACACTGGCAGTTACCAAGTGGGTCATTAATATGCTATGTAATTCCAACCTAACTATTCTAATGTGCATTGATTTCATCTTATGTAGGAAGAAGAGCTCATTGCTTATTATTGGTTGCAATATATCTCCATGGAAAAGGTAAAAGCTAGCCACTGGCCTCACACAAACGACTCTTAGAGTTATCAGTGCTTGCTGGCAATGGAGCACCGTGACTGAACACCTTCCAGCAGAGCACTGGGATGCCGGAGACTCCTCTGCTGTGGGGAGAGATGCTCCAGTCCCCTAATCATCTTCACAGACCTTCGTTGGTCTCTCTCCAGTATATCCATGACTCTCCTGTACTGAGGAGCACAGAACTGGACACAGTACTCTAGGTGTGGCTTCACCAGTGCTGAATAAAGGGGAAGGATCATCTCCCTCGACCTGCTGGCATTACTTTTTCTTTTTCACTGTCCAGTGGTGGGTACAGGTGCTGGGAAGGCTTTTGTTGGGGTGTCACCAGTGGCAGAAACCCTCCCACTACTTTGCCACAACTGCTAAACAAAATCATACTAGAGCTGGAAAACACTTCTGGGATACAGACCAAGAGAGTCATGTATGCAAAGACAACAGTAGAACACCACTTTGTGGCTCATGAATATTTCCTTTCCACCCAGTTACAGTCCCATCATTGGCTTTCTTGTGAAAATCTTTTTTTTACTTCATATCAATTTGTACTTCATATCAGCTGTTGCTGTTGGGAAATTTTGCTAAGCCTGTAGCGGTCATTCCTGTCTAAACAGACCTGTGTTTTTTAAAGAGGTAATTCATATTCCTGTCTGACACCTTATGTGGACTTTGGGAGCTCACTGAATTTCGGTGAGGGTGTGGAAGAAAGTCAGAACTGAGAGTCCTGTGAACTCTTCGGCCACATTCAAAGAAGTAAGTGTGACTGTGAGCAGGTCACCTCCATTCACCATCCTCCTGCTCAGCCAGGCTAGGTAAGACCAGGCAACCTTCCCAGGGATGCTTGCTGCGTGGAGACGTCAGTCCACGTGTGTGTGTGTACTACCTCAGTGCCTCAGCATCCACATCTTAAGAAATGCTCCTCAGAAATGCTAAAAGAGGCTCCGTGTAAAAAACCTTTTTGAACCTTCACAGAAAACCACGGAAAAATACAAAATTGTAATAATGCTGCCAGACTATATAATGTAAAGTACCCAGCGTGGCCTTTGCAGGGGTTAGGTTTTTGACCTTGCAGGTCCTTCCATGAGTGTGGCCCACATCGTTTCCCACCCCACGTACAGTAGATAGCATGCCTGCAAGGCTCTTTTCAGACTAATTCCTGCTAATGTCATGCATGGCTAGTTAACCTCCATTTGATCTGTCTTTTAGAGATTTATTCATCAATAAAGGCGTTATTACTCCTTTGATGATAGTTAGTATCATTTATATGAATTGTCTATTGACGGACACATTTAACAAAGGGTGTTTATGTGCTGAACAATCACATAGTTTATTTATCCAATAATCATATAATCGATTTGAAAAAAAATTCAAGTTGAAGGACTTCTTTGAGATTTAAAGATTTCACAGTTTCCATCTGTGTCTAAGATGTTTAATTTGTGTTGGTTATGTATTACATTTCAGTAGTATTGTTCCTACAAGAGGATCTTATAGATCAACCTCTGACAGCTCTCAGGTAAAGACTGAACCTGGCTAGCTTGTTTAAGATGATTGCTTAGGTATTTTTAATCACAAGTGACAGTATAAAAAATTAGAAATACTGTGCAGCGAGTGTCTTGAGGCACTCTCAGAGAAGGTTACCACTGATCACACTTGCCTTCCAGACAAAGTACTTTTTCAGCACTAAGACCATCATCTCTACAATGGTTACAAATATCTACTGATGATTGAAAGAGAAGCAGCCTATTTCTCTGATAGCTTTCCCTGGCTGATGTCCTTACATTATCACAAGACATAGCATTGCTCACTTATACTCAGATGAAAATCCAAACTGAATCAGAAAACCTTTCTTGTCTAGCAAGTCCTGTAGAGCTCCTGTTGCTCTTGGATTGAAGCACTGCTAGCTCTTGCGTAGAAGGGCAATGCCCGGTCTCCAGCGGGGCACATCTAGTGCTCACATCCCCCTGAAACCACCAGAACTGGCACCACAGCTCCTCTGGGAAGCCAAGGAAATAACCTTGGTATTGAATATTGGACCTCTATTTCTAGTGACCGACATTAATACCCCAACCTCCCCCAAGCCCCAGATATCGGGCCATCCATCACCATAGTATGTCTGGCTCCTAATACAGGCATTACAAACATTCAAGGAGTGGCTGTCAAGATTGCACTCCTTGGTGTGGATGGGAGAGTCCATTGTTTGCCTGGGTTTAAAGAGTGGATTGTTTATTTTCTAAGGTCTTGACCCTGGCAGGTTCTCTATGTCAATCAGGTGTCCATTTCTCAGAAAGAACAAGACTGCATTGACTACCTGGTGACCTATGGTTTCCTACAGGTAGGAATCAAGGCTGGGTTTTCATCCTGCAAAGACATACCCAGTCATGCTTACTTTGAAACACATGATTCATTCTGGAGGACTACAGAGACCATTAGACATGAACGATTTTCATGGGACCTGGGCTGCACAGTGCAAAGCCCAGCAGTGGCCTTGGCACCAAGGTAAAAAAGCTTTGTGGAACAATTACTGCACTGTACAACTTATTCCTTAAGGCAGGGAGTAAAGACTGCAGGAATGCAAGAGAAAAATCCCAAGGATCATGGCTGTTGAGTAGTATAAGAAATCCTGTTTTTTCACCCTTTTGTGCCAGAGCAAGCACGAACTGAGTGGTCTGAGTTCATGCTGGAACCTTAAAAAGAGGCAGGGAGGCTCTGCTTCTGTGGTTAGAGCCCAGGTCCACACAATCACAGTCACAGTTATCACTTCTGGAGTATCTAGCTGTGGCACCATTTCCCTGTTAAAATACCCTCATGCGCAGGGAGGTCTAAAGAGGATTGTTTTGCTATTATTAGTTACTGGCCAAAAGCTTTTGCACTCTGGTTTGAAGGAATTTTTGATCTTTTGATTTTACAGGAGACTGGAATTGATAAGCCGGGTGATTTCAAGGGCTGCAGTTTCAATCAGACCCCCCTCCCCACTGCTCACCCAGGAGACTCTGACCACAGGGAAAGACAAGTCCTGGGATTTGAAGGTTTAAGCTGAGGCCACCAAGTCTCATAGCTTGAGCACTACCAGTTTTGTAACAGCCTGAGCTAAGCTCTGGGAGCAGCAGCTTAGCTGGCTGATGTCTGTGTTAGATGCACTTGCAAGTGGTAGAGAATAAAACCCTGATCCTGCGGAATCTGGTGGCTGGAGGGCAGCCGGCTTTTGGCGCTGAAGCAGTGTCAACACAGTGGTGAACTTGCTCCTCCCCAAATGAGGGTTAGCATGTCCTTCTCTCCTGAAAATAAATGCCAGAGAAAAACTTTCCTTGGGAGAGCTAGGAGATGGGGATTGGCAAAGACAAGACAAAACCAGACGTTATACGCTGTAGGTCCTTCCCTGCCCTCTCTGCACGGCTGCTCCTCTGAGACCCCTTTCTTGAAGGTGACACTGTGAGCTGGGTGTTGATCTCAGACCTCTCAGTCTGAAATGTTTTTACCCTGAACTCACTGTGGTATGACTGAAATCTGCTTTAGTTCCATACTGTTAACTAGATGCTGTTTTAAAAATTATTTGTTATGTTATTTTTGTTGATTAATTCTATCTCCTGGGTGAAAACTGAGACAAGGTAATACTTTCTTTAAACTTTGTACTTTAGGAATAGCACTCCCTTGCCTTTGCTTAGGGATTCTGGCAAAGTCTTCAAATAATTCAAACGACAATAGCAGCAGCAGAGAGAGATGCAGTCGCTGAGACCCAAGCCTGCGGCAGTCACGAGCACGTTGGAGCTGAGAGTCAGCAGATGCAGCTGCTGCTCATGTTCCCTTCCCAGGAAACGTGAAAAAACTTCACACCTCCTCGACAAGCAGGCTGGCTGGATGTGCAGGGCAGTTCTGCCACCAGAGGCAAAGCCAGCGTTGTATCTTATATACATACGTATTCATGTACATGTGTGTATTATATATATACTGGAATGTACATTTCTGTAGATGCATGTGTATGCGCGTGTGCGTGTATAAGCATGTATGCATGTTTATGAATGAATAGCCATGTACAGATGTACATAAGCATGTGCACATGAACAGCGCTGCATGGGGGTTTCTGCAATACTCGGCAATGCCTTCATCAGGAAGCACAGGCTGCACTTTGTACGCAGAACTGTGCAGAAAAATCATTATTAATGCATGTGCCTTTGTTACAGGAAACAAAAATACACAACATCCTGTTGGGGTGATGAAGATATAACAGCATAAGACAGACAGCTCCTGGAAATAGCATTAACCCTTACCTGTACGCCTTCTTTCTTGGCCCTGGATCTACTTCAGCACTGGTGCCAAATTGTTTTGTCTGGCAGTGCCAAGAAACCTGCCTTTTATGTCTGGGACAATAAGAACTGATACTTGCAAAGAATTTCTCCTGCTCAGAAAAAAGAAAGAAGGGAAGGGAAGGGAAGGGAAGGGAAGGGAAGGGAAGGGAAGGGAAAGGAAGGGAAGGGAAGGAGAGCTTACCAGGTACAATGGGATGACTGAGAGCCTACCCTGGTCAGTCAAGTTGTAGAGGAAGAACAAATTCCTTAGGTTAGTTATTCTTTAAAATTTATTTATTCAAGGCTATGATGTGTGGCTTCTATCACAAGCCCTGTGTACAGGACAGCAGGTATCTGTACTGCCCAGGGAGAGGGCAAGAAGGAAACACCTCTGCACTTCAGACTTTGTGGTCCCTTTCCTCTTGCTTATGGGAAGAGCCGTAGGCATGTCACTGTCACCACAGGCAAACAGGACACTACAATGCCAGGAGATGCATGGAACCATCCATGCCCCATGGAAGGGTGCTCGCCGGCATGAGGAGCTGAAGCGCAATGTCAAAGGACAGAAATGCTGATTAATTCAGATTTTCAGAAGTCCAGTACTGTCACTGGGGTAACACAATGACCCAGGTCCTTTCAAGGAAGAAAAAGGAGCTGCTTTTCCCACTTGCAGCTCATCTTTGTTCCTGTGCTCCCCCACATAACTAATCTGTTGTCTGGGCTTTAGATCCTGGATGGCTAGATCTGTATCACATGATGCTCAGAAGCAGAGTTGCCCCTTTTCTCCTTGCCCAAAAAGACAAGTCACAGGCAGAAACCACCTGATAGCATCTCCAGCTACCTGGTCTACCCCACAGTTAAGAGGTGAGTGGTACATACTGCAAGTCTAAGTTGTAATTGTGTTTCAGGACCAAACTGTGCCTGTATTTCACTTCTGCACAGGTAAGTGATACCTGAGAAGTGTAAACCTAGTCCTTCACACGGAGGACTATGAGGAAAATTGGAAGCTTTTTGACAGGTCAGAAATCCCATTGCCTGTTTGAAAGAGAGGCTTTGTGAATTAATTCAACACCTATTCAGCACAAGTTGAGTTCTGGAGAAGAGCTGACGGACACCACTTGGATTGCACTGCCCTGAACCTGATGCTGAGACATTCGGATCACTCCCCGGTGTCCTCGGATGCTGGAGGTGCCTGGCCATGGGGCCAGGATCCAGCACCCTGAAGCGATGCTCCTCCTCCCCAGCCCCACCTTACAGCCCAAGACCTTTCCATGGGCTTTGGTGCCATCAAGTGGCAGCAAGTCTGAAAGGAAAGACTCACACAAAAGTCCTTGGTTCTTGAGCGGTCCATGGGCACACAAGAGGAACACGCAAGCAAGAATAAATTTTTTCCCCCAGGTGTGAGACAGTGCACTGACCAAAGAGAAACTTTTACTGACGTTTGAACCAGGTAGGAAAGTCAGCTTTTGTTAAAAGAGGGGGAAGCCTGGTTTTGAGAAATGATTAATGCAGCTGGCATCAAGAGCATGGCTGAAAATCACAGCAATATTCTCCTGACTTTCAAGTGTTCTGGGACTTGAGCCAAATAAAATAGCTGGGTCTTCAGCGTGGGTAAACTACTGAGACACAGTCAGTGGAGCCAGACTGAGTCCACCAGAAATTAGGCTGAGCTTAAAAATTTTAGCCTAATTTGAAATATGTAGGGCTTAGAGTTTGATAAATTTTTCTTTTGTCTTGTGTTTTTATGTATTTCAACATAGTTTCACTGAATTAACAGCAAAAGGGATTCATGGAGTTCATGTCCACATCAAGCACATCAAATTCTCTGTACCAAGATGAATACCCTGCTTGACTCAAGATTAGCATGGCGTTAGCTAAAACACGTCTTCCAGCATGTCTCCAGCTGAAACTTTAAGGAACTCTTCTTCATGGGCATTTTTATTTGAACTGTTAGAGATGGGGAACTTCTTCCTAATTCAAGCTTGCCTGTCTAATCCACCAGACAGTGAATCTTGTTATGATTTTCTCCACAGACCTCTGGTTCTTTCACTCCCTGCTGTTATCTCTTCGCTTGCTCACTGTAACATCTGTTTGCTTTATGTTTGTAGCTGAGGAAGGCTAAAAATAAGAATTTGTATCAATCTCAGGGATTCTCTCTTTGGATCTATAAGGAGATGGAAAAGCAATGATCTTTTCTTCTTGTGTCCCAATGGAAGTAGCTAGCTAGGAAAAAAGGGCTTGGAAAAAACATTAATGATTGGTATTTGTGTTTTTCTTTTTAAAGGGCTACTTTGCCTTAACTCCTATACAAATTTAACAATTTGGAATTTTTTATTAAAGAATTTAGTAGGACTGCTAGAAAGCACACATAATTTGAATTCTTGGCCCTTATCATTAAGGCTGAGGTAGAAAATATCTCAACTGCTTTTGAAACCTCCTGATTTTAACCTAGCCAAACATAGAATGAAAAAGTAAAAAACCCAAAAACACTTAGGCTAAGTTGTCATAAAAATCCCCAGCATTTTAACATTATCCTGCACCTGCATGATTTCAAAGCTAATGGCCAAACCTTCAGCTTGTGTAAATCACTATTGCATAAAATAAAGGGAGTGAAATAAGATTATTATCCTGCTTTTGTAGATGCAAAGGTCTCCAGATAGTGGAGTCTACAATACATATTACACTAAATGTTTTGGCCTGGGTTTATTTGGGGCTAAGCAGCACAGGTTACAGAAGGAGCAGTAGACCCATCCTGCCCTCACACAGCATGTTCCTCTGTGATCTCGTAAGTCTCCCAAGCTCATGTAGATACATTAGACACCTTCTCTGCATTCCTTTGATTTTTTTTTGTTGGTCACATGGCAGTGGAGAATCAGTGCTAGCTTGGACAGATTTGTGAGCTAAATAACACATAAAAATACCTCTCTGGTGTTATGGAGAAAGAAGTCTCACCTACTCCAGACACCTCCTGCAGCACAGTCGTGATTGCTGCACATATGCATCCCATGCTGATGTCCAGCCTTCCTCCTACGGCAGCTCTCAGCTTCTCTCCCTGCTCCCATTCTGGCTACAGCATCCTCCTCCCAGAGTTATAGGCAGTATTGCTAGGTATAATTTTGCCCTACCATTGGTGGTTATTCGCTTTTCCCCAGCATGTCTTAGCAGTTTATGTTTACCAGAGCTGAAGTAAAGCAGCCAAATCGTTGTAACAGTGCAAATAACTGGATTTTGGCTGTGGGTGAGAGACAAGACCTCTGTCCTGAGTGGGTCTACATCAACAATGATTTCATGGGATGTATATACGCAGACATTTTGCCACTTCTGGATATTTTCTCCCTGAGTTCAAGGCACCTCTGTCAAGGATTGTGTGTCAGAACAAACACCCCCACGCTGGTATTGCATCATGCTTTTGCCGTTACGCTGTAGCTCTGTGGGGTTGTCGCATCTCTGAAATAATGGCATCCCATGCTGCTTTTGCCTCTCTAGAAGTACAGACAGGGCAGCAGGGACCAAGCTGTAAAAAAAAAGGCTACCTGGGGTCCCGGGGACTCACTGTTCTGGCTCCCCATATGTCCTAACCTCTGCTCCTTGCTTCCACTGTCAGTGCTGCTGAATTATGCTATTGCATGTTACAGTCACACCTTCGTGATGCAGTGGAGGATATATTCAATGACTTTCCAGGGCCAAAAGTGCTGCTTTTTTGTTCTCCCCTGTTGCCTCTAGGCTTTCTGGCTTGTCTATTAGTGTGTTGCCTTTCAAATCCTGTCTCTCCATATTTTTGTTTGTTAAAAGATTATTTCATCCTTAATATTCTGCCACTGAAGTTGTTAAAAGTTAGCAGAGGATTTTTGTCAGAAGACAGCTTTTGTAAAATTGAGCTGGCAAGCTGACTACCTCAATTATCAACTTTCTTAAATAAGAAAAGCCCTTTAGACCTTCACGATTTTCTCATCAAAGGTGAAACTGTTTAAGATGTCCCTCAGCGTTTGCCTCCCCTCCCCAGAAGCTGAATATTTGCATTGCTATAATTTGGAGAATCACAACAAAGGCTGCAGCTTTTCCAGAGATGGCTTTGGGACTGGCAGGTACGCAACAGCCAGGCAGATCGCTGACTGAATCTCTACATCTCGCATCACAGCTCCTTCCCAAATGTACCGTAAAAAGCAGAAATGCAGAAACTAAAGGCCCATTTACCTGAGCAGCATTTTCAATGCCTGTAGCCAAGACCATTTCTAAGAGCATCACTGACACTTGGTGGCATAAGGGGGAACTGCACATCCCTGCTCCAGCTGTGCGAGATGCCTTTACCCATCACTGTCTCTTTGCACAGTCAGTCTCATTTCACCTTCCCGAGAGGACAAACCAAAGCACTGGAGACAGCATGCACTGGTGAACATTGCGACTCTTCCTCTACCTGTTTCCATTTCTCTCCTGTGTCCTTAATGTAAAGGACACTGTTAAATAATAACCTGAAAGTTATTTATGGAAGAATAAAGAACCTTGAACTAACTTTCTAGAAGGGCATAGCTTGTCAGGGCCTTCCTTCTGGCTTGTTGGGTCTTTAAGTTTTGAAAAATAAAGGAGATCCCTAATTCAGGCAACAAAGTATCCCAATCTCTGTCTGCCAATGAAGAGATGTGGGCCAATTTAAAGGACAATTCAGCCCACTGGAGATCTGCAGGCTCTTCTAGAGGTGTGTATTTATCTTTGTACGTAGCATGCACCAACTGCAAGTAGACATCTCAACTTGGTCCCTTAGTTAGATGTCTCAGGTTAGGTAGGATGATTGCATCCACAGTGGGTTAGACTTATCTCTAAGCTTATATATAGATGTGTGTGTAAAAGGAAAAACAACAGAGTTCCAATGCTCTGTGTGTGCAGAGTACCAAGACCATCTTTTATATATGCACTCAGAACTGCAAGCAATGGGCAATGACAATGACAATGACAAAAATAAAGCCAGAGTGGAGTCCCATAACCATCAACAATCAGGCAAACGCTATATTGCAAAAGCAACAGCAGCTCAAAGATGAAAAAAGAAGGTTGCAAAGCTGTTGTCACAATGTAGGGGTTATCCTCCAGGTTGCATGGCAAGATCACCCTAGATGAAGTTAAGCTTCCTTAGCAGGTGTCTGTGTTATGGATCCTGCCATCCTTATTATTTTCTGCTCTTTTCACACTGCCACAGGCTTTCAGCAATGATCATTGGCCGAAGTCTGCAGGGGAAGTAAAGGATTGCTTGTCTTTGGCTGTCCCCAGGCCTGGGGGCCCTCTGGGGAGATACGTCAGTGTCAAAGACATTATGGGGCTCAAGGCAAGGGGCAGCAGTGCGAAAGTGCGCCGGAGGTCAGAGCAGATGCTTGGTTCTCTCTCAAAATCATTGAATCTCTGCGGATTATTTGAGAGGAACCATGTAAACCTTGTCTAATGATGAGGAATATTAAAATTCCCTTAATGCTTTTCAGAAGGTTTATGGGCTTTCCATAGTTTGTACTCTCCACACAGCTGGTGTGGCTCTTCCTCAGGCAAACCCCAAACAACCTTGGCATAGTCCATAATTTTTGTAATTTTAGAAACTAAATTGTGGGCCTCAAAGATTGAATGCAGCTAAAATTCCCCCTACACTTGCCTAGTGGAGGGCTCACAACAGACAAGCACAGCCATAACAAGGATGGAAGTGGGCAAGAGTCTTTGGTTATAGCTCTGGACTGCAACTCAGCTGTGGTCCAAATTTTGCTTAACTTGCATGTTTCTGGCTTGTATCCCTAATAATATATTAGATCTTAGTGTCTTCTGTAGATCTGGGTCTCCATTACCCAGCTGCAAAATGCAGTGCAATATTTATTTTATTTTATTTTATTTTATTTTATTTTATTTTATTTTATTTTATTTCTTGCTTATTTTTCCCATTTGCATCATAGCTTCTGCATAAGCACGCCATTCTTTCATGAGGTACAAAAGGCCCTTCAGCTGGAGTCTTTCAACATGACAAAAGATAGTGTCTTTTTACTACCCACATAGCATCTGTCCGGTTCGTTGGAGACCTGAATCTCTGCAGGAACAGTTTAACACCATTCAGAATAGTTGGCTGCACTCATTTCCCTTCTAAAACAAACACAAACCACCATCTAAGTCTGTTATATTTCTGCCTAGGTGACAGTTTCTTATAGAGTTATCAGAGGCATCTCGAAAGGATCAGCTTTGCATCTGCTTTCTGGCACTGTGAAAGTCTTGCGTTTTCTGTATTGCCTTTTTCTGCCTCATGAGCAGCAACTTTGTTCTGTAACCTGGATTTGCTACAGAAAACACACCTGCTAGCTGGCATGTTTTGTACCAAAACATCAGGGAGAGTCCACTGCTCTTGCTATAGTCACGGAGGAGCAAAAGGCAGATTTTCACTGTCATGGCTAGTGAGTAAGAAGCCAAAATTGGCGTATTATCCTTGTGGGGGAACCTGGGTGCAAATCCCGAGTATTACCAGTGTGGGGGATTCTGGGTGCAAATCCCAGAAAGAAGGAGCTGCAGCCAATGCAACTCTGGGCAGTGGCTGTAGCTGAGAGAAAGAAAAGTGCTCTCTACCCCTAAAGCAGGGGGCTTTTCAGCTCCTCATGCCGCAATTGGATGTGAAGAGTTCTTCTGGCAGCTGCCAACAAAATGCGGAGTGAGCTTAATGGCTACATGTCTGTTAAATATAAATTTGAACTTTATGTTTACCCAGCAGTGATAAATGTTTCAACCACTCCAGCACTGTCTCAGTACCATGAATACTCTAGAGCAGTACCCTTAACCTCACTCAGGAAAGCACCAGTGTTTTATAGTGCTGCAAAAATAAGCCATCCTCAGAAATGCTTCTATTTGTATAAAGAAGAAAAAAATTATTTTCCCTCCGCCTGAAGCTGTCTGGACAATGTTCCTTGCCTTTGGAAATACCTTTAGAAAATAGCATATGCTATAGTGTTACGGTGCTATACTATCTCATACCTTGAGGTTTTTTCCTATCTAGCAATCTAAAAATGAAAAAAAAAAAAAAGGAAAAAACCCTAGCCCAGGTGCCTATCAGACTTCTAGGATGAGAAATGACTTTCACTATCAAACTGATAAGGATTTTAAAGGTGTTCTTAGCCCTATAATTAAGAACCTGGCTTGAAACTAAGTAGATCTGAGTCTAAATCCTGCCCCTTGCAATAGGTTTCTTGCTATGCTTGATCAAATATTTGTAATAGCATTTCTGAAGTGCTCAGCAGTGACCTAACATTATTTCCTTTGAAGCCCAGAGGAATTTTTCCATTTACATCAATGAGAGCAGAACTTAGGAAAAAACGGCGATCTTTTGAAAACAGTGTGAAATTGTCCACCCTTTGTTCATTCTGGAGTGTCTCTCCTTCCTCCACTGTTTATTTATTTTGTTTTTTATGTGGTCAGTCCTCAGTGTCTTTTCTGTCTCTTTGCATGTTTATATAGTATCAAGTGTGGTGAGCTTTGACACTGGTGGATGCTCAGGAGATACTACAGCAACAAAACCAATAACAACAACAATAATAAATGTCCATGGTCAGGGATATTGTCCATGATTCAAGAGTCTTCCTATTATCTTATATACACATTGAGATCTGCTTTTATTTCAAAATGTCTCCTGACATGAAGAAAAACAAAGCTAGAAGTTAGCCAAGCCCAGCCTGGGAAGCCGCCTGCAGAGAGTCCTGTGGCAACTAGTCCTGAAGTGAATGGGATGTCCTGGATTGATGTGGAGGAGATAGACCTGGTCTGTGGATGACTGGGAAAACAGCAGGAAATTCTCCAGTTGTGCAAGGCACAGAGCAGCTCCACCTCTTTGTGCTTCGGGCTCATGGCTATGCCTGACTGCACATGGAAGGAATTTGCATTGCCAACAGGAGCTGATCAATAGGAGCTGTCTGGGAAAGCGGCTTGTTACTTTTAGACAAGCAAGGGGTGGCAATGAGAACCAAGTGGCACGTGGTCTGGGTTCGTAGGGAACTGTAATGGGTTGCTTTGTTTTGACATAACTGTAATGGTCTTTCATGTGCAGCTGTATGTAGATAAGACAATGTCAGGATAATACTGGACATTCAGATGCAAATGAATTGTATATGCAACTGTATATTGCGTTATTTTTTCTTATGAGGATTTTTGGAAGATTTTTTTCCCTGAGAACTACACTACCCCCCAGACATGTAACCTAGCCTGCAACTAAGCTTCTCCAAAAGAATATTCTTATTTTCACATTCCCTAACCCTGATTACCAAAGATAACGTGTTAGCAGTGAGTCTCTTTATCAAATAAGACATTTCCAACTCTCCTTCCCCTTTGCAAAGAGCAAAGGCTCTGGCTGATGGGGAAAGGAGGACGTTCTGCATGGTGGAGGTGGGTTTTCATATTTACACAATCTGAATAACTTGTTTGCTTTTCACTGAGAGGCTTCAGAGAGGGCATGGTGGGAAGGATGGGGAGTGAGAGTGGTGGACTGATGTCTATGGGGATATAGTAACGTTTCAGATTTGGGGCAATGAACCCATAGGCACTGTAAAAGGACGAATAGAAGAGAGAAGCGTTAAGGTTAGCATGGGAGATGAAACCAAAGCTATGCCACAATAGCAGGAAAAAACCTGAAAGCTTCTCAACATATTACCTCAGGCTTTGTATATGTCTAATGATGTTTTCTTTCCATCAGCTCATCTTGCTCACTGCAATACTTAATGTAAAAGACTACAGGGCTAATGTACCTTAAAGTCACAGTTTTGCAAAGGTGGGAATAGGTCCTTTCTGTTTTCCCATACATCCACAGATGCATGTCCTGATAATCTCAGGAATGAGTCATAACTAAGATTTGATTCTTAGAGAATGACTGGAAAATACTGAGCAAACTCAGTCTTCACCTGTGGCTAACTAAACAGACAGTACTGTAAAGGAGAAACTCAGAGACTGGCTGGTGTTGCTGTGAACTATCAGTAGAGTATGTAATGCCTTAAAATTAAGGCTATAAAATAAATACTATTGAGGACTGTAGAAAAAACTGCACCAAAGCAGTATTGAGGGTGTGAAGTGAAACACTCAGAACTCAAGAAAGCTTCTTCTACTCTATTTCCTTGCATCCTTGATGCTTGATACAACCTCATAACTTTGCCAAGGCATCCTTGCCATAGCTGAGACAAGACGCAAAGCTGAAATATCTCCAGCACTTATGTTACGGGTTCCCTCTCTGGGCCCTCATGTGCAATAGAAAAAGGAGCCTGTTCTAGCTGACAAAAAAATGCTTGGGTACATGGAGTTTCTAGCAGTTTGGCAGTTTTTATTCCTTAGAGGATTTCCTACCCCAGGAGTTGTCTCAAGAAGACACCTACCTATTGTGGCTGACAGTGCAAGTTGTCCCATCATCCACAATCCTCAGGGATTGAAGATATTTGTTTTCCAGGATTGTTGTTCCTTCCACAGGTGTGAGCAGGGACTGGCCACAAAGTCAGTTTTTATTTCAAACAAGAAAACACGAAATAAAAGAAATCTTTGTCATCGGTACATTCCCATGAGTGTACTGCAAGGTTCCACCTGGGAACACATACTTCCTGAAGGAGTGCTGTCAAGGCATTATTTCGAAACAAGGGAATGAAAGGGTATTTTGCCAGAATAAGACTATCCATACATGATTTCCTAGCCTGCCTTTTACACTTGCCTCCCTGTGGTGCTGAAGGTGCGCAAGACCTTGATTCAAACCCAGTGACAACAGTTCCCTTTATTTCAAGGTCACCACTGATCTGGTCAACATCTGAAATATAAGCAAACCCGAATGACATCTAAATCTGACTTTCTGTTTCAGCTGCTTTGTATGGCTTTAGGTCTTCTCTCCCATATCCCAGCAGGGCTTGAAGAAGATGGAGGGAGGCTCAGCACAATTGCTATGAATTCCTTTACTGTTCCCGGTTTTTACTGTTTTCTTTTGTTTGATCTGATCATTTAACTTCAGGCTTTATTCTCCTCTCACCAGTAGTGATTCAAAGCAGGAACAATTACTCTGACGTCATCTACCAGATTTTTTCTTTCATTTACCCTGGTTTTACTCTAATTGTTTTTGAGAGGCTTGGAGTCTGTCCTTTTAATGTCTAACTCCTAAATACCACTGTGATGTCTTTTATATAAATATTACTGATGAACAATCTGGAGTACATTTTTAAATGGAAAATTTTATTCAAAATGAACTTTTCCTTGAAGCCTCACTTTTTATGTTCCAGACAATCCTGAGTGCCATTCAGAGCACTGTGCAGTCCTGTCACTTGTTGGGAGTAATGCTCTTCAGAAACTGAATCGTGATTACAGCCTTACTAATGAAACCACGAGGCCTGTTTTTTCAGCAGATAATTCACCCAGTTGATCAGACACGACAGAGAAGCCATTTCTGTGTCTTCTCTTACCACCTTTGTTCCCCATGATGAAGAGTAGTTGCTGTTGATACTGCAGCCCAGATCTCAACCTCCTCTGATGACTGAGCATTTTGGTGTCCTGCAAATGTGCATGTCAACATGCTGCATGGTCTCCGGTCTGCAATACAGCCCTACTATGGAGGGAATGACTCATAGTATGTCGTTTGCTCTGTTTTTGGGGCCAGCTCCTTTCTGATAGCGCAGGGAGATTGATGTCTTTTGTTTTGGCATGCATGAGTCCACAGTGTGCTTCTTGTCTTGTCTCCTACAGGATGCAGGGACTTGTCAGGTCTCTGAACAGAGAGAGTGTGCTGAGACTCATCTGTCTTGTGCCCTGTTACCCTGGAAATCGAATTAGTCAGGTGCCCGTGAAGGTTCTTTGTGACAGCTCCTGCATACCAGGAGCATTGCTTATTACACTTGTTGGTGGCCCAGGGACCAGGTCTGGGTAATGTAACAAGGGACACATTGTTTGGCTCTTGCAGGGGCTTTGCTAGGGCAGAGGAAGGTGCCAAGGGTCTTCCTCACTTATACCCCCTGTGCCAGTGTGAACACAGCGAGAGTCTTACAAGTGTGAGCTATTTGCCAGTTTCTGAGGCAGCTTTCCTGATGTAGTTGGGCAAAATAGGAGATGGAGATACAAAGCCCTACTTTGCATCATGGTTCATCTCCTGAGATGGTGCCCAGAAGGTTAAAAGCAGTAAGTAGCTTGCCTAACACGAAAACAGACTTTAATTCAGGTAGTGACAGCATGTGAGCCTAAATGGAGAGTGAACAAGCATTGCTTGAGTGGTGCTGAAAGGTCATGATAGTTTCATCAATATATTCTGCAAGTTGGCAAAAAAAAATCTAGTGTAAGCTGGAAGAAATGGCATGTTATTCCTCAATGCAACCATCCTAGCGCAGATACCTGGACTTACTTGAAGGCGCCTGTTAAAGCAAAAGGTAATTTTAGCCACAGAGCATATTGGGAGCAAAGAACAGCTTCTTCCTCTTGAGGAAAATACCCAGAGCTCATCTTCTTCTCCATGGCACCCAGGGACAGTCAGGTGGAGCTGCCTGTCTCTATAGGAATAAATGAAACAGGCTAGAGCCTGCTCTGGCCCTGAGGAGAATTGGCATCACACAGCTCATGTCTGCACACCTAGACTCCAAAATACCATGTCCTCACCTGTAGAGCTCATTGGGAACAGGCTGTGTGGGAGCAGCCTCACCCATGCTGTCCCCCAAACTGCACTGCAGCATGTCTGGGACAGCATCATTTGAGTCAAACAGCAATTAAACAGCATGGGTGATTTTAAGGCACTCCTCAGGCCCATGACTTGATCCTGTGTAGTTCAGTAGTATGTATATAGCTGCTGTGACTCAGCTAGTCTGAAAAGTATATAAAACCGATCTCAGAGTTCAACACAGTACCCCATGTAATAAAAAACATGCCAGTCTTGATTATTTCTCCTGAACAAGAATCAGCACTAACATGGATCCTTCACAGTTCCTCTATGGACTAACCTGCCACACATCAAAAGTAACCCACAGACAGGCTCTAATTGTGAATAGAGTCCACATCCCCACCAACTCTGTGTTGCATGGCTGGCTGCCAAAACGAGGCTAATGTAATTAAAAGAAAATTGCATCTCTGTGGGTTTTCACATCCTTGGCTACAGCAGGTGCCTGTACTGGGTGGTAAAACGCAACTGCAGCTGCTACAGCTGTTACTCTGGCACCAGAGCAAGAGTCCAGTTAAAACCCAGGAAGGGTGTACTATGTTCAACTTGTAAAGCCTGGACAGCGGCTTGCCATCATTTCATTCCAGGGCATTTATTGAAATTAGCATGTGGTGGTCAGGGGCTTTGCTGGTTTTTGTGGAGGCTTCTTTTTTTTTTTTTTTTTTTTTTTTTTTTTTTTTTGGAAGGGTAGAAGGGGATTGTTTTGGGGTTTCTGTTTTAAACCACTTTCTGAGGAATTTATCCAAGCCAAAGACACTGCCAACCATTCTCCCTATAGAGATGGCTCTCGGTGCAGGGTGAGGTAATGAATGACACATGTGAAGAGCACCCGCTTAGAAAATACTGGGCCCACTGACAACAGTCAGGCATTTGGTGTAATTAGAAACCATCTTGCTGAGCTAAACGGATCGTCTGAGTCACCTTTAGACAGCCAAGTGCCAAAGCACTGTCTACAGTGTAATTTGCTGGTCAATATTTTTCACAAAAGGTTCCCCCTCAGTGCTGCCTCCGACGCCTTTGTTCGCTGATTATAACTGCTTGCGAATTGCAGTAGCCTGGCAGCTTCTTTGGCATCCAGTGATTTGCTTTGAGAAACCTCTAAATCCATAGCAAAGCTCCTGGTTTTCTTTCAAATTGTCATTCACTGGGGTGATGAGGGGCAGAAACGGAGCTCTGTAGCAGAAAGAAGCTTCTAAAGACCTTTAATGTTGTAAGTAACTGAGATTATATAGAAAGAGGGGGAAGGAGAGAGAACTGGTCTATCGGCAGTGCTGGAATAAAGCCAGTTTTAAAGCAAAATTTCCCTTTGAATAAAGAAGCTTTTGCCCTCTGCACCCTGCACTTCCACAGCCATTGAATCAACAGTTGCCATTATAAGGCAGCAGCTTTTTCCTCCATAATCAGTGCAGAGATAGTTTTTAATACTTAACATTATAACAGTATCTTACCTGTGTCATTCTGATGTATTGGTTCAGCTTGCCTGTGAGCTATAGCCTGGGAGATGTAAATAGGTGGAATAAAAAGATAGCGGTCAGGTCCTTGGCCATGACAGCTCAGCTTCTGTGCAAAAGCTGACCTGAAATGGAGGAAAAGCAGTCAGAAGAGCAGCAACAGTAAATGAGGGCTCTGCTGACCTCCATTCTGCTCTTGCACAAAGGAAGAGCTGAAATGTCCTTTCCATCAAAATAAAAAGAAAAGAGAGCAATGCTGTGCATGAGTGAAGCCAGGGGATAGAAGAACCTTCAGCAGTTGCAACAGCTGTGTCCATCAAGAGTTGGCTTCATGGACAAGTCCTTGTTTGTAATTATCTAAAAAAGACGACTGGCTTTGAGTTGGGAAGAAGATAATAAAACTGCTCCGTAGGAAATAAGAAGCTCAGATGTTGTTACTGTGGGAATAACACCAACTGCATTATAGGGCCGGTCTTCACTGAAGGAGTAAATTGGTTCCTCTGAAGAGCATTCTCTTACAGGGATTTGTGCCCCACCTGTGTTCATCAGAACAATTCTGTTTATTGTAGGGACTGCCACTGAAACCTCACACACGTTCTGTGGCTGAGTCCTTCTGCATGCCTCTTGCAGGGACAAAGCCCCAGTTCTTGCTCCGTTCCCTCCAGAGGGTTTCTGGAGAACCATCTTTGCCATCCCAGTGAGGGATTTAGAGTTGAGCCTTTGCCTCCTTCATTCTTTCTCTTGGAGTTGAGACTGGAAAACAAACCCCTTTCCTAATTTTTGAGCCCTTATCAGAACATGACATCACAAGGAATACTCAAGCAAGTAACTGTCCCCCAGTGTGCGAGAGCCTCATATATGCCTGGTCAAAAATAGGCACACAAACCAGGACTCCAGTGTCACAATTCAACAGTATTTCATGGCAGGAAAACCATGTGGAAATATGCTCTGATTTCATCCATGCCACAGACATTGTGGGCTCAACCCAGTTGCCTAAACATATATGTCTTGTGCCACCTGAAATCTCCAAGTGCATTCAAGACCACTATTTAAGGTTGACCCAGGACCTCTGGTAGAAACATGTATGTAGAAGCACACCTGGATATCAGACAGGACCTTTAGGACATCTTAAATGGTTCTAAGTTCCTTACGCTTATGCAACATTTTACTAACCCTAATATTTGGGCTTAAACCCCAGAAGTTAGGAAAAAGATAAAAAAAGAAACAAGAGAGACTAATGTACTATCAATGCCTGAGGTCTCGCTTTGGTGCTATACAGTTTGAGCATTGGCTTCTTGGGCTGCTATTTCCCTAGATTGTTCAGGCAAAATATTGTATTATTTGAACTTCGAAAATGGTTTCTAAAGAATTATGCTGCTCAGAGGCCATGTTTACTGTTGAGACCCACATTCTCAAAGCTAAATCTCTAGTTGTGATGTTTTGAGTCTCCATCTCTATAAGCAGCCACCTCTTCCTGAAAGGCATTAGGGCATTGCAGGTGGATCTTACAGAATGCAGAAGAGAGTGTTTGCTTAATTTTGTTTCTCAGTTGTCTCAGAAACACTGGCTTTGTGCAAAAGAAAATCCTGTAACTTTTGCTCTTTTACTGACAAAGGCTAGCATTTAATCTTATGGACTGTTTACACACTGCTTGCAGTTTATACATATGCACTATGTGCTGAGCAAAACCTGTGAAAAATGTAATCTGACAGCACACAGACCAGGTGAAAATCTTCAAGCAAAATAGCGGAGGCAACTGAAACAATCTAGTAATATATGTTAAACTTTCCTGACTTACAACATTACCAGGAAAACCTGAAAGCAATCAAAAACTTCTCAAACATTTGCTTTTGACATGTTGCAAGTGAAATTTAAATGTCCTTTTAAAACAAACTTTCATGTTAAAATCTACCTGTATTTATTTTTTTAAGGTTAAAAATGCTTTCCAAACAAGATGAAATGCTTAATTTCAGATTGTCTTTTTTCTTAGCTGTCACTTTGCCAACATTTAAGTTCAGTAAGAAAACAAAGAAATTGCCTACTCACTCACCTTTGTTATTGTTGTCTAGCCTTCAAAACCCTAAATATGAACATTTCCAGGCTTTTCATGGCAAAATCAGACATGTTTTCTAGGCCCTTCTGACTTTTTGTTTTCATGACAAGAGACAAATGAGAGGTGAATATAAAAAGTGATCTGATTTTTCCCATTTTTGAAAAAAAAACCCCACAAACAAGATATATAAATACCACTATTTGTACATGAAGTGAAAAATTCCAAGCTTGCACAGATAATTTACTTGAACAATTAGAATATTTTTCCTAAATACTTTGCTGACACATAACCTGTCTTATAACACAATAGAGACAGTGATCCAGAACTTCAGCTAACACAAATCACTGCCGCACAGAGGACATTCATTGAGCTAATTCAGTTTGCCCCCCTTGGCAATTTTCTGGCCCATTCTTAGCTCTTGGTCCAAGCAACTTTCTGAATATGTCCCTTAAATATTTCAGAAGTGGGCTATAAAGGTTTGGTTTATGTATTCAGAACCAGCATTGCATAGCTAATTTGCAGCTTCTCCAAAGAAAACAAAGTTCCTCTTTCAGGTTTTCCCAACTCTGCTCAAAGGAACCATTTTCCTTTTCCTATATGCGAGTATCAATGGGACTTAACTGATATCAATTGGATTTTCATGCTTCAGGAGCTAAGCTTTGGGCTTTGAGTGGTTGGGGTGTAATGTAAAGTAATGTTACATTATGTTATGTATGTTTTCTGTGATGTGATGTTATTTTTGCAGTAAAACTTTCTGGATTGTCATTTTTTATCATCTTTACAAATGACATATGGATCTTTGATATGAATATACCACATATTTCATTGGGAAGTGTAAAAATAATTTTCTTCATTAACGATACACAAAGATTTCATTTGGTGACTGAAGGAAAACACTTCAAAATATCTCTCTACATAAACTGTCTTTAAAACAGGCAATTGAAATTTCCTTTCTTGGAATTTTTTGCTTTGGAGTAACCATAGCAGTTATTTTTCTGATATGTTCCAGCCAATTGTTGTAATCACTGTGGTCTTGTTAGGTTATTTCCTTGAGAAAACGGCTGCTCCCTTTTTTCCCTGTAGACTTCTTAGAATGAAAACATCATTTTACTGTCAGCAATGTGATGTGTTTCAGGGGAAGGAACTAATGACAGGTCACGACTCTCTTCAAGAAGGAAAAACAAGCCTTCTCCAAAGCACAAAAAGGCAAGTTGATTGCCTGTTCAGCGTCTGGGGATATTTTCTAAAGCCAAAGGATACATGGTGTGATTGTCATATTCTTGCAGTCATGGAAACATAGAGTGTCTTAAAAACAGTGACCTTTGGCTCTCTAGCTCCCTCTGAAACAGCCTATAAAAGAGAGCCAAACTGAAGTAAATCAGTGCAGAGTTCTCCATGCCTGATCACTCTCTGTAGCGCTTTAAAGTTGGCTGTTCTACATTTCAAGGATCAAATCTTTGATATGATGGGGGGTTTTTTTGGCCTACTGCTAACCTTACTTTCTAAGCAAAGCATTTCCAGTGGCTCTTCTCTACACACACACACAAACCGAGATTAGGTAGGTGCCCAGCACAATCTGACACAACGTGTTGCATGATTTGCCACCAGAATCGATGCACACTTTCAAAAATGCTGCAGCACCTGCATGGGAAAATAATTGTGTGAGAGAAATGTTGGCCCTGGGCTGATACACATTTAGATCTGGCTGAAATGCTGATCAGAGACTATTCCCTCATCAGCATAAAGTAGACCACTACAGTGTAGGACTCTCGTCTCACTGAGCATTGAGGCCCCAAGATGAAACACAGCCAAGTCCTTATCCCATAAGTGCCTATACACAAGTGACAGAAGTTGTTGTGGGAGGAGATGGCCTGTCTCCTCCACCTTCCTCTATTCCCTCACCCATGGCCGAGTGCACGCTAAGCAAGCTCATGCTACTGCCATGCCCACATCATCTCACCTCAGCTGTAGCAAGCTTCGTGTCCATGGTTCCTTCTTAGGGTGTCCAAGCTAGCAGGAGGGGGCTTGCTGGGTCCTGGTGGAGCAAACATGGGAATTTCTCTCATAAAAGGCATCCTACAGACCCATCCTTGATAAATAGATTTTGATCCAGGATCCAGGAGGTGATTATGGCTCTTATGAAAGAGCTGCTACATTTCATGAGTGTTTCTGTTGTTCTTGGTCCATTTTCAGAAGAGAGTGCCTTGTTCAGATTAGAATGGCATTTGTGTTTAGCTGTGTTTATAATTTGATGAGAACATTAACTGTTTCCTACTCACTGAAGGAAAAAAAGTATGTCCTGAACTGTCACCACAAAAAGAGAGGGAAAACACACAGCCCAGATGCCTCCATTCCCCAGCCTCACTGGCAGTATAAAGGGTAAAATCTGTTCATAACTGGTCAGCTAAGGGGAGTGGAGGCAGCTCTGCCAGCATGCGGTGGTGTTGCCTTCCACCACGCCACCTGGTCCCCACGTTCTCCCCATGGCAGGTATCCATCCAACTTGGTGTCATCTGCATGGCTGCTGGCCAAGATACCAAGAAGGCTGGAGAAAGCCCTTGCATTCTTCCAGTTCTCACCTGCCTTCCCCAAGCAACCTACAGCCGTCCACATATGTCACTGCAACCCTGGTGCCAGGGCAGGTCTCCAGGGACTTTCATCATGAGCAGCCTGCAGCTTGCAGGGAACCGCATCCCTTCCTAAAAAAACTATCTGCAGAACCAAATCCAGAGCTAAAAGCATCATACTTGTTGGCTTTGTACTGAGTGTAGCACTTCCTTTCTCACAGAACAGCTCAATGAGATGGGAACACCTCTGACAGCTGTTCATAAACTTGTTCATGCTGCTCAGTTTTCCCAGTTTTTCCACTGTGTGATAAAAAGACAATGTGGTGTTTCTTTCTGCCCAAATTAACTCCCCCCTTCCCCCCCCCCAATTCTAGAAGTCCTGATCCTTATTACCTAATGTCACGTAGCAGGAAATACCTCATGGCAATTTATTCATTGGCTGCTCTTGTTTAATATGTATTTGGGCTTGGCTATTCCACTTTCAGCTGTTGCTAATTTTTTTACTGGAGGAGTGACCTACATTTTTGTAAGGGAAAAATCAGAGTTTGTCAATGTGGTAAAAATAATTTAAAAAAACATGAATAAAGCTCTCTGAGACGAGGGAAGAATTGCCATGTGTCACCACAAATTGGTAAACTGTAGCTCCCTACCTAATGTCTGCTTGCTCCATTATCGTAATATCCAGCAGCAAATAAAATTCAAAGTAGTAGAAGATTCAGCTCAGATGTTTTTCTGAACCTCCCAGACTATGCAATTTTCTTACACTCTCTGTCTTTATGTCTAGCTGAGGCTCAGGTCTTAGTTGATCCTAATCTGTTAATTATGCCAGATTATGTGGTGGTTGAGTATTACGTAATAGAAAAGCAAAACATTTCTGCTTGCTACCTTTGATCTGAACTCAAGTTTCTAGAGGGCATGGATTCAACTGGAGCTGGTCACCTGTTCCTCAAGTTATTCTTTTCCTAATTTAGCTACATATAAGGCATAATTCTATATCCACGGCTTCTTGGCAATAACAGGGTAACCTTGAGAGAAAGCAAACAAACTTCTGTCTAAAAAGCTTTTTTTGGTACAGACTTCATTTCTTCTGAAAAATTCCTTTGAAGTCTCTTCTGGTGAGGGAAATCCTGTACATTTGCTTTATGACTTTTGCAAGACTGATTTCTTCAGACTGGCCAAACTGATTGACAAGAAGCCTTGTCCAGAGCTAAGCATTGCCTGTCTCACAGTTAGAGTGGGGAAATGCATTGAACTGCCAAACTTGCTTTGTTGCAGGTAAAACTATGAACATGAAACTCAGATTACTCTTTCTGAAGTACTGGCAGAGTAAACAACTTTTTTTGTTGAGGCTAACCAGTTTTGAGTAACCTAGGGTCAGTGAAATGGGAAATTCGATGGTTTGTGTCATTCTGGGTAACACTGAGCAGTTTCTTCTGAGGTGGAACTTGAGGGTCAAATCCATTTTAATTTAACTACAAACTCTTACCCCACATTCAAGCAATTCATTATTTAACTCTACCAAACACGAAGCACTCAGACACACACATGGCAAAATGTCATGACATGAGTGTCCCAGATGCCCTTTGGATATGCCCCATGCTCCAGCTGTCCATCAAGCTGAAGGTTTGCCTGGATGATTTACTCAGGAAAGCGATAACCAAAGGATTTCAGCTCAGTTTATTGCAATGTCTGTCAGCCCCAGTGAATATCCATAACCTTGGTGCACTTTGTTTGAACAAGTGTTGCTGTCCAAAGAATTTTTAATAAGGTACATAATAAAGTTTAATAAGCTATAGCAAGCAGACGTGTTTAAACACATGTTAGCAGTATGTCTAAATGAAGTGTTTATATTTCTGTGTGTCCGGTATTGCTATTCCAAAAAAAATTCTATAAAGAAAGAATAGGGTAAAAAATTACCAAATACATGCCTGATATTAGTCTTCTTTCTGGAGGAATTACTTTGAAAATATGTTTCTTGTTATGACATCAGGTTTATATTGTGCATTACAGTTTTCTGTGCCTGTCCAACAAACGTTTAACTCTCAGGCGCTTCCACAAAAGTTGTGTGGTTTTCTTTCCTGGTTTTGACAGGATATCTGGTAATATGGAGTCCTTGCCACTATGTTCAACATAAAGGAAAACATCAGCTTCAAAAATATAGAAAAGCTTCCAAATCCCTGTTGACTATCATGTTTTTTTTCTAAGAATTCAGTATTTTCTAGGTCAAAGCTAATTGCGAAATTCAAAGATAAGCGTATAGATGTCCCAAAATTCTAGTGGTTTTGCTTCTGCTCTTTTTTCCATTCACCTTATTTTATATGACTGTGTCTTTGGGGCACACTCTGTTTTTTTGGTGTCTTTTTATACGAAAGCTTGGTAGTATGCAAAATAGCAATCATTATTGTAAAAAGTGACCCTTTTGCACAAAGCACCACCAGTTCCCACAGAAAAAAACCTGGCCCTAACTTCTATTTAGAAGTGAATAGTTTAGTTTGGATAACAGCATGGATCTTCATCTTCCAGCGTTTATGCCAAATGGTGAATTTCTCCTTGCTGCTCCTATAAGCCTGCTTATTTTGGGGTCAGGCAAGTCCTGAGGACTGATGTGACTGCTGCATACACTGTCTGTTGCCCTGCTTGCAGTGGAAAAAAAGGACCCGCGCTTTTTCATTTCCTCATTTCTTCAGTACTCTGGGCCCTAGTCTCCTGTTGTAGCCAGCATACACCAATGGAAATAAATAGACAAAGGAATAATATTGGCAGAAGTTGGAGCTTTAGTTTTGCCATCTGATGTGTCTTTCTGCCTTCAGGCTCCTGCCCGCTGCTAATGTGCCTGTGCCTGGCTCACCCCATCTGGCAGGGACCTGCAGCTCCTTTGCTTGGACCCTGCAGCAGCAGCAGCAGCCTTAAGGACTCAGGTAGGTTTACCTCCACTGGTGGCCTTGCACAGATATCAAATGAGACATCCCTGTCACCTTGACCTCGTGATGGCTGTTGTATGAATGACGTTCAATCCTCTAGAGATGATCAGTCCATGACTGACCTCATCCAGCTACTAAATAGAGAGACTGTCCAGCTTTGTGCAGACTGGTGAATCACCCAAAAGCTTTGGCCCTGCTAAGGGAAATCAAAGCAATTCCTTATCTCACCTGTAGCATGGGCCTGTCCAGCTCAGTGAAAGCTTATATTTAATGCCAAATAATAGGTAACAGTCTATTCTGCTATGGTTTTGATATCATATTCAAAGACCTAATATCTGGAAGATCTTCACTTAAAGCCACTTCAAATTGTTGGCAGAAAACTTTGCATTATTGATATTAAACATATTTTTGTTTTCTGATTTACAGCATGTTTTATTCCTCATGAAGCTTAAAAGCCCAACTAAGCAGACACACTGAAAAACAAATGTTGCTAAAATGATTAAGCAGCACACAGATGGCTTATATGTTCCTGTGTCAGAGACAGCTTTAGAAATGAAGCATGTGTGATAACCATTTATGTTTTATTAAAAAAAATGCAGAGTATTTTTTTAAGCAAACATGCTTTCAAAGAAAAACATCGACCAACTTGATTAAGAGATTTAACAGCCAAAAAAGCTGTCTAGCCCAGATGCTCGGTAGCAGCTGTAACCTTGTGAAAATTGACCTATAACATAGCCACAGGGTTCTTGATTCCAAGAAGAATCTTCTCTTTAAGAAAATTGATTTGCTTTACAAACCTTGACCCCTCACTATTTTTCATCCTCCATCAACCCCTGGGGCCCACTGACCTCACTGCAAGAAGTCACACGTATGAGACACCCCCATTCAAATGAGTGGAAAGATTTCCATGTAGGGTTTGTTGGGCCATGGTTCATAGCAAGAAATCTTTCCTTGTTCTGCTGCAAGATTAAGTCAAGATGACTGACATAATTGACCAAACAGTTTTCTAACTGGCTTTTTACTTTTGAGATGACCTCTGTTTCTCCCATTCGTCTGCTGATTACAGGTCAATAATACTGTCAAGGAGAGATAAAATAATTTTGTCACTTAGAAATATTGTAATGGGATAAACCCCCTGGCTTGTCATATCACTAAATTTGAAAAGATAATTGAGCTGTCAATTTAAATATCAAATGAATGCCTCCATGCCAGCAGTGTTAATAAAAGCCAAAAGGCAGGTAGAGATGAGCTCAGCTGGCAGGTAGGGGTGGGCTGCATTTTGGTGTCTGATAGCAGATGGGATAATTCTCTAAACTTACTCTGAATTAATCTGAGTTTCTTGTGGCTACAAGACTACTGGGTATATTTATTTTATGAATATTCTTTCATGCAATCCTTGAACCAGCCACAAGTGGGAGGTGATCTTTATTGAGAATGTCACTTCAGCCTGTCAGCTTCTGCACCTATTAGAAGATGTGGAGACATGAAAAATAAGTTTATTGCCAACTGCTTGTTACCCCTTTCTAGTGAATATTCCTTTCAAAGGTCACTTGGCTGGTTGGGGGTCATCAAGACAGCAACCAACTTTTATTCCTTGCTGCCTACCATGATGTTCATATAATCCAAAGTTTGCTCCCATTCCTATGGCAGTGATTACTATTAATGGGGTAAAGTGATTGACTGTATCATTGAAGGTCTGAGGGAAAATGTTTGCACTGGGTTTCAGTTACTATTTGCTATATGTGCGCTGCTGGCTGTATTTGCCAGGCTTTTGCATTTATTAACTGAGTTCTGTGATGTGCTTGGCCCTTCTTTCTGCTTTTGAATTGCCCTCAGTTCTCCCTGGCAGATCCTGAGTGTTACACTGGTATAAATGAGAAGCAATGAACTCGACTGAGGACATCCAACTGCATTGAGATCACACAGGGAGTGCTCAGCTCTTTTTGGATTCAAATGTCCAATCTCAACTGGGAAGATGCGCTGATGGCGTCAACCACAACCAATATTATCCAAAAGCAGGAGCTGTAGAGTGAGAACCAGGCTGGTATATTTGAAGATTTTTGTGGCTGGATCCCAAAGTTTCAGAGAAAATAGGAGTTCAGGGTTGGCCACAGAAGTAGTGACATGGACTAGGAATGAGAAGCCAGTGTGTTTGTGTGCAGTGTAGGGAGAAGAAGAACAAATTTACATCATGGGACAGCCAACATTTATAAAGCCAGCAACCAAGCCATGGCTCATATGAATGAGTTATAGCCCATCTGAAGAACAACATCATTGTGTAGAGGCATGAATGAAAAGGCTTTTTCTTTGTGGAAAGAGAAAAAGCGTACATCGGGGTCTATGACCATGAAAGACAAGATTAAGTCTGCAGCATTTATTTAGGGCTGATGATATAGATATGAATAAACCCTATTAATTTCCACGGTACCCAGACTGATGACTGCAACCCAGAAGTATTCCTGATCAATCCTTAATCAAAAGCAAGTTCCTGGGATACTTTACATTTGTGAAAATAATCCAATTGGACATTTTCAATATAAATGTATCTTCTTCACTTTCATGTTCAGCTTTCAATGTGGGGGAAGATTTTAATCAGTGGTTTTACAGTTCTTTGGGACATAGAGGCTTTTCTATCAGCTCATGGATTTTGTTACACAAAGTTTTCTTTGTACATTGGAAGGCTGGAGAATTGGCTCCATGTGAGCCTGTGGAGTTTATAGAACCTGCAAGCACTAAACTCTGTTGGCTTCTCCTGTGAAAACAAATGTGAGCCTGGAAACCTATGATTCTGACTTGAAACAGAACCCACAGATACATAAAATCTTCTTGAAACAGGACTGCCCCATCCAGTGTTCCTATAACTTAGTGGTAAATACCAAGCATTCAGAAGTCTTAAATCAGCCTCCAAACGCTTGAAATTATCCTTAAAGTCATGTTCTGCTAAAGAAGTAAATAAATAAATATTTAGTTTCTTTGTTTACTTTCTGTTTCTGGGCCATTTGTGACCACACTTTCAAATTCTTCTTTTCGATGAAGACATCTAGAAACATTCTCTTTTTAAAATAATAGCTGAGTATCTTATAATCAGGTGAGTTAAGGAGCTGAAGCTTTCAAAACCCATGACATGCCAAGCCTTGTCACTCATTCAGATTTACTTACAAAAGGTACTCAGGGTGCAGGACAGAGGAAAAGCAGATCCTGACCTGCTCAGTCATGGGAACAAGTGTCTTCCTCTCCAGAAGTAACAGCTAGTTGAAATAGGAGAACAACACACCCCGACGTAGTGAGCAGCTTTTGGCCCTGAAACAGTTACTGTCTTAACATGTGAAACCGCATCAGCTTCTCAGTATCTCAGAAAGGAAACCAGAGTTTAAATCTTTATGAGTACAGCCATAGCTGAGGGCAGTGCATCAGACTGAAAAGACTTTGTTTTTCCATTGTTTCTTCTCAGTGAAGGACACCTGTGTATTTATCTTCCTGCCTACCTGTATATCAAAACTGGGGACTGTGTGTAGATGGTCACTTCATTCCTCCTGACTTGGCTGTAGAGCCAAGAAATGCAGCTCTCCAGCCCTGCTTTTTTAAAATGCACATGTGCGTATGTGTTAGCACGCATGTGTGTGCAGTTGCTTTGCACCAGGTCCCTAAACCTTTGTGCAACTCCACATCTGGACACCTGCCTGTGCGTTTATACATTCTTCTCCCTGTTTTTAAATATAGGTATTTTTGTAAACAGGTCTACATACTTTGTTCCTCAAAAAGGAAAGACAGAAAGGGTGGGAAACCACTCTAGCTAACGGAGCAATCTGGCAGCTATCTGCAAGCTCACAGTGCTCATGTTGTACCTTTTTTTTTTTTTTTTTTTTTTTTTTTTTTTTAAGGAAGGGGGAATTCGAGGCGAGGGAAGGCTGGTGAAGCCAGTCACGGCAGTGGCATATGGGAGCTGGGTCAGGGCTCACACTGAGGGGGCCGTGCCCCTGGGGGGTCACAGGGCCCAGCTGCTGGGGGTCTGGGCCAGGGCAGTGTGGGGTCTGGGGAGGCCTGAGCTGGGCCAACGCAGGGCAGCCCCATCAAGGGCTGGGCTGTCCTGGCATGGGCCTCCTTTGTGGCCCTTTGTGCCCCAGTGTTGCCGTCAGCCCTCTGATCCCACCTCATCCCTCCTCTGGCACCCACTGGGCCGAAAAATGGCAGCTTTTATGGTTAAATGGCGGTGGGGTTGGGCTGTAGCCTGCCATCGTCTTCACAGTAGTGTGGGCCGAACATGGCTGCTCACGAACCCAAGCACCACTGCGCAGGCACACGGCCTACACGGCAATCATGGCGCCTTCCCCACCAAAACCTAGCCCTTCCTGCCCCTCCTTCTGTGTGACCTGCCTCCCGCCCAGACCGCCTTTTCAACCTTTCCAGCTTATTTGAATTTGAGTGTTTGAAGCTGCCAGTTGCCATCCAAATGTCCTGGTGAAGGTGTTTTCATGGTGGCCATCTTGGGTAACATGTTGGAAATGGCAGTTTGTGTGGCTCGTGCAGCAGGGGCTCCCAGAAACCCCTGCCAGTAAAAGCTTGACCAAAATAAGAATGCTTAATTTTTTTAATGAACTTATACCTAGTGCCTCTCCTCCCCTCCCCGTATTGGGTATTTCCAGTCATCTTGAGATCCTTCTGATTTCAACAGAGTTTATGCACAGTCAAAACAAGTAGAAGTTTGGCCTCAGCTTAGGTGGTGACCTGGTTTGAAACTCTTGGTCTCCATCTCATGGTTTCTCTTATGTCACAGCTGCCTTACCTTAGAAGAGAAGCCTTTTACCAAGCAAACCAGAGAAAAAATTAATTAAATCTAAGCGGTCACCCCCTCTTTTTTCCTTCCAGCCCACTCACATCTTAAAGCTGCACAGTGAAGTAATTAAATGTTATAGGAGTTGTAACTTTTTAAATGAAGATTTATCATATTAAATACAGCAGGGATAAGCATTACTAAGGTATTAGCTTGGTCTAAAAGAGCCATGGGAACCAGCAACCCCTAAATAATTAGCTTGGTTCTAATACTGATGTATTTTGTAGCTGCAGACAAATGATTTACCTTCTACACCTTAATTTCCTCCTCTGTATTATGAATATTGCATATTCAGTATTGCAATGATGGAGTTGCATTTTTCTTGCCTGCTGGAAGACAACAGGTTGCAATGTCTTGGGAAAAGGGAAATAATAGTCTGCGAAATAATGAGAAAGATTACTCTTCTAGTGTCAATTGCCTTTCTTGTGTGGGAAGCTCTTCTGTCACCCCTTCTTCTCAATGTTATTTATTTTCCATATATGATCATAAGCTGGTCACAAAGAGGCTGGATTCACTTCACTTAACTTTAAGCAACTAAAAATGAACCCTCCATCTTATGCAGGTCTCCCAGACTCTCTTTAGTCAAAGGAAAGAGACAGACTACTGTAGAAGCTCTGCTTGTTTTAAACACCTCTGGGTGAACTGCCTTCTGGAGACATCTATATCTCTCCATTGGGTATAGGGGAGGTAGAACAAACACTTGAGTTTAGGTGGCCAAAGATGAGTTCCCATTCTGAGTCTATTCTGGAGTTTTCTTGAAGTCTCCAAGCACTGAGCAGAGTATGATCCTTTGTTAAAGATGCCAGTCTATGATCAGGGGTCCCTGGCTTCTTTGTTGTGATAAGATAGCATTAGCTTCTCCTCCCAAAAGATCATTTAGAGCTCTCACTGACCTGAGGCAATGCAGAGCGTGCTTAGGTTTCTGCACAGGAATTCATTGCTTTCACCATGAAATTCAAGTCAAGAATTGTTCATGCGCCCACACACACACAAACCATATTAAAAATGGACGTTGGATATATGAATAGCAACCACATTCACCTTTCTAGTGGTCAAAATAGAGGAGGACTCAGAGGACAGAGAAAGACTGGAGAAGCTGGTAGAGACTCACAATCATATATCTCCAAGTCAGCAATTAGCACACACAGCAAGGCTGGGAGACAGTAAAAACTCCCACCATCTGACAGCTGCTTGGCATCTTTTGAGAACTGAGTCATCAGGCCTTGACCCAATTTCTAGCAGACAGGTGCTCTGACCACAAAAACCACCATCACAGGTGTCACTGTTGTTGGTAGGTTAAACAGAGGGAGCACTAACTGATTGGGTAGCAATCAAAAAGGTCATGGGGCTGAACTCTTTTACCAAGCATTCCTCTTGGGCAGTTTTACCCACGATTTGTTATGGCCAGCTCTGGTGATTTACATGTTTTTCCTGGCATTAAGCCTGTCTAGTTACATCTTTATTTGGTAAAAAATATTCACTGAATCTTTGCTGTGCAAGTCCTAAAAGGAAAACTCAGACCTAGAAAGAGCTTGTAAGTCTCAGAATATAATCCTCTCTATGAACTATAAGAAAGAGAAGGTTACTTACAGCTCCAGGACCAGGTGTTGGCCAGTGTGGTGTTATTGCCCTGAAATGAACAGTGTTCCATGGTAAGGTCTGTATGTTTGCCTGGGTATTGGGGATTAAATGAGATTTACTCATAACTCAACTGAAAACTTTGGTTAATGAAAAGGCGTTTATCATCACATATTTCTCTTCTTAGAGATGATTCAGATTCAATTGCTGTCCAAGTCAGCACAATCCCACTGAAGTCAGCAGCCCTAGTGTGGCCACAAGCGTGACCCCAGGGTTTTAATACATGGTAGGAATCTACCACTGCTGTCTGAACTGCCTGGGACTTCACATGTGATTTGTACAGAAACCACCTTTTCAAAGACAGGCTTTCTAATAAAACAGCCACTGTTGACACAAATAATCCCACATTTCTGATTTGCATAACCTCTAAAAGCTGGATAGCAGAGGAAATAAGCAATAATAGAAGTGTAAATGGCTGTAAGCGAAAGCGTATCAGTTACAATGTACCAGTTCAGTCTATGAAGCTCAGTTTATACTGGTGGAAAAAATAAGGGGAGACATTATGTCTTCATAAAAGCTTGACCTTGAGTGCTTCGGAAGACAGAAGAGACTACATTCAAGGCAAAACAGACTTTCTGAGCACAGTTATTCTTTAAGGGACTTTGCTAGGGTTCACATACACACACACTTTGCTTATGAAATGGGAGAGGAAAGGAGCACCTAACAAATGAATGTGTGTAGCTCAGCAGCCCTAGCTGGCCCAGTTCCCAATATATTTTGCTTGATAAACAGCTAATCCCCGAGTATAGTGTGGCTTGCATTCCTCCAAACTTATCATTAATCATGGAAAAACCCAAGTTGTCCTTGCACTGTGTGAGTGCCTATGAACAGCTCCTTTGATAAGAGTGTTTTTACATGCCTGGAGGGATTTAGCTTTTTGGACCTCTGTCCTGTAAGTAATAGGCAGACCTTCCTTTGCATGTGAGTCTGCTTTCATTGCTGGTTTCAAGCCACAGAGAATTAGCTGGGATGTTTGAAATGAGAAGTTGTACCATGCTCGTGTTCCTCCATTGTATTTGTGCTGTTTCATGGCACTTGTAGCATGGCATACTATTATAATTATGCATTGTTGGCAGCCAGAGAGGAGACAGGGGGACATTTCTAAGTGGAAGAAGGGCAAAATTAAATGCTAGCTTTTAAGTGGCAAAACATGTAGTCACACAATTATGTTTCTTGTGAATACAGAAGATGAATAGAGCAAAGCAATAAATTATTTACTTTTAGCTGCCCAAGCAATGGGAAGAATAGACAACTGTAGGTCTTTTTCCCAACTAACAGATGAATTGTCTTTACAGTAGGTGGATACTGGACATAGCGATAAATTATATTGTGGGTTTTTTCATAATGAGAGTCGTTAACAGCACACATCTCCATTGTGTATCAGACACTTTTCATAGTCTGGACGGTGAGCCAGGCTGGCTTATTTCAGCTACCTGGTCTGGCCTTATGCATGGGAAAGGCAAAACCCTGGCTATATGATGGAAGCCCAGTATTTTTCAGCTGATATAATATCTCATGCCTTTTACAAAAGTTAGTCAGTCCTTGTTTGAAATGGGCAAACCTTCACACCCTCAACTACACTCTTTATTAAAAACCCAGACATTAAACTAATTTCTGTTTTGAATTGTTCTAGTCTCAACTTTCAATCTATGATACCTACCAACTACTGAAATAGATCATCTCTCAACCAAGAAATATTTTTACTTTAAGTATCTACAGCCTTTAACTTCCTTAATGTTAAAAGTGGCAGTTCAGAGCGTGACTTAAACCATACAACTGCAATAGGCATTTGTAGACCTGAAGAAAGGATTCTAAGAACTTTAGTATAAGATAGTAAAGATGAAAAGGGTCTTAAATATGGGCAGATTTCATTTTAAAGATACACTGTCAGTGTGAGAAAACAGGCATGTTGATTGCCCAATCTTTACCTGCACTGAACTTTTATGCAAGGAAGTTTAGGAAGGTGGCATCTCACAAAAAGAGGGCTCACAGCATGTCTCCCATGAACAGCTGCCCCTCTCCATGCCCTTGCACACAGACACAAACATGTACGCTCGCATGGGCTATTCAGTTTATGAGCCACAGAGACAAAGGAAAACAGCCGCACTGCCCCCAGCTCCATTCCCACAGCAAGCTAGGAGCAGGGCAAGAGCCGTATCAAGTGAAGGACTGGTGTGACTTTCTCTCTCTTTGGAGAGCGTGTGAACCAAACATGATACTGGAATTCTCTGAGGTCCAAGAGCCAGAGCAGTTCCTGAGCAGTATAAATACAAGCTGGCCCCTTCATGTAGTCATTCTTCAATGGCACCAGAGATCTTGGCTGCAAATAGACTTTAAATAAGAAATCAGGTCTGATGATTTTCATCTTTTAGAATAAAATCAGATGTGAAAAAACAGTAAAAGGCAAGGGAAGAGACAGTAAACAGGGAAAAGTTAGAGTAAAGGCAACATTCTGTATTTCTCCATTGTTAATTTTCATATATATAAATATTTCAGGATTTGTTTCTTACTGAATTTTTGCAAGGAAATGAACACTGGCTTGATGTTTACTACATTCATAGATACCATCTGCTTAGCGTTACTTCCGTCTAAATTTTTAAAAATTTATTTTAATTTAATTTAATTTGAGAGAAGGATGTGTAGGGTATTTGGTCAGGTGGTATGTGGACAGGCCTGAAAAATACTATTTTAGTGAAGCCAGAATTAAAACTATCTTTCTAAAAAGGAACACTAAAAGGAAAAGAGATTTTCCAATGCATAATTTCATGTGCTGATTGTAATGGGTTTAGTCAATTAGTCATTTAGTGCAAGGACAAAGAAATAAAGTATACAGAACCTCACATAGTGATTTTGAAGAATTTTCAAAATAAGAACTCAGTTACAGAGAGGCAAAAGGTCTCCCAAGGCTCTGGTGGCAGAGCCAGGGCTGGGACACCCACCTCTGCCCTTGTGGTGGATCTTCTGTATTGAACTGTAGTGACTTCCCTTTGTCTGCTATAGTGATCCTAAGCAGTGATCCATCTTACCTAAGATGCTGAACTTCAGGAGTACTTTTTACTGAGGTAACTGGTGGTATAAACAGAAATGTTTGAGAATATGCATTAACTGTAGTGTTTACTGCTTTGCACACCATGAACATCTACCCATGATAAGGATGAGGGAATGCAGAACTGCACACTCCTTTGCCGCACCACACAGTAACTTAATTACTCCTTTATAATAACAATTTAACTAATAGAGCTGGGTCCTTTGCCACAAGAGCCACATGACTGGCATAAGAGAAATCATTTAGAAAAAAATTCTCAACCAAGATGAAAGGACACTTTGTGCACAACAACAAGCAGATGTGGGTTAATCCCTGCTCTCAGTTTCTTCATTTTTGGGCAGTATTCTCCAGCTTTTTGGAATGGAGCTGACCAGAGTATATATTAGTTCCTGGGTATCTTGGAAGAAAATAAAGGCAATCTCAGAAGTATCTGTTTCCGCTGGATTAATTCCTGGAGCCTGGTAGACTCCTGTCAGCCAGTTCCAGACTGCAATTGCCATTTAACTTTCTCTTTAATTTTAGGAAGTGCCGGAATTTGGGAGTTGGAGAAAACCAAGCCTTTGATTTGATGTCCAACAGGACAGCCAAGCAAGTAGGAGAACTCGTTTGGCACCAATTTGGATACTTAACAGCCTACTGAAGATGGTTCAGGTTTTCTTCGTGCTACTGAAATGTCTAAGAAGTAAAAGCAAATCCGAACTGCTCACAAATCCCAAACTCTTGTCTGTGACAGACCAGGAATGACAAATCAGAGCATGGAAAAGAAGCTGGCAAATGCACCTTCAGTGTCAGCCTCAAATTCGCTGCCTGTGAGCAACTGTCAAAAAGTCATTATAAAACACCAATACTTTTTACCTCAGGGTTCCTCAGGAGAGAGAAACTGTAGCACTTCCAGCAGTAGAGGGATGTCCTTGGAGGAGGATGAAGGCCCAAGTCATTAGAGTCTATTGACATACTCTTCTTTCCAAAGATACCTAAAAAAATTTGGATGTGGATTTATTGGGGTGAGTAAAAGCACTTTTCTCAGTGCTTTATCAAAGTGGCTTTTTTCCATATATTTCCACATGTACACATTAAATTATACATATTTATTTCATGTGTGTGTACTCACATGTTTATGCATACACATACATTACATTAGTTTATATGCATTGTACCCATGTGCATGTGAACATCTTCAGTACGGCTTTCTTCCTAAATATTATCCATTAAAAAGATGGCAACAGAGGTGGGCCAATAACAACAGAGATGGGCCATATATAAACAAAATTAAATAAATACAAGTGAACTAATTAGAAGAATAAAACCAAACAGGACAAATTCTGATCAGAGTGTAAATCCAGACTGTAGTTATATTGGTGTGAATGCTAAATTAGTCCCCATATTTCTGAACAGAAGCAGAAGGAAAGCTAATCAAAGGGAACAACTAAGAAATGACTGCTTTAAAATGAATTTAACTTCAGTATCAGGAAAAAAAAAGTTTAGATTAGCAGAATTTATAGAAGTTTGTCAGCATTTCACTTTAAAAGGACATAGATAATAAGTATATTAGAAGCAGTCCCATAGTGTGTCACTTAATGAATACCCATAGTCCAGATGCCCCTGTAAATTTTGAAGCTTTGTGTCTATGCTCAATATTCAGACTACCTACTGTGCACACAGTACATATTGAACTGTAAGACTCATTGCCACAGGGTGTAGCAGGAACCAAACAATCTCCAAAAAAAAGATGATACAGCCATACGGCGAAGTGGTCTTAAGCTCAATGGACTGGATAGTCCCCAGTTAGGGTGCCCCGAACTCTCACTCAAGGAAAATTGCTATCTTAAAGGGGTGCTAGTGGACATTCAGAGTTAAAGTACTTTTAGATATATAATCCTTTCTGAGTGTACTCCACATAGCTTTTGCATTTGCACCTCTGGTGTCTCACTGCTAAATCAAATGGTTCTTTGTAACATATTTTACCCTTGGCCCCTTATAGCTGTTGGATGCTGGAATGTCCCATATTTACATCTTGTGTCCTACATGTGTCTAAACTCATGATCAATGCTTCATAAATAAATAGCTGTGATGGGAAGAAAAAAAAAAAGGTGTCTAAATTTAGGCTTCTAAACCTGAATGTTGGCACCCAAATAACTGGCCAGCTTTCCAAAAGCCAAGCCCCTGGAAATTTCCAGTAATCACAGTTGCCATACCAACAGCTGTCAGCACTCTTGCAAAAGCAGGTCATGTATTTATGTGCCAAAATGTAGCAAGAGGGGTCTAATTTCAAGCCTTTTTTTTTAGAAGATCTGGCCAAGAACTCTAATGATAATTGACACCGGTTTCACCTCTGCTGCCGGTCTCCAGCTTCTGCAGCTGGAGTCACAAGACTGCTATGGTCTTGTGGAAGGGAAGATATTTGGGGACGTGAAGCACAAGGTGTTAGCAGTTACTGCCTGATTCCATCCTGGGGTGCAGGCTCTGAGCACAATTGATTTGGGGGCAAACAGCCAAACAAGTGCAGGGCTCAGTGTAGGCTAATTTCCCCAGGCTAGAAGCAGAGTATAGCTCAAACCCCTGGACAGAGGGGATGTTTGGTTTGTTGTATGGCAACACTAAGTATGGCGGACCTGCATGCAACTGGGCACGTGGCCAGGTGCTCGCCCCCACCTTCGTCCAGTGCTGGCCGCTTCCCTCTTGTAATCCTTCCAGCCTTGTTGGGATCCCGCACTGCCCTGCTGCCAACTTGCGGTCCCTCTTGCTGGGCATCAGCCAAGGCACCTAAGAAGGTGAGGACAGGGGTGTCCCCAGTTGGTCCCCCCATCTCTTAGGGGCTTCAAGCACAGCCCCTGTGCTGCCTCTACCTCCAAATACCTGTCTGACCTCAGGCAAGTCACTTAACCTCCTCATCTTGAGGCAGAATAAAGATAACACTACTTCCTTCTCCCTGCATTTTGTCTGTCTTCTTCAGCTCAGGTGTAAGGTCCTAAGGGCAAGGTTTGTCTTCTCTTCTCAGCGTGTTCAATGCCTATCAAAACAGAGCCTTGATCTCAGCTGGGGCCTTGAGGCATGGCTGCAGTGCTGTTATTATCGTTAATAATCATAATAACGAATGCAATCAGATCAAAGACACTGACTGTATGAGTCATTTGGGGGGTAAAGTTAGTCATTCCAAAGAGCAATAGGTATATGTAAACTTTAGCCACTGCCAAGGTTTCTCCTTTTTCCCAGCATTTAAAAATTCACCCTTGGGAGTATGGGTGAGCAATATGATCTGAAAGGTCTCAGCCCTGCCAGTGTTTCCATGTGGATAGGCACTTGTGCTCACATGCCGACAGTTGCAAGGTTAATGGTGTAACTTTGCTCTGTATAATTCAGCTATGTAAATACCCTGTGTGGGTTTTCTGGATCATGGGTGAAGCTCTTTTCTGTATTGAGCCTTCTCTGAATGGAATTCAATATCTGTCATTGCCCTCAGTTGCAACAGGGCCTGTATCAAAACCAGAGAATGACACTATATGCCAAGAACATATTTTTCCTTGTTAATTGTTGTTTTTTTCAGTTGTCTGGTGTTTTTTTCTGTTTTTTTAATCAGTTGAATGAATCACGACAAAGGTGTCTTGAAAAGGCAAAAAGAAATTACAAAAATGAATTACTTAGTAAAAGCATGAAAGTGAGATTTTTCACCTGAAAGAAAAGGCTTGCAGCCAAACAATAGGATTACACAGGTGCAAAATAAGACACAAGAGGGAGCTCACATAATAAATAATAGTGATAAATAAATAGCACTTTGAAAACAGTTGAAACCTATGGAGAAAAGGAAATTAATAAATCCTACAATTCCTATATGCTGGTGCTGTTCTCATTATCTCTACAGTTATTGTCACAGGCTATGGGAACACGCTTACAGACAAGGATCTCAGTGCACCAGACTTTGCCCATGGAACACAATAGCACGCACTACCTGGTCACAAGAGCTTCTTGTCTGGGGGTAGCACAGAAGAGGGCAACCAAGCCAGGAGGCTACAGGTAGACACTGTTCTGGCAGACAGAAAGTGACCCGAGTTTAGAGCTATTCCAGGAATTATTGTCAAATATTCAATGCAGACTGTCATTTTAAAATACATTTAAATATATATGTGCATTTATGTTGCTTGAGAAAGATGGTTCATATTCAAGAGACAATCACATATAGAGAAAACCAGAGGACTTAAAACCGAGTCTGCAACCCAACAGTTATGTTTTGTATGTGGGATCAGAAGGAGTTGCATTTCTATGCCTGCAACTTCAATTCACTCTAGCAACCAGATTTCCTATTTCTCAGAACTTGGAGAAACCATGCTTTTGTGACAAACTCATCTTCACTTTTAAGTGTTAATCTGATCAGTCAAAACATTTCAATTCCTGAAGTTCTTTGGAAAATAAGGCAATATCTGTCAGTAACTACAGCGGCCTTGATCTGTTGGCAGAGATCCACCCTCCCTGTAGTCGAACACATGTTTCCACAGTGCTGGACCCTGGATCTTCCATCTTTCTGAGTTTGCAACTGCATGTCCCAGCATACACATGTCTCAGCCACTCTCCAATAAACTTACAGAAAAGTAGAACAGCTGGAGGGCTGCCCTTTATAGCAAGGCCTCCATATTATAACAGCTTTGGGCATGCATCGTAATTGCCACCTGAAAGGATGTTAGATAGTCATCAATGGGCCACTAGTTTGAAGGGGACCCACACACAGATCTAGAAGATGGGCATTACCCTCTGATATCCATCACCTCTGAACAAGCAAGTGTACCTTGGACATAGTTGTCATTGGGGTTGGAAAGGCCCTAGTCCATATGCTGCTGCTGGTGGCCATTACAGGTATCTCAGACATCTCCCTCCAGAAGTGCCAGGGACAGAGACAAGATGTATAATTCTGTAGAATTTATTAGCAGAGACCCACAATTAATATAATTGCAAGGAGTGTACCTTCTTTCATGCTCTAGGACCTCCCTGGTCTTCAGCATCAGTACAACAGCCACAAGCCTTAGAAAGCCACTGTATACCCTTCAGCCAAGGGGAGAGACAATTCTTATGCTGTGACATCTGAGTCCCTGGTATGAATGTATCCACCCACATTAGCAGTGGTGGTTCCATTTCTTTCCTCTGCTCCTGTAGTGCAAATGGGCTTTTCCAATCAATAGTGCCTCTCATGGGGAATTCAGCAATGTGTTCAGCTCCTGACAGATGTTTGTCAAATGGCCCATTGAGTAGCTCAAGACCAACTGGTGCTACTTATGAGATTGCATTAGCCATATGACCATGAGCTGTCGTTCACTTTATAGTGTGATATCCCTCAAAGACCATCCACATACTTGCATCAGGAGCTCCATTGATCAGAAAGAACCTAAGGTGAATGTATAAGATCTGACAATGGAATGTCGCCCTTAAAGTGTAGCATGCTGGAGGGGACATGGTCATTGTAAGCATCCTACAGCTATATAGACTTGCCATGTACACTACAGAAGGGAATAATAACGTCAGCAATTGAAATAGTTTATACGGAGAAGTCTAAACCCTGATGTCCTTCATTATGACTCCATCATACAATGTTCAGTCTGTAAAGCTACCTTAATGCTGGATACCCTGGATCTCAACACTGGGAATTACTCTTTCCACTCCTTTGAGCAAAGTTGATGAATTCTTCAGCAGAGAGGCTATTTTGCAGCCAGATTCCACAGCTGTGGAATTGCAGAAAGCCAGGCACTGGATCCTGGGCTGGCAGAGACCATTCTCACACTGTGCTTGATGCATTTGATCTCTGGAGAGGAAGGAGTACATACCCGGCAGGGCACCCTGGCCAGCTGGCTTGGGAGAAGCAATGCTGGCTTTGACTGTGCAAGCAGGTGCTTACTTCCCCTCCCCATCAGATGGGGAGAGTGAAAGAACAGCTGTAAATGGAACAAGGTTTAAAAAATTGGAGAAATAGAGATTTTTTAAAAATCCAAATTTTTCTGCCTCTCATTGGAAACCTGTCACGTTTTTAATCTAAATTAAAGTTGTGCTAATATTCTGTAGTAAAACAATTGCCTACTACCAGAGTCACACATTTTTGAGAAGTGAGAATGAGCCATATGTCTTCCATAAAAACATACTGATACAGTTCAGCCTGTTCTTTATGCTTTCTGGTAAGTGATATTTTTTAACAGGCCACGGTTAAAGCGAGCAATATTTTTGTTTGCCAGAAAGTATTTACAGTACTGTATTATCCTTCATCTCTACCAGTTTTCATTTGTTATCATTGACACATGGTAAAATAGTTTTAATTATCTCCAGGCTCAAGTACAAGGAGTTTTTATAATTCAGTTGGGTCTATTTAATTTCCAGTATCTAAGCTACCATAATGAAAATGTTACTCAAGGTTTCTTCTTCTACTCCCCCCCTTTAGATCATAATAAAGACAGCTCACTTGAGCAAATAGTTCCTTTGAAATGTTAATCCTCCTCAGATGTGTTTTTTGTTAGATCAGCTGCACTGTTAAAATACTTTCTATTTTCCCATTAGTTGGAATGCAGAATAACACTTATTAGCCATATGGACACAAAGTAGCTCGTTGATGAAGACAACTGAATTAAAGCCTCATGTTAAACAATGAATTAACTGTGATAGAGGGTGTAAAAACCACAGTTACATAAAACTGGGTCGTTTATCCCCCTCTTATCCAACACAATCCCTCCTTAAAAGAAGAAAAAAGAAATATATTCCAGACACTGCCCACAACGCAACCTAAAATCCATACAAAAGCATAGTGAGGAGAGTGAATGTAAAAACCTCCAGCAAAGGGGTTTATTGAAACACTGTTTTTTGAATGTATTGTTTCATATTAGTCTTTATTTGGCACTTGAGCAATGAAATGCCAACGAGCTAAACCTTTCCTTCAGAAATGCATGTGAAAATGTACCTTCACTGCAGAGCTGGCTCTGTGATTGCTTTCTGACTTGAGACCCTGGCTCGGCTCAGGTGTGATCAGCCACAGCGTGAGATCGCACGCTTGGTGCTGTTCCTCCCTCCTTCCCTGCCCACGTACTGAGCCCGACAGACTGCTGCGCTTCAATAAAGCGAGCAGCTCTGTGATTGCTTTTTAACGAATTGGGGGGGAATGTGTATGGTTTCCCTCGGGTGTGGAAAGAATTTTAGGTGGGTCATCAGCATTCAAATACTAAATTACTTGTGCAGGTTGTGTAAGGTTAGCAGCCAAGGAAGTGGAGGTAGGACTCTAACCCAAACCTCCATGTAAATCAGTAGGCACAGAAGAAAAGCTCTGGTAGATTCAGGTGAGAAGAATGTGTCTGGGAGGACATTAAGAATAATACCAGGTAAGAACCTCAGCTTGTGTGCGGTGAAAGCATGCTTTGAAGTTTCAGTAGACTTCAGTCAATATAGTTTTGGTTTGAAACTCGGCCTATAGTTTCAAAACAGGAGACATGAGTCCTTGGAGAATTTTGAGTCCTAGTCTATACTTCAGTGAGAACTCAGCCTTTCTGAAAATATGTCCCTCTTTATTGTTCCTCGATTTAAGCATTTTGTGCAAGTCTGAACATGGATGTACAACAATTAAGCAGTAAGAGCTGGGGCACATGAAGCATCAGTTTACATGTAGGGCTTCCAGAGGGACAGGATGTTGGTGTTATTTACTTAACCAGGAACAATAGATCAGTTGCTATTCAGCCAGCATTTCCATTGCTGGCATGGATGGACACATCCGTCTGCTCACACCCTCAGCTGCTGCACCCCTACCTGCTCCCTCCACTCTCTCAGGCACTTGGTGTTGCCTCTAACAGCATTCAAACAGATTTCCAGATCCCAGCAATTGACAGAGAGCAAATTTGCAAATGTGCACTGGGCTAACATGATTAGGCCTGCGAACATGCAAATCCTTTGACTGAATTTTGGTTTTATGCAACTGACATAAATAAAAAGGATCCTGTTTATGTACTGCCTAAACAGCCACTCTACAAACTGGACTGCCAGAGATGATTTCATTCACCTCTTTAGTGAAACATACAGAGAACCACAGTGCAGATACCCCCGGGGTATAATTTTCATGATAATCAAAACACAGACACGCTATACAATAGTTTACAACCAGAACTGAAGGTAGATATCTAATTCCAGGGAAGGAGGGAAGTTTTCATGAGTCCAAACATTAAAATATGTCCAGATGCTCACCAGGTCCCCACAGCTACTGTGCCTGTAGACCAAACAGACAGTTTTTCCAACAGCACCAAGGCTGGGACTGACTTGTGCACTCACACAAGCAGGCATATGATGCTCTTGTGTTTCAGTTGGGATCAAAGCCGGGAAATTGTATCTGTATCCTTGCTATTTGTTTGACTGATGAATTGTCCCAGAGAATCTTCCTTCAGCATGGCAACGTGCCTCTGATTTGGGAGGACACAGTCCTGAGCAGAGTGGCCCTTAGACAAACTTTCACCTGAGAGCACCCCACAAGTTACCTTGCTTTGCAGCTTGTTGCAGTGGAAAACCACCAGACCTTCATTCAAAAAAACCTCACACAGAGATCAGTCAGGTTACTCTGGTTAATCCCGACTTTCACTTGGCAGTGGATTATAACCTCCCTCATAAGGCAATTTCTAATTCCTCCCCGAGAAAGTAAGGTGGATTCCAGCCACACTTTTGGCATTTGCAACAACAGGCAGGGAACAGTCTGCTTGAGTTTTCTGCTGAAAGGCCAAAATGTTGTGTTGAGGGTATGCTAGATTATCATAAAAAATGTGGACTTGTGATCATTTCACCTGCAGAAAGAAAGTGAGGAAGAGGTGGTCTTTGAGTGGATGGAGACTATCAGCACTTCCCCTGGGGATAATGCCCACATGGGCCCTGTTTGTGGAGCCCTTGATTAGAAGACAGAGTATTCAAAGAAATCCTTGGGTCCAGGAACATGGAGTGTGCTCTCGATGCTGATAATATAGCTAAATATCGCCTGTTCCCCAGACACAGTTATGATAATCTGATGCAAATTTTCATGGGAGAAAAAAGTCTAACTTGTATTTGAAAAACACTATTTCATTAAAATTGGGAGAGATTTAAGCCATCAGGATTTTTCAACAAATCCTGAAACTCTGATATTCTTATGGTTTACCTTTTCCCTACTCCTTTTTCTTTTTCCCCAATTTCCCAACAGAGGAGAAAAGGCTGGGACAGGACTGAAAAAACTCATATTTAGAATTTTCAGCTAAAAAGATGCCAATGGGCCAGCTGACTTATTTTAAAAATATTTCTTCTTCCGTGTGTGACTGCTGTGAAGCTCAGGAAGAAGCTATGCGTTAATGATAGTTGGTTGCATTGATATATACAGACAAGCATAGCTGCGATTGGAACGGACGTCTGGAGGTTGTCTTGTCCTAGCCCTCTGTCCAAAGTAGAGTCAGCTAAAGCAGGTTACTCCAGCCCATTTCAAAGTGGTCCTTCATCGCCTTTTGCAAATCCAACCTCTCTGGGTGTTTATTCTTCCTTTACTGGATCCCACAGATCTCTCAGCTACAAATAACTGCTGATTCCTACCAGTGAAGGGTATGTGCAGCAACCTTTTTCATCACGTTTCACAATTCATGTCCTTTCCCTTCCAGCACTGCACAGAGGATACTCTCTAATACCCTCCAGAAAGCAAGGTCACTTATTAACAAGCAAACTTTAAATCAGGTGGTAGAGGGAAAATTAAAAGTACTCACTCTCTGTTGAGTAGAAAGTTATCTATCACCAGCACTCTTCCTACAATAAAGTCAGGAAATACATGGGGAAAATAGCCAGGATACACTCTCAGCTGTTTATAACAGTCCATTAGGTAATGTTAAAAGGCAGTTTGGTCTAGGACAAGCTTTTTGGTGCCCAAGGCCCAGTATACTTTAGAAACTGGTGCTCAGTGTCATTTGTGCTGTCCCAAAGCCGCCACCAGTGCCAGTGGCACTCAACACCAGGAACCCAGTCGGTGAACCAAGGGTCTGTGTTGCAGGTTTTTGGTGACACCTCAGCCAACTACTTCACTTAGCCTCCAAAGTGTCTGAAGCGGGGGATGCCTATCAGTGTAGTTCAGCGCCTAGCTCAGCAAGTGACATTTTTTTTCCTGGAATTACCACAAGGTATATAAAATCATGAGATTGAGTCATAATATGAAGGAGATTGACCTGTCACAACTTCAGCTAACCTATACATATTTAAATTACTTTGGTTGTCATGGCCCACAATTGTACAGCTGTTGCACAATTAATGCAGCCTACATTTTAATGTAGAAATTTTTTTCTTTCTTTTTTGAGTCTCCAGAGCAAAATAGAATTTTTATATATCTCAAAATGATCATTAGAATTTAGCACATTTTCACTCTAAGAAGATTTCAGCCATTTCCAAAGCCAAACCTTCAGTTCTAAGCTCTTTTCACTGTACTGCTCTTCTGTTAGTTCCAATTAGATTTTTAAAATTTTCCCTAATTTATATTTTAATGTACTTTCTAGGCATACTGGTCATTCTTTCAACGGAGCATAAAGTAGTTATTGTTAATACATACACGCTGGGTAACAGCAAATGTTTCTGGAGTACTGGGCTTTCTGTAATGACATTAAATGAAGAAAAAAAAGGAGATGAAGTAATACTGATCTCTATGACAGCCTCTGTCTGCAGGACAAGGATTTAATTCAGAATTAAGCCACATTAGTGTTAAAGAAGCCATTACTCACTTGCAAATTTCCCCCCCCAAAAAACCCATTTCATTGCTCAGTGCAATAAGCTGGTACATTTATCCACAAACATTTGATGACTGATGCTTTATTTTGCCTTTGAATGTTTCTTTAATGAAATCTGGGTGCTTAAAAATATCCAGTAACATAGTTAACCATTTTGCTTTCACATTAACAGAGCAGTTATTCTGTTGCCATTTGTCATTGACTTAGCTTTGATATGCGACCCCTTTAAACAGAAAAACAAAAATCAGGTATCAACACAGACACAAATCATTTATAGAATTTTACTGAATATAGATAGCTGTGTCTCTTTGTATAGCTTTTTTGTCCTTTGTTAGCAGGCATAGATTTACTTATGTTTTGCATTAGCTATGGAAAACTTCCCTTGAGCTTTATCAAACTCTCTTGTTCTGAGAATGCATAAAACTTCTTTCTTCCAAGTTTAGGATATGCTTTTTTGTCTTTTAAAAGTTATGGTGTAAATTTGCTGAGGGACATTTAGTCCAGCAATACTAAGAGTCCAGCAAAACTATTTCTGGGCTAAATGGTACTCCCAGTCTCTAAGGAGCTTCTACAGCAGCCAAAAATCCCTGGGACATGTGTACAACCCCTTTTCCCAGGCTGGGCTGTGTTCAAGACCACTGTTGTGGGTATGTGTTGATAAAAGAGAAGATTAATATTATACCATCTGAAAATTGCCTGACACTAGCTGAATCTCTCCCATTTATGGCTGTGCTGGGTGTTACTGTAGGGTGAAGCCACCAGAACAAGAACTTGGATTTAGGCACCAAATAGACTCAACAGGCTCCTTCTGAGTTAAAAAGGGGGAAATTTTGTGCGCTGATCTCCTTCCTTTTGCCTGCCCCCAGAGCGGGGTCACACCTGTCTATCAGGGAAAAATCTGAAAAGAAGAAAGCTGGAAGAGAAGAAAGGTGCAAGAGAAGAAAGCTGCAGGGCTTTTCCCAGAGGAGCCAACCAGGCTGACGGAGGGTGGCTGCTGCCCTCAGCTCACCTCCCCAATGGCTGAGAGCTCTTGCAAAAGTGCATTTTGCTATCGCCATCCTTGTTCAGCTGTTTCATTCATAGGTGCTGGTTATTTAAACAACAGAAACCAGAAGACATTGTTTCCTTGACTGTGTATTCTCCTGAGTAAAAATAAGCCAACAAGATGTTTCTAAGGAAAAGGTTAATTTTATCTTTTAAAATGTATTTCCAACTGATTGCTATCTTGCTTTAGAGCTGGGGCTTCTGCCACCCCTGCCCCCCTTCCTCCTGGCATCAACGAAGAGTTTAAATCTCACTAAAAGAACAGAAATTTTCAGTCCAGGCCCAGCCTTGCAGGAGGTATCTGGCCTCTAAAGAGCATCAGACTCTGAGAACTTCTGGGATCTTTGTGCATTTAGCAGTTGAAAATGGGCTCCAAGAGCTTTTGAGAATCTGGTTATCTAAATGGGCGTGTGACAAATGCCATACGATGGGCAAGATGAGTCACACACAGGATCCTATTTCCCTCAGAACAAACCCTGGTGGAACTGCCACTTTAACCCTTACTTTTCCATTTCTTTAAGTTCATTCCCTTCCTTACAGCTTGTTCCCTTTATTCGCCTTAAGAGGATCTTTTGTCACGTCTGTTCCATACATACCACTGACTTTTTTGATTCATGCTACTCACTTCTGAGAAATACTTTCTGCTTTTTGAGCGTTATTTGCCCTTTTGCAGCAAGACACTGTGCTCTCTCTGTTGACGTGAACCCTGCGGAGAATTATCGCTTGGACATGCACGTTGGTGCCAAATGGAGATAATGCCGTCTTTTCAGACTGAAGTCTGCCTGTAGGAGTGTTGCCAGTATGATTTTCACAGTCATAACGGCAGTTAATCTTAAACTTGGCATACCCTTCCTTTCTCTGTAGTGTTTTTAATGACCCTTTCAGGGTGGGAGAATCCTCAGCGTTTTGCAGTGTTGCATTCACCTACTGATTCATTCTTGCCAGGTTGGTGGTGTTAACCAAGGCCCAGCTTAATAGGCAACCCTATTACAGTGCAGGAAATTATCTGTCTTTTCCAGCTAAACAACACTGAGAGAAGGAGGAAGCATTTTTTTCGGAGCAAGCAGGAGGTGCCGTGTAGCACAATGGTCAGTAAATACGTAGCAGCAATTTACAGGGTTTATTTTTAATCCAGGACCTATGTTGAGAGAATGGCATGAACTGGGTAAATCAATCAGGCTGTTGCAGACCAAGCTTGAAATGAAAGGGCAGTCAAGGAGGAAGTGGCAAATAACACACAGGACTGATTGCTTCTGGGCACAGTTAAGACCTTGGGTTTAAAGAGTAATTACCTGGTCACACCTAACCCCTAGCTTTTGTGCGATGTGCAAACTACATGTGCAAAGCCTGCAGACATCAGCTAAGAGGCTGCTCTTGCCTTTGCCAGCAATGATTTCTTTAGTAAAAGCCAGTTTGTGCCTGGTTTCATGAAGGAGCTGGAAATCGTGCAAGACTGTGTGCTTATTCCACTTGTGAACTTCAGTCTCTTTGCACTAGCACAGACCTCACCTGCTTGAAATGAGGTGGGGAGAGTAAGGGAAAACTAGCTGGAGAGGTGATATTTCTGCTCAGTCACAAAGTCAGGATGCAGGATTGAGCCCCATATATAATTTGTGCCAACCTGGGGACTGGCTAGAGCGAGCATATAAAACGCCCCTTACATTTAGAGGTGGTGAGCATGCTATGTGACCCCAGCAGGACATGCTTCCCAACAGCCCTGTAGGAGGTGAGTCAAATACTACGTCTGCAAACTTGTTCCCTGCTACCTCCACTAAGGGAAAAAATGATCAAAAGTTCAGTGAGATCCAGACAAACTGCATCTGCCCATTATATTTATGGTGAGAAGCCTGTAGCTCGTCTCCCTTGGACATTTCTGGGTAAACATAGGGTAAGTCTCATTCAGTTTGTCCTTACTAGAAGTCTGTTACAGATAGATAGGACAGAGCCTTTTGTGTAGCAGATAGGCATAGATATCTCCACCCTGTTAGGACAATTAGCAAAAGGAGGTCCGAAATTAGATGCAGTAATTGCATGCTTGCTTGCTTTCTTGGATCCCTGCTAAACCTGAACATAGTCAGGAGATTAATGTGCTTTGAATAACAGCATGGCTTGAGAGAGAGGGCTTCAGAAGGGAGCCAGGAGAGCTGTGCTCTCGTTATACCTTTCCTGCAGATCTTCTGTGTGTTGTTAAGCAAATTGGTAGTCTAAAATTCTCAAATGCAGTTTCCATTGGGAAGTTTTCTGATTAAGTTTGTGAGTTTCCTGGACAAAACAATGATTTCAACTAGGCAATAGACACCAAAAGCAATCTCCGTCTCAAACCACACGTAATGCAGACTGCCCAGCTGTAACTCTCCTCTCTTTCTTTCCCCTGCCTCCTCATTGTCTATAGACATTAAGACAGATGTGCAGCCTCGAAGTGGATGCTGCTCGGTCAGGTTATGAGTATCACCCTCCAGAATACAGTAAGTTCTTTTCTTTGCTTATTTTGCTCTCCTTGATCCAATGATCCCTGCTCTCCATGCATAATGCTTATCTTGTTATTCCTCCATCCTACATTACAATTCTGCTCCTTCAATGTGATGCTCCTCAACATGAGCCACTTAGGTTGGCTCACTTGCACATGCAGGATGAATTGTGTCTCCAGTGTTACTTCATCTTTTATGTGGATGATGATTCTGAATGCTTGACTGGACATGGGCCCAGAAGTCTTTCAGCTGTGTGAGGAGCCAGTGCAACCCAAGTGCCCATTTCCTATCTCCTCTGCATGGAAAGGGACAGACTGGGTGTGCATGTCTCCTGGACCATTGATTGGACCATCTTCTGAGATGAAAGGCACAACATGACCACAGCTGATGTCCTGTCTCCAGTAGTTCTCCTGGTGTATTATATTTCCCAACTGTTAAATGAGGGACAAGAAAGGCAAAACTAGGTTGTCATTGTTCACCAATCTACTTCAAGGGGCAGCTTTCTGACAGGAGTCAAGTAGTGGATGATGAAAGACTTCTTTGGTGGTGTCTCAAAGGCAAAAAAAAAAACCCCAACCACCAAATTACATTTAGAAAAGCAATAGCATTTGAGGGTGAAGGAGAACCATGAAACTATGTGAGTTGGTGTGAAATAACCAAGATACTGTGTGTAGAGGGTGCTCTGGGTATCACACCCATTTCCCTTGGGGTTTACCATTGGTCCTGGAGCTCCCAAAACTGAAATGCAGATAACCCTAAGCATCGGTTTGGGCCATATATCAACTAACAGGCAGAATCAGTCTTGGACACACAGAGACTAAATGGTAATTTCACGTCATTCACATGCATGAATGTTACACAGGTCACATTCACGTGGACTCCAACCAAACTGGACACTGGGACTTGCATTTGTATTAGGGCTCTCCACTCTGGGATTTGAATCAGTTTTCATGTGCTTGTAATGTCAGGTACCTGGCAAGTGGACTGCAAATGACCCGCACTCCAATTACCCTGCATCAGCATAATCCTTTCCATATAGAGGTTGACTTATGCTGACCAAGCAAAAGACAAAGTATACATATTTTCTTAATAAATTCTCCAACTTTTCTTGAGCCTGAGCTAAACCTTCTTATCTAATATCAAGTAATTTAAGCATTTTTAACATTCTAAAGACAAGTTAATCCTTTTATAGGGAAAAGTCAGAAAATGGGCTTAGAATGACATTTTAACAATGTCTATGGTATGTTAAGCCGATGAAAAATTCTAACAGCAGTTTCAAGCAGTTTTGGTTAAAATGTTACTGTGGTCTTAAAGCATAAGAAAATATAAGTACCATACCAAATTTCTAACTGCTTGTCAATAATGTAAAATATTACATATTCTACCAACACAAACTTCTTATTTTCCCAGCAACTTCAGTTCTCACATATGGTTTTAGTGACATGACACATCTAATAGGAGTCTTACTTTGACCTGGTCTTAGACATATCTAATTGTCTCCTGTGAGCTGCCTACTTTTCCCAAGTAAGTTTTGCTGCCAAGTAACTCTTGATTTTCATCTGGTTTCAGAGCCTTTACTTTCCTATTTTTCCTGGTTTTGTCAGTGTGGCAATTTCAGTGCATGCCAAAGATTATGAACAGACAGTCCTAAACTCCTTTGTTTGCCCACAGAGAAGAAATAATATTAGAAGTTGAAATATTGACTTGTCCAATACTTTATGCAGTAGTTAGAAACATATCTTTGAGTTTTACTTTCATTAAGGCTTTATTGTCTCTATTGGAGTTGGCAACAGAACATCAGGAAAGTTTCTTCATTTTCTACAGTTGTTTTTGCTCGGTGTCTAAAGGAGCACAGAGTTGGATAAATAAAGCATGTACCTCTTCAAAGACTGACAAACTGATCAAGCCACCATATATCATGTAGTTTGAGAGCAAAGCAGTCCTGACCATTAGTAAACCCACTGAATGATCCAACTTTTATGCATATCTGCTATTTAAACATCCACCGGAGTGCATCTATTACCGGAGCCTGGGAACCACTGCTATGTTATCAGAGAGCTGATCCTATTCCTGAAAGCCCTCAAGCACCCACTTGCTCATTGTGTTGTGTGCCCATACCCACACCCTGAGTGCCTCTCCCAAGAACGCACACCCCAGAGCTCACTACACTTGGGTCTTGGTTTGTTTGCTTTTTCCAAGCCCAGTTTGCTTTCTAGTCTTTCAATGAAGGGAGTGCCCTCAAGGAGGAATGCAGATGTTATGTTCAGCTCCTTTCAGCCTAAACACAATCCGAGACACCTTGAGGTACTTGAGATGGCCATGTGCCTAGAATGGGACTGGTAGGAGACCTGTGCCCTCTTGGGACACCCCAGGGCATCTCACATGGCTCCAGGGACTGCCTAGAGGAGCTGAATGGAGCCCTCTGGAGTGCACCTTGCAAGAGAAAACAGTGCAAGCTGGCTGCGACCAAGGGACAGAAATGGAAAATGGGGCTAATTCAGGTTTGGAAACAAGCAGCCAGTAGTCAACAGGCCTCAAACACAGTTCATGATGCTGTTTGGGAACTGATCTGATGTTGTCCTCAAAAGCACCCCCTCTGACTCCATGTCATGGCAACCTGCAAGTGTGGCCTCACCAAAGCTAAAGGACCTGCTTTGACACATGGTGGAAGCCTAATGAGCATGACTGGGGGCTTTGCACCCTATTAATAATTTAGCACATCATCCTCATGCCCGAAGACAGGAGGGTGGAAAGAAATGTTACATTTGGAGCCATGTGTTACAGCTACAAAGCAACAGTCCCAACCTCTACTCCCAGCTCAACCAGACTCTTCCTGTAAGAGCTGCAGCAAAACTGCATTTATTCCAGTTTCCATCTGTCAAAAGTATAGCTCACACTTCCCAATCCTGTGAGAGAGCTGTGGAGAAAAAAATCCTTTCATGATGGAGTGGGATCAGATACTGTGAGGAAGAGGCTAAATAACTTGGAAAACCAAAATTAGATTACTTGTTCTCAGATCCGTGTCTTTTCCAGAAACATCACCTTGGACTCCCATTCCTGAATTACATGATCAACACATGACTTCTGGTTTGTGGCATCATATTTTTCTTATTTTAAAGTAAACAGATAGGATATTCCTGGTTCACGGTTGCAGAAGGGGCAAATACATGTCTTTTAACACCTTCTACATCACCCACAGGAAAAAGGCAAGAAAACAACACACAGCAACCCTTCTGCCCAGTGCTGAAACAGCCTGCGGCAATGTACAGAACAGAAAAATATCTTTACTTAGGTTTCTGTTATAAACTGCCTTTGGTTTATAAATGATCCCTTCTTTACCAGGAAACATACTCAGAAGTTTTAAAACTTAATTTCATGTCTCAATCACTAAAATTTCAAAGGAGGGACAGAAAATTGCAGAGTTATCTACTGTGACCTTTGGTGATTAGCAATGAAAAGTGTTTGATCTTCACCTGACAACAGCAGAACAGAAGCCATTCCTAGTCTGAGCCACTTAAAAAAGGAAGAATTGCACAGCTTTCATTCCCCTATGGTTCTCTTCAAGATTAGCAGCAGTGAACAGCATTTTCTGTTGTTTTTACAATAATATCCTGTTTTGTAATCCACAGGAAAAGGAGTATGAAAGTAGCAACCTTGGCAGGGAGTGGGGGCCAAGGGACTGTTTTCTGAAATCTCAAAGCTCAGGAACACAAAGGCTTGGAGGAATTTCCAAGTGCAGTGAATGCCAACTGGTAAAGAAAATGTCATGACAATGAAAGAGAGAAATGATTTATTCACCCTGTTAATAAATTCTTCTTCCAGGGTCATTTTTTTCTTCTTCAGTGATCAATTGACAGGAAGTTACTTCTAAATGCTTTTAAGTAAGCACCTACTACATGCTTGAAGGGTTGTTAATGATGGGTTTTTTCCAAAGATGAAACAATAGAATATAATAATAATAAAAAATGGGAGAGTGTAATTTAACAGCAAACAAATGAATAGCTGAAAAATCCACAGAATACAGATAGCCAAGCAAATAATGGTATTAACGGGACTAACATATAACAATTCTTTTCGGTGCTTACACGGCAAACAGACTAGGTTTTATTTTTCACCATGGAAGGTAATAACTTGTGAACCCATCCTTGCAGTGCCAGTTCAAAGACTGGAAAGAAAAGCATGTTAGGACTAGAGAAGACATTAAAAAGAAGCCCATGTCTATTGGAGCACTGTTTCAAAGTGCCATAGGCTAGAATATTGACACAGTAAGGAAAAAATATACAACAATAGCAATTGTTCAACATGGGCACAAGTTGGAAGCTAACAGATCCAGACTGACCTAAATAAACCTGGACAGGGACCAAGGCCCAAAATGTAAAGTTACCTTTGGAATTTGACTTCCACTTATTTCAGTAAGAATCAGACGCAGAAATACCTTTATGATTCTAGGTCTGGTTGGCTAACTGCCATCCTTTTCAACCATTCCCCAGCTACAACCCCTTCCAGCTACAGCAAGGAGAAGCAGAACATTATGAAGGAGACAAATCTTGGGACAGAAGATGTCACAGAGTTTGTCTGCCTTTGCCACAAGGCTGCTCTGGATCTTCTTTCAAGTCTTCATCCTGCATTTGTTTTGAGTTCTTTACTCCCGATTATACCTTTTCATGCTATTATGAATAGTGTCTAACAGTTCTTCCTCTTCTGTCTGATCATCTTTTCTATTTCAATTTTCATCTTTCTATTCTATTCTATTCTATTCTATTCTATTCTATTCTATTCTATTCTATTCTAAACTTCTTCTAATACTTCTCTCTGATCATTAGGTCCCCACATCAGTTAGGTGGCATGGACCACACTGTCAAAGCACATCACTGCTTGCAGTCTGTGGTAATGCACTGTTACCATAAAAGTATGGTCTTATATGCTGGCTCAAATGTTCAGCAAAGACTTTAGTTTTTATTGCAAATTCTCAACTAAAAATCTAGCTGGTTTTCCCCAAATCTTGTCTCTAACGCTTTTCATTTTCATTTTAATCACCCCAATAACCTACTTAATCATTAATTGGAAATTATTTCAGCCACATTTCTTTAGAATTAAGGTTTCTGACAGAAAATCCAAGGCAAAAAAAAAAAAAGGTTAATTTCTTTATTCTTTCTTCAGTCATGCAAACTCCGATTGAAATCAATAAGCTTGAATCTCTTCCCACACCAATATTTCATTGATGTATTTTTAATGGACTTCATTGGAGCTATTCCTGATTTACATAGCCATCTTCAACGGAAGGATCTGGTGAATTTGGCTTGGAAGCAACCCAGCAAAACCCACAAAATTTGGCTAGTTGCTGTTAACAGCAGGAGATAAGAATTTATAAAGTTAAAAAAATATGCTGATTTTAATCCACTACGATATTAGCAATCTGGGCCTAAAATACTGTTAAATCAGTGGCCTTGCAAAACAACACTCATTTTTAAAGCAAGAATACGATGGAAGAATGTATTTAAACATGATATTGTTCTTCCAATATCTTCAGGCAGTTTACTGTATAGAAACAATGTTTTCATATTAAAAAGTTCAAAACTGTATGGCAGGTTTTTCATTCTGCAGATAATATGTATCATCATGGTTTCTGATCAACATCTATTGGCCACAGTGTTCAGAGTATTCACAAATGTCCTCCCTGAGCAATGAGGTCATTTTAATTGTGCTGATTTAATTAGAGAGAGGAAGAGAAAGAGTTCCAAATCACTTTGATACTTTTACTGCAAAACCAAAATGCAAATGTGGATTTGCTAAATGTTTTAGTAGCTGCTAAAAGGGAAGGTTTAAGAGTGATGGCATCACAAAAGTGTCTTTTTTGCTGTTCAGAGAGGCAGTTCCAGCCACCTTAACATGACTATTTTCTTGTAAAAAGCTACTTTTCAAAGTGAAGCTTCTAGTAGCAAGAAACCTTTTGTCTTCTTTTCCCAGAGTTTTTTGCTGATGAAGTTCTTTAAGTGAATTTCTTGATGTCTGAAGTCTCACTTTCAGAGATGAATGGGACACTTAAGTGTCTGTTAAGGCCTTATCTACACTCTAATATTATGCAAATAGATAAACCAGTGTACACCCAATTTTGCATGCAGTTACAATGCTGCCATCTCAGTTTTACTTTAGGAAGGAAAACTAGCTGCAGTTGGCATTTTTAGACTGGTATAAATTTGCTTTGTCTGTAGGATTGACTTTGCTGACTAGAAAAAAAAAAAAATCTTTCCCAGAATTGATATCACTCTAACAAACCTTTGTATAGAGCAGACACCTACCCCACCGAAAACAGCTTTTGAAAATGGAGTTAAGCAGCAGGTTTTAGGTGCCTAAAGATACACATCACCAGATGGGATTCCCAGAAGTGCTTTAGCACATATTCAGTAGTGACCCACTAAACGTCTTTCAGTATAGAGGGTGCACTCCAAAATGAAGACTGCAGTACAAAGGAAAGCACCTGAAAAAAAACAGTGTTCACAAAACGGGATTTGAACAACTCCCTGTGTCACAGTGGATAAAGATGCTCAGTTTTTTCCCCTGAAATGTGCCTATCATGCTCTCAGCTAGCCACAGTGCATATGATGGAGCTGAGGTGAGAAAAACACCCAGTCAGCAGCAGCAGTGACATTCGAACAAAGCTGCATTGTAATGGGTTAGGAAGGGTGGCTTCTTATCTTTCACATACTACATTCCTGGTTCAAACAAGGAGGTACACACATTGAAATTAAGGTTCTTGATAGTCTTCTCTGCCTTCCTGGACTGGTTTATCCCCTTACTTCTACCTCCTTACAGGGGTAGAAAAGCTAAGACCTGTGAAGACCAGGCACTGGAAACGAAGCTACAAGTTACCTTTGATCAAGGAAAATTATATTCTCTTAGCACACAGCAACATGTCAAGGGGTGCAAAAAGTTCAAATGACAAGTGCAGAGAGATAGAAAAACATTAAGTATTTACCAAACAACACAGGGAGAAGCAGAGATGCAAATGGGAACCGTGGCATACAATGGGAAACCCTACAGCTTAGGGCTCTGTTATAGCCCTGACCACGAACATAACTTCTGGGGAAAACAGTCTAGTTATCTTATGTCTGTGGTTGTGTTGCACCAGGATAGGGCAGAGCTGGACCTGTGTTCTCCCTGGCACACCACCCAGCCCCTGCGTGGGCCATCAGTCTGGCTATGAAACGCAGATATTCAGCAGGGAGCGTGGCTGACACCACCCTGCCATGGTGGTTTGGAAGAGGATGGCAGCTGTATGGTTTTGAGACCTGAGCAATAGTCTTTACAAGTCTTCAGGTCCCACAGCACTTTGCAAGTTGTCCTGCCATCCTCTGACCTGGGAGTAGAGGCTACAAGTGTGAGGAAAGCTACCTCAGGGGAACAGTTATAAGGAAAATATAAAAAGCTGCAGAACTTCAGCCAAGACTAGTGTCAACACTGGACTTGGACATACTGTACAAACTGAGTAACTAGCGATAATCAGTTTATTAAGCATTAGGGGCTGTGACAATTATTTCATTGGGGCCACAGTTCAACATCTCTTGAAAACTCATAATATTTATTTGAATACAAAAATATTAATTTATGTGCTTCCTGTCTCATTTGAGAATGTGAGGCTAGGTATTCACAAGGAGAGGTCTATGTGGACAAGAAATAGGCCCAGGGATCACATGTTTCATGGTGGGATATAGCCTAAAAAAAACCCCCTTCCAACTTTAAATATTATTGTTTTCCTAAATTAACTCTGGGAGATTTTAATCTAGATCTTGGGTCTCTGCCAGGGAACACACACCGCTCCCCACATCCCTGAGAACATTGTGGAGTCCTGTACAGTCAGCTGGCATAATAACGAAATAGCAAGCAGTTAACTCTATCACTTCTTCATAAAGCCTTCTTCTCTAATGCTGTTCTTCCTTCAAGTCACTGTAGTTTCCCAGTTAGCACCCTGTACAGGGGGACACAAATCCTTTGTTGTCTTTTGAGGGGTTTTTAGGGAGGTCACAGGACTATTTAGTGAAACTAAAAGGAGGACTTAATACACCAGATTACTTCCTACAGTTCAAAGGGCTAACTCTTCAATAATACTGATTAACAGGTCAGGCTGGATCAAGAAGGGTAGTTAGGATGCCTTGAGATGGTGCCTGAGAAGGAGTCTCAGTGAAGGAGGCAGGGATTTATTGTGACTGGAAAGCTCTGAGAGCACATTGTCTGGGCCTGAATTTAAGGAGGCCACAGTGAAAGCAGGCTGGTCAAACACAAAGCAAGTGGAGTGCAAACAGGATACTCTTCAGGGTATAACCTTGCACTGCATAAAATGCATCCTTGAGCTAGCTTTTTGTCCTACCTAATGAAAGCAAATGGTGATGTTGCTCATTGCTTATAGATCACTGTTTTCAATCCTTGTCAGGGAAAATTCTCCTGATGAACCCCATGGGATATAACCTGAATAGAGGAGGGAAGGTGGAACATGGAATTTTGCCAGTGCACTGTGAAGCTACGTCTGGGTTGGTTTCCAATGAATCATCGCAGCCATCTGGGGGAAGGGGGAGGAATTCCCTCACTTCTTAATCAACCTATCTGCATTTTAAAAGGGAAATATTTTTCAGTAAGATGCACTGTGCATATCTGGCACTTGGCCTCTTGTTACTGCCAGCTGTCACTCTGATAATGTGTTATAAATGATGGCACACCAAGCAGACAGGGCTGCAAACCCATGTGATTGTACTGCATTATCAAAGTGACAACCAGAAAGAACAAGAGCTCTGGCTGCTGAATTGGTCCCTAAGTAGATTTTGTGTTGTTGATATTACTATTTATATACAAAAATGGGGCTTAAACGTTTTTAATATTTTCCCAGCAAAAGTCAGGATATTGTTAGGACTTCAGTATGCAGATAGCTGGGGTAAGGCACAGCATAAAACTTGTTTAAAATTCTGTTCTCTTGGACTAAAGAAGAAAAAACAATGATTATTAATGAAACTAATTCAAGTACATACTTCTAATTCCACATCTGTAATCCTAATCTTAAGTGCCGTAAACTGGCATCATTCGGTCAGTAAATCCCTGACTACGTTACAGGTGCCATGGAGATACCTCCTGTGAAGTGTCATGGAGGTAAGTCCTGTGATCTACACAGGTGACAAAAAGTCGTGATTGTCAGGCAGTGTATGGAGGTTCAGCAGAAGCAATGCAGATATATCCATAGGTATCCATGGGTGGAACAAGCTGGCAAAATCTACTGCAGAATCTGAGTTGGGGCCCTTGGGTCAGTATAGTTGTGGGAAAAGTCTTTGTGCCAATATCCGGGAGATACTGTCACCTTCCAGTACAGTAGCCAGGTCTGTGACTCTGCTCTTCCCCAATAACTTCGGTGGCCCAGGAGCAAGTTCTTTGTATGTCTGGATGGGGAGAAGGCTTCCTCAAACATAAAGTGACTCAGCATGAGCAGAAGACTTAACTCAGTCCTAGTCTGGAAACTCCTTCTGGAGCTTCCCTCTCCCAGAAAGTCAAAGCAAAACTCCAGCTGAAGGTAAAAGGAATTTGTCATAATTGCATGCTCTCTAGTTCTTGGTTTCATCTGCATTTAGAAAATAAAGTAATAAAATGCTAAAGGAAAGGCTGTTCTTGGGATTTGCATGTTTGGTCTATGATTATCTTCTATGGCACAAAGGCTTTTCTGGCCTTCTGTACAAAGTCTAAATGTTGTTACCCTGAATCTTGGCAACTTTTGCTGTTTCTGAGTGTTTCACAATATAAAGCAGTCACGGTTCCTTCTGGGACATATCTACAAGCACCAAAAATATGTGGCTTATGCACAGTGCACAGTAACTCCTTCCACAGCAAGCATTACTGGGTAAAGTTCAAAAACATCAGAGACAAACTCAGAGGTCTTTGTTGCATTGGTCCATAACTCCTATGGTATGTACAGGGTTTGTCCTTTTGAGGGGTGCTGGAAGGGGACAGGTAACAGACAAAAAGTTTGGGAGGAACCAGTGCTCTAATCCCACTCAGAAGTGGACAAATGGAGGGTTCAAGACTCTTATGGAAATGACCAGATCCCACTACAGAGAGCTGCTAAAGGGTCCAATGGAAAAAAAGAGAGAAATTAGCCATGTACTTGCCACAGATTAGTGCCACGAATCTATTCAACATTCAACGCAACCTTTCAACAGAAATTTCTACAAGCTGAAATGACAAATTTTCATGAATTAACACTGTTCATGTCACTCGAGGTAATCACTCTAAAGACAGCTGGAAACAATGTTTCAAAACAAATTAATGCTAAGGGTATTAAACGATGTAAATATGTCAAGAGATATAGACATGTCATTTGATGTAATTCTACCAAAAGGGACATTTCTACTGAGCAAAAGCTAAGTAAATGTTTAAGTATCTGTAAGAAAATACCACAGAAGTAAAATTATTCAATGAATAATACTCCCTGCTCCATATCTCTACATGACAGTGTTGCTATCAGGCAGTACACTCGTATTTTACTAGCCACTGGATTACTTTGCTTTTATAGACTTACATAGGAATGCAGTGCAGTCACTGTATTCAAGTAGATATAGAAAACTTTAGGGTCAGAAGGGGAGGTGATGATTAACTTGTGTTATGTAGGAACCATAAAAAGTTATCTAGTTATTTTCAGAGTAAGAGGACTGATGCTTTCCTACGTAATGTGTGTGAACTCTGCTTAGACCACAGTCAAGGAGGGGAGATCGGGTGGAGTGTTGGTGCTCATTCATGGTAACAGCCATAAGAAAAAGCAATGACTGGTCATGGTTAGCACTAATAGAAGTGTAGCCAGAAGATGCCAGCAATCTTCATGTCTAGCTGTCACTGATGTTCTTTAGAAATCTTGCATTTGTTTTAGAGAATCATCATGGGTCGACTTGACTGGGTGTGAAAAGCTTCATTGGTTCCAGTGGAATTTCTCATGGAGCAATGTGTAAATAACCTCATGGCTCAGTGGAAATAAGGGCAATATCTTTGACGTGGAGTCAGCAGACACCATTTAATATTTGGCTGGGGTGGGTGGGTTAAACCAGGATGTGTATGTCTGAGTCTAGGCTTGAAGGAGACCTCTCAGTTCTGCATTCTCAGGCTTCAGCTCCAAACCGCTTGTTCACTACAGGGTCTTGGTAGCTACTCCAGTTACTCCAGGAAGATGTTATTGGCTCAGCATCCAATATTTAAGTCCCCTTCTCCTAAACTGAGCCTTCCCACCTGCTCACATCACAGCTGTACCTATACAGATAGGTGTAAAACACTAAAATATGGGTTATATATATAAATCCCAAATAAGAAAATTGTCTAACTTTCTCCTGATTCCTACACTTCTACATTTCTGGTGAGCAAAACTCATGACAAAGCTGATGATACTCTAAATTTCAGCATTTGTAATGAATTGTCTGGCAGTTGCTTTTAATAGAAACATTTGACGTGGGTGTTTTCTTGCCCTACCTCCCACCTCCCTCTTTAAGGCCAGAAGACCCTGCAGCTATTTTCTCCACTGCTGGAGCTGCCCCTCCTGCGCAGCAACTCATGGCAGTGCCTAGGTCCATCTTTGGCAGTGATCTCTTCTTTCCCATTTCTAGCAATTCATTAAAAACCCACATCGCAGATGTTAATTGGCTGCTACAGCTCTCCCAGCTATAGAAAGACTGATACAGGTTAGCAGTGGAGTTTGTTAGGAACCCTTCTTCCTCTACCTTTGCCCTCCCCACCCCAATGTCTTCTTTCTTTGGGGACCCATTTGGTATCCACTCAAAAGTATTAGTTTTTAACCTTAAAGCTAGAAACACTCTGGTAGAAAGAGGGAAAACAGAAGAAAAAGGCTCAGGGGAAGCTGGCAAAGGATTGAGTTTTCTAGCAGGCTTTTACATGATCTTGAACAAGTCTTTGATCGTGACTGCGAGCTTTGGTTGCTGCTGTAGTACAAGTGATAACAATATGCATTAGCTGACTTATGCTGTAACCATGCAAGTGTTTTCTTGCTGAAAACAGGGGAAAATTAGCTGCTTAGTAAGTATCCCTGGAAGATTTGTCAAGATAATTTTTCTCTAGCCAACCTATTCCTCAAAGCAAAGTGACAAATATGTATCTGTCTATAAATACAGTATAATTGAACCAAGTTTCTTTTTTTTTCATCTGTAGAGTATCCAAGATATGTCTCAGGGCCCATGAATAAAAAGATTAACCTTTGTCCAGAGTGATTCTGCAACCTAAAAATCCAAGTTAGGATTTGGTTTTAGTTCTGTAATATATTGATACTTCTGCTATTCCCAGTCCTTGCTGAGAGGTGGTTGGTTTTTTAACTTAATATTCAGAAAGTTCATACTCAGCACTTAACTTGAACTTAAAAACCCAAAATTCAATCAGCATGGGTTTAGCATCCAGCAAAGTCTTCTACTATGGTACCAGTTATAACTGTTCTTAAGTTACCCAACAAAGCAGTCTTCTTTCATTCCATCAGGCATTTCCTTGCTGGATCATTTCACTATAACACACAGGCATCCTTTCCCACCTGGTCATCAGAGCTGACAAAATGGCTCTGAGGGCTGTGATTAGAGGACACAGAAAGAGGTGCAAAGTGCTCCATGATGTTTTGATGACACAATTAGTTACAAAGTGTACATCATTTACAAGTCACCTTGTTCTGACCATCATTACACAGACACTGTTCAACCCCTGACGCAGTTGTGCATCAGCATTACACAGCAAGGTAAGCATTTGTAAATCCCACTTGTTGTTACAAAATGCTAACTACTGTCTTTGGGAATGGGTGGCTGAAAAAAAGCTCCATAGAAAGGTGTTTAAAATGGGAGTCTGAATGTGGACACAAATTCCATTTAATGCATAATCATAGTCGGCTACAACAAAACCTATGGGTCAGGAAATAAAGACATATCAGTAAAAATAAATGCACTTTGCTCCAGTTCTTTGCATAACATACTGCAGTGCTGTATCCAACAGCTTTCTGAAAGCACCATTTCCTTCAGCTTCTTCAGACTTATGCTCTAATGCACAGCCTTAACAGTGACCTCCTATGCTTTTGTATCATCAGATCAGCACATCTGACTCTCAAACACACCATCAAAAGTTATTCAGCCACCCGACTGATCAGATTTTTGCATTAGGCTTTAAATTGGAGAAAGTCGAGGAATATGCCTAAACAATTTGCCCCAAGTGAGCTAGCAGAATAACTGCAAACAGAGCTGAGACCTTCTCCCTGTCTAATCCCTTAGCCAAGGAACAGGCATGCCTACACATTAGGTGACTCAACAGCACTGCCTTGTGCTATATAGACAAGCCAACTATGTGCAAGGAGCTCCAGGAGGGGCTGGGGAACAGCATGAAGTGCTTATGCTCCTTACTGCATTTGCAATCTCCACCCCCTGTTTCAGCTCCTTGGTGTACCTTCTTATGGTGTAGCAGCTTTGGGTTCCCACCTTTCTTCTTTTTCCCTTACAGCCATACTCATTATCAAATTATTGTCACAGTAAACCCAATCTCTGACTTTTGGGACAAGATATAAGTACCAAATAAAGTGAGAGTGCGTAAAGCTATTTCTCAAGAGATTGCCTTTGTAATACAAGAAGCACCACTCCCAGTGGCTGGCATGGAATTCAAAGTAGAGTTAAACCAATAACTCTCAAGACAGAGGATATTTCTTGGGAATTAATGACTAGCTGGGAGGAGCTTGTATGGCCAGAGGGAAAGTCAAAGCCATTAACCTCTGCCTGCCACTTAGGAAACATCCTCTCCTGAAGCTGTTATTGCAATGTTATAACCTACAAGGTGGAAATAAATATATAAGTATATAGCGGTCTTTATTTTTCATGAGCAATGCATTGTCAATTAGTACGTTCACAGCAGTTTTAGAGGATTAATGCGCAGGATATAGCCAACCCAGAGGCAAAATTATGTCTTCAAATTTAATTTGTTCCATAATAATTTCTCGCTGAGGAAGCATAATGATGCCACAGACAGAGGTCAGCATATATTGAAGAACAGTTTGCAGAAACACTAAGAAGTTGTAGGTGCTTTGGACAACAACAATATTAAGTCTATGTGATGACATCAATATGTGTCTTCACCAGCTGCAAGCATGATGCTCTCTGCCTCCTTCCCACCCTTCACCCATGTGACTGCTCTTGGATGGCTGGTGGAAGGCTTAACTTGCTAACAGACAGTCCTTCTGACTTGCTGCCCTTGGGGACTTGCTTTGGCACTTTCGGTTATGTCTTCTGCAGCTATTCCTCATCCACCATCAGTGCAGCAAGCAAATCTTGTCTAGACACAGCCCAGACAAGGCAAACTCTGAAAGTCACCAAAGACACACCTAACCAGGAGCTTGCAAGCTCTGTGTCCCAACAAGGCTGCCATGCCAGGTGGGCATGGGACCATGACACGAGGGTCCACCACATACAGCAACTTGGACTGGCCAAGCTATAGCAAAGCCTTGGGCGATTTTTGCTCCCGTGATTCTTTTTTTTCTTCAGCTAAATATTTCAAACCTTACCAATCTTAAAAATTTCCGACCCTGAAGTTAAGTAGTTATGCAGAAGTGAATTAGTTTCACAGGTCTGGAGTACCTACAGCTTCGGTTTATCTAACTAAACACCGGGAGTGCTCAGTGCTTTGAAAGAACATCTGGCTTATGCTTTCTCATCCACAGATTTAATCCAAAGGTTCTTTTTAATAAACAAATACATACATTTGAGATAAATTGTTAGGCCCTTGATTCAGGCTGTTTTCCATTTTTCCATCTAGAGGCCTAGTTTTGGACACCTAGGTTTGAAAATATTAGCCTTAGCTATAACCTACATGTCCAGTGGGTAAATTTTTTACATAAAGGTGATTTTTTCCTCCAGAAGGTACACAGCTGTCATGAGGAAATAATTTTGACCTCCCCAAAAAAGTCTTTCTACCTCTGAAAACAATTTCAATGGAAACTTTTCTGCCAAGCTAATCATTTGTAAGTGGTAATAAAGAATGAAAGACATGCTTCACCACCACTAAGTGGACAGAGCCAAGCTATTTAAATTCCCTTAATTTTCTAGTTTATGTCATAGTGCACATTCTTTGATGCATAAAACCCTTAATAATTTGTTTGATAAACAAAGGAATGTTGCTTTCATTTTTACTGGGTACATTGATTTTTCTTCATGACCTCCAGATTACCAACCACAAACCTAATTTGATTTTTTTTTCCTATTATCTGGTGAAAGTTAATGGTTGTAATTATTCTTCAGTCGGTTTGCTGCCCATGGTGAAAGACTGAGAACAGAAAGTAAGAAGCGAAATGTTGAAGCTTGTTAGGTCCAACTGAACTTCAAATATCTATAATACCCCAGGCAATGGCTATGGATCCTGTGGGTCATGCAGGGTATGGTGCTGCATGAAACAGAAGTTAAGGCTTGACGCAGAAAATATTGGCTAAAATTTTACAGGCTCTGTGAGGCAAGGTGTCAGGGTAGGTGACCGTAACAGCTTTTCCTGGCCTCAAAGCCTGTGACCACAAATGCATAAAGCAGGAGAACGGTGTCTGTCACCATGCACATGGTACAGCGCTGATGGGCGACAGAGGAGGAATGACGAATTTAGGCCACTTTTGCATTCCCTCTCTTGCGGAGCTGCCAGTCCCACAGCCACCGTGAATGATTCATTAGCTGCAGCACCCAGACTTTGTCCTCACCGCTGCGGCTGCTTGGCCAGGGGTAACGTGGGCTGGAGCCACTGCAGCTGACCCACTCCCTGCACTGACTCACCCGCCACGGGCATCCCTCGAGTACCTGAGTCACCGCTCCGCAGCTCCTTCACACAGGAACGGAGGGGACTCCAGCCCAGGGCAGGGTCTGCCTTGGGGTTTCCTCTGCTTCAGACATGCACCTGGGCAGGACACAGCCCCTGGTATATGGGATGGCTTTGGGGTACCCTACAGAGCCTTGCGGCCAGCAAGGGACGGTCTGCTGTGGAGCAACGTCCACTGCGACAGCAGCAAGTTGTGGTCCCCATGTAATATCAAATGGCTTGAGATCCCAGTGCCTCAGCAAAGACTCTTTCACCGTGCAGCTCGCTCACAGCGTGGTCAGCTGAATTGCCTAGTTTGGCATTTGGTTAGAGAAGGCCACTTGACGGTGGCCCCAGTAGGAAAGGACGGCTGCTGGGGCTGCTTGCTGGGGAATGAATGGGTGGTGGGACACCACCTCCCAGCTTCTTGCCTAAAACTGGGTGTCTGATGATCCCCTCTGATGTGCTTTGCACTTTACAGAAATGCTGCAGCTGCTGGGCCTAAGCCAGCTGTTTGGGAAAGAAGGAAATTGAGCCCAAATCATGTGGCTTTGCAATAGCATATCTCCATTCTTGCCTTTTCTTAGGCATTGTCGAGAAGCTGTGATTCCTTCTGGAAATCACTGGGGGTTCAGCGGCATGCAGGAATCTCCTGCATTTTGGATGAATAACCTGGTCTCTGAAAGACAAACTCTGGTGGTCTGTGGAGCATGCCAGGACACTGTGCTGATGGCAGTAGACAGACCATCTCCTGCCTATATATGAAAATTTTGTCTGTGGCTGGATGTGGTTGCTGTGCAGGTGGTTTGCTGATACTTGGCATCAAGCTTCGCAGTTTGGGTACGCCTGCAGAGGAGGTCTAAGCGTTTGGAAAGCTAGAAAGAAGAGACAATTTGGGATATGTTACCTAAATAGAAACAACTGCAATGGAAAACATCTTGAGTCACTAAATTCAGCATCACAGTAATATAATCTGATTTGGGTTAAAATCTAAGGAATGGAAATATTAAAGTTCCCCTCAGGACCTAGACTACTGATAGCGAGATGATGAGCACTCAGCAAAAATGAAACATAAGAGAAACACTAGATAAGAACAGCAATGAGCTTTATGAATAGCAGTTCACCACATTTAGACCCATAATGTGTGATTCAGACACGTTCACTGGATTCGTATGCCTCATCTGGGAAATTTTACTCTTTTCTCTGGCTCAGGCCTCTGACTGAAGCAAATGTGAACTGTACACTTGCTTTGAAGAAAAACGTGTTTCTTGCATAAAAGTCAGAGTGGGCTGTTGTGAACTGTCATGCAATGAGGAGAGCCTGCAATTGCACATGCTGCTTTTGCCAAGAGATTATAAGTTTATAGTAACAGCCAGTGCCTTTACAGTTTTCCTGGAGCTTAGTGAGGCAAGGCTACAGCTGCATTAAAAATTAAATGGAAAGAGCAGTCATAACTTGTAGGCAAACACAATGAATGAGCATTAATGGGCTAGCCAAGTCTTAGAGGACATAAATCTTTCCGTCTGAGGCAGCCGAAGGACTTTGTAACCGTATGATTAGCACTTGTGTTTTGGTTGGATTGGAATGTAGTTAAGGATGTTGTGTGTTCCCGTCCACTTGCTGCAGGTGGTGAAAACCAGAATGAGCAGGATCCTACACAGCTCGGGAGCTGTTCTGATAACCACGGACAAAACAACTGCCAGGGCTCCTACACCGTGAGACAAGAAACAAAGGGAGACACAGCCTGTTGTTGCAGTTGGGGGCTAAAGTAAGTAGAATGGCAGTGAAAGTATTTCCTTTCCACTAGCCTCTATTTGTCCATTTCAATGTATTCTTGATACAACATCCCCCAACTTGCATTCTCTCTCTCTTTCTCTCTCTTACGATCATTTTGTCATGGACATTGCAATAACTTCAGAAGCAGCTGAAGCTGCCCCACCGGAGCCAGCTCAGGTCCAGCCCAGCTGTGATCCACATGGGAGGTCAGAGGCTGAGGAAAGCAGAACTGGTTTAAATCCAGTTTGCTCGTCATGGCTCCAGTTCAATGGCCTCAGGACAACTCTGAACAACAGTAGCAGTAATGTTAATAAGATCATTGCTAAGACCTGAAGTGTTGTATGAGAAAGTAGTGAAGATAGTTCTCCTAGGAGAATGGTACCAGCCCTTCTTCCCTTTCTCCTTTAATGACAAAGTGTTTGGCATATGACTAATTACAATGGCCAAAGACGAATGAGGGAGTTTTCTTATCCTTCCAAGACACACACTCAATTAGTTAGTTTCATTTTTATAGTCTTTAAAGATCTGGAAATCTCTCTAAGTAAACATGGACAGATTGAGGCCATTTACTCACCAGTGTTCCCAGGACTAAATTTTCCATGAAGTAAACTATTGTCTATTATCAATAGTGACTTCTAATTAGCTGAAAGAAGGCTGTAAATGTTCAGAAAGTACATAAACTTAAAAAAATTAATATTCTGATCAATAGCTGCTGGCTGATATCCAACAGGTCATAGCTGTCTTCACACACTGATGTACTAGCATGCATTTTTTCTAGACTATTTATTGATGTTTCCAGAAATTAGCCTAACTAATCAGTGGGAAAATACTCTCTCTGCATACATATGTCACCCATTAAAACCACAGTCAAAAGATCTGGTAGTGAGTCAGTAGGGAGCCTGCTATAGCTAAGGTGATAAAAGAGTTGTGAGCTCATTTCAGCTAGAAGTTTCTTTCTCACTTTCCCTGATTGCTTCTGGGCATCAGATAATCTGGGGTGCCAGAACTATATATGTCCTGACTTACTTGAGTTTGCAGATGTTGCTTTGCCCAAAGTTTGTCTGGAGCCAATGTGGCAAGATCTGCAGTGCTTAAGGTGCACGGGCTTCATAGCCTGCAGCCCAGAAAGAAGTGCAGGGGTTGGCATCACCCTTGACTGCCTATATCTTCCTATCTTGAAGGAAAAGTTGCCTATTTACATGTGGATCAACTGGACGTGACCTTCAGTAGGAGTCCAAAATGAGGCTCAAATTCATATGTGTCAAACTGTTTAGACACTTACAACTCCAGTGGGAATCTTTATTTCTTTGAGGGAAATTGAAACTTTTGAAGACAACATCAGCTTCCACCAGAAGTACTGCACATTTTTCACTCTTTGCTGCAATAGGAGAGGCAATTCTAAACCACTCTCTGCAGGAGTGTGGAGAGATGAGAATTTTATTTCCTCAAAAGCAAGATGTCATAAGGCAGAGAGGTCTTTATTTGATCATACCATCCTGATCTGTCTGCCCCATCTGTCACCCTCAAATCTCAACACCTCTCCCCACAAGCACCTCTGTCAAGACCTTGATCTCCTCTATTTCCATGTGTGCTGAAAAAAAAAATAAGGTGACATCATAAATGTCCTAAACTCTCCTAATGCTGACAATGCATCCCATTGTATTTTACAGTTGCACAAGAGACGAGAGCTGTGTGTCATTATTGGAGTTCTTTATTGACCGTATAGCACTCAGACAATGGTAGAAACCAGCACTTTATCTTCTGAGCATCAACGGCTTGACCTCTGTCACTTGCCTTTATAATTCAGTTATTTTTAGGGCTGTTTTTTCCTCTCTGGCTAGGAGTTAATGCAGTCTCTCCCATGAACTCTGAATCTCTTCCAGAACATGCCCTGACCATAGGTTAGGAAGTGCCTACCCTCCCTGGAGCCACGGGCTCAGGTCTCAGCACGGTTGACTCATGTTTTCTGTCGTTGGTCTGACCTCCACACAGTCCGAGAGGGCTCAGCAGCAAGGGGGAACCCAGACTTACCCCATGGCCTGTCCTTGAACATGTAATTCCTCTTACTGTGGCACTCCTCGGTGCACCATGCCGCTGGCATGTCCATTCGTTCTCCCTGGTCAGCATGGTGTGGGGCTGCGAGCTTACCTTGCCCCCATCCCTCCTCTCCAGGGACTTGCTCCGGGAGGTGATAAGGAACCTGGGTGCTTCCTGGGTGTGGGGAGATTCCTTGGGCTTGGTCTTTTCATGCAGGTGCTAGAGGGGAGATCCTTGTCTTCTTTCAAGCGTCGAGTAGCTGCAGGCACAAACCAACCACTTGTGTGGGGAAGAGTGGGGGATGATCTTTCACACAGGCCTTTCAGATGGGATGTCCTCTTGCTGTGCAAACATGTTAGAAATCAATTGTGCGTAGGGGTTTTCCCTGTGCCCTATCAGGAACATTCCTCCCCTCCCTCCCAGCTTTGCATGCCTCCTGCCGTTCTGCATTTTATCCTCCAGCCGCTACGTAGCTGGATTCCAGTGATGCACTCCCAGATGAGAGACTCACTGAGACTGATATCAAAACTCACCTGTTTCAGGGAAGTCAGTCCAGGTACAGCCTGCTGCATGTGACAGCAGTATTAGCTAATGGTGCTGAAAAGGTAGGGTGGCAAACATTAAGTTCTTGCAGTCTCCTTGGGCAAAAGAATTTTGCAAAAGAAAAACTCGCAGTTGTTATCCTCTCTGGCATCCTCTTGTTTCCTTTTTTATAAGGTACCTGTCAAAAAATATTTCTGATGGGCTGCTATAACATGCCAAATTCCTTCATATCTGATGCTTTAAGTTTAACTATATTTATCTTGTTTATGAAAGCTGACAAGTGATACAGCCATAATAATGCCAGCAGAAATTGCACAGCAATTTTACTCGGGTTCTTTTCAAGTCAGTGGAACTGTTAAATGAGATTAGTGCAGTAGAAGGTTTTATTGCGGCCATGAGAAACCAGATAGACACATATCACAGAGAACCAGTGATAGACTAAGAGGATCACATACAGAGACATTGTGCCAAGGGGGGATTGGCAGGATAACATAAGTGCATCTTTTAGCTCTGTGGAGCTGTGTCTTGCTGTATTTCTGATATGGTTCTCCACTCATCCCAACAGCTGTCTCTTGCTTTCCTTCTCCAACCTTTCATATATCTTTCAGTGCATTATTCTGACACTGGTCACGCTTGTAGCTTGACGAGGTTTGTTAGGAGTAGTGGGGAACTGCAAACAATGGTCCCTATTATTCTCCTTGCAACCCTTAGAGTAGCCCTAGAAAATCTGTGTGTTGATGGTTATTGCTTTCTTTTGTTAGCTCTGTTTTCTCTCTTTAAAGAAGATGCCTTAGTAGGACTGTAACTCACGGCTGAAGTAGTTATCTTCATAGACAAAGAATTCAGAAATCCCTTATATATGTGAAGTGCTGTTGTTATGTATGTTATATATATGACATGTTATATCAGGGACTGAGCCAGAAGCTTGCGGAGCAAAGAGTATCTTATGTGTACTTGCAAGCTTAGCAGCAGACTGCTGCATAAGCTCCCATTCTCTCCGGAGCAGACATAAGTAACAGCGGCTCACATAAGGACTCATTGAGATGTTGCTCTGAGGTTCCAGCTGGGATGCAGTCCTTTTCTCCCTGACTGAGTAGAAGCCCAGCTCATGCTCAGCTCATTTCCTAAAACCTACTTCCTACATGCCGTGAAAGGCTATTCAAGTTTCAGCCCTGGTGACAGGCAAAGGGCAAAGCCAGAAGCGTGTCCAGCTACCAGGTGGAGCAGTCAGCTAATTTAGCTCCAGCAGCGATACAGACTGGTAGACACAATGAAGATGTAAGGAAGGGAGGAGCAGCTGGGCAGTGGACAAGCCTGTGAGCCTTCCAGCTCTCTGGAACATGGTTTGAATTTGTTCCAGCCATTCAAAATGATCTTTCACTTCTTGGCAGAAGCTCACAAAGTTTCTTAGCTAAGCAAAGGGAGCACAAGTCTTCATTGTGCATGGATAGAGACAGACACTGGTCATTTGATTATTGTTGTTGAGAACATAAATGAGTGCAATGTTGCAAATGCCACTGGAGGAAGTGAGAGGCTCCCTCATGAGGAGGCCCAGGATACTATTTGTATCCAGAAGCATCCTGAGGTGAAATCATAATTCTCTGGCTGAGTGACCATCCCTGCACTCTGATGTGTTGGCTTTTATCTGCACTCAGGAGGCTACTGATGAAAGCAAAGCATTTCCTTACCTCCCTACCAATATATTTCCTTCTGTATCATCAAGGTTTCCTTATGGATACATGTGCTTTGCAATGATGCTTACAGAATTTCCTTTGCAGACCTTAGGAAAGGTCTGTATCCACACCTAATAAGTTGCTTTCCATACCCCAAATAGCTACCAAGCTAAACAGGAGAATGATTATTCTCCAGACTTTACATATGGTGAACAGAGGCACAGATAAACTACACAACTTGCTTGTGGTTGTTCTGGAAATCTGTAATAGAGCCAGGCCTTGAACCGAAATTTCTGGTGTTCCTGTGCCAGACTGCAACCACAGTCTGGCCTTTCTCTCTGAAGGTACATATTTGTAGAATTTTAAGGTCAGAGGAATGATCACCTTATCTAGTCTGACCTCCTCTGTGTCAAGTCCAATAATTTCTTTGATCAAAGCATATTTTACAGGATAGAATACAGTCTTGATTTGAAGACACCAGGACATAGGGAATAATTTTACAACTTCCCTCTGTACTCTGTTCCAATGGGTAATCATCTTTGCTGCTAACTTATTTTTCATATGAATGAGTCTGGCTTTAATTTGGTTCCTGTGATGCTTCTTTTCTGCTAGATTAAAGGGCCCTTCACTATCTGTGTTTTCTTCCTCTCCTCTTCACAGACAATTTTTTCATGTGACTGGAAAAGCAGTCAGGTTGACAAGTTACTTGCTGCTGAATCCCGGGGATGTTTTTCTTTCACCTCGTGCCTGCCTTTGGTATTTCCCCCCCTTTTTCATAATGCAATAATTAGAAAGCTTTAAAGAAAACTGAAAAGGGGAGAATGAAGGAAGTCAGCAAGCAATATTCTTTACTTTTCTTCCAGGTGCAGTGAGGAACATGGAACCAAAGCAAGAGAATTGACAGCGCTGATGCCAAGTTCTGCTCTCATTCATATTTCGAGTGATGCCATTTGAACCTTACTACCTTATAATAAATGGGAATACCAGCAGAATATCTGCTACTTGATACCGATTATGTGGGACTCCGTTCCTGGTTTGACGAGCCAGTGTTGCAATGAGGCTTCTCAGCCTGGGGCACAGAATATGTTGTGGACTATTTCTGATAAGAAGACAGTCCCAGGACTGCAGATCTTGTCCTTTTCCCATTTACTGAAGCCTAGACATGACAGTATACCACTGATATTACATGACCTGTGTTTTCTTGTGGGCTTGGTGGCGACGAGATGGGTGGCATTGGAATGATATGAAACACATAGTTGGGAAAATGCCTGGCAAGATCCGTGAAGGTGAAAAAATGTAGGAACTGAATCATAAGTTGTATCTTTGTTGATAAAGCACATGTGTGTGGCTACAGCATTAAGAGGACCCATCTTCCCACATGGATGTTATCTAGGTTGAGGTGATAAGCTGTAGTTTGTGTCTGTAGAGTCTAAGGCCTCTTACTCTGTCCGGAAAATAGCTCAGATCTATAGCTTTCAAGAAAATCCTCTGCTTTTCCTGTGACCCAGAGCCCATTAGTCTGTGTGTGAGTATATAGACCACTAACGCATGCAAAGTGTGAAAGCAGAACACAACAGTGAGAAATGAGTCAATACTGCTTAACCACAGTTAAAAACAAAGATGTGTCATCGAACCTTCAGAGAAAAAGCCAAAAACATCAGACGATGTAAAACCTTAAAAGAAGGAGCAGAAAAGCGGAAGAAGCAGAAGCTCATCAAGATCAAGGTTTAATCAGTCCCAAGGAGCAAAAGAGGAAGTGACTGACAGCTGCCCATCCAGCAGAGACTCACTGGGGGGAATACAGTGCAACAGCACATGGTAAATGTTACTAACTCTTAGCCTACTAGCAAGTTAGTCCCAATCCATTACTGCATGTTTTGGCAATAAATAGTGATTTTGTGCTTGTAAGTTGAGTAGTGCTATTAAGCCCAGTGAAAGGCACCCAAAGAAAAGTCACACAAAGATTTGAGGGTTATTTAACAGCCCTAGTGAAGTGAAATAGGGTAAATGCCGGTATTTTCTTCAGCCAAACCTTAAGAGCCATTTTTCATAAGGCTTATGTTTTCTACCTTGTTTAAGGAGCAGAAGTATCAGTTATCATTAGTCATTGCTAACAGTGCATTTCCCACTGCACATCCCACCCCATGAACACAACTGTTCCCAGTGTCCACCAGCTCACTGACCCCACCAGATCAACTCCGGTTTGTTGAATGTGTGATTCAGCCCAATAAATCTCAGCTGGGATGGAACTGAAGGACAGTGTAGCAGCTATCCAGCAGCAATGGAAGGACACAAAGTCTACAGAGAGAATGGGATGAAATGTAGGTGATGAAGTTTCCTTGTTTTCACTCTTTTCCTTGATTTTCCTTCTCAACTGTTTGTGGTAGAGCCTGTTATTTTCACTGTCAACAACCATTATAGTTCAAGGTGACATGAATGGTGAGTCTACAACCTTGTGCACTGCATGAGAACAAGATAAACTTTTTTTTTTTTCAGCTACTCAGGACTTCAGTGCGGTTTATTTTCATCCTGCTGCACTTTCTGATCTCTTTGCTGTTCGCAGGTTGCAGCAAAGGGTGCATGCTCATGGCAGTTTTGAGTCTGGGACAAAATTCAGACTGCAGGACAGGTTGCTCAGAAGACACCTAATCTGTGTTACAGCTGCAAGTGCAAAAAGTGAATCCCAGAGAAAGCAGGCTGGAAAGCAAAACTTCAACCCCTTGTTTCCTCAGGGAAACGGCACAACTACTGGCTGTAGCAGTGTGGCATTGCCTCTGTGATTTCAAATTGAAAGTGTCAGTACTTGAACCTGATACTTTACAAAACAGGATCCAATAAAATTCCCAAATCAGCTAGTTTAGGAACCAATAAACCTATACTCCATTGCACAAGGAGGGCTTCTTTCTTGTATACGACTACTGCAAAACTTGTCACCACTCAGTCTTTGCTCTTCTTAAATGCCAAATTCACTTCTTGCAGGCTTAGGTTAAGTTTTCCTTTTTTCCATACTGTCTACTTCTATAGAAAGGACATTTATAATTCAGGCTTCCTAAATGGTACATGACATCTATTTAAAGCAACAAAACAGAAAATCCTCTATAGGGCATGTGTTGCTGGAAAACCATTCCAAGCATTTAGAGACATTATTATTGGGGGCTTTTTTTTCCCTTTTCTTTCCCAGAACCTCTTCAATCTAAATCAAACTTTGTTAAAAGTGAGAGGTAAAAGGGCAGGTAAACCAAGGACCCTTGAAAACTTAATAGGAAAACAGTAAAAGCATCCACAGCTCCAGATGTTCCCAAAGCCCATAGTATATTGTATTATCTACTAATGCTATAACCAACGTGATTTTTATTGGCTGAAAATAGGGAAATAATGTCAGGGAAGTCACTATACTGACTTCAGGAAACACAAAATTTAAAGGATACAGGAAACAATTCCCCTAAAAAATGCATTTCTAATCCAATTTCTGCTTCTGTGGTTATCTTGTTATCAGACAGATGAAACCTATCATCTGCAAAAATCTGTTTATTCTTCAAGGGAGAAGCAGTTCTCTCCTGATCTGTGTTTTTCGGACATCAGGTGGAAAATACAGCAGATGCTTGCTGCCCTGAATAGGAAAACCAGAGCTGGAACTGAGGAGGTGTTTCCACTGTGCAGTAGAGTGCACAGGAGGCAAAGGCACTGGGGACTTAGGCTTAGATTCAACAAGATACATCATAATCCTTAACTTCAAACAAAATTTTGACTTCAGTAAGACTACTCACAAGCTTCAGAATGGACATAGATATAAGCACCTCTCTGCGGGCGCAGGACCTAGGGTTGTACAAAACCAGAATTTCAGTCTGAAGGGCTGAGGTAAAAAAATACATGAGGAGTAAGTGAAGTAATTCAGTGAAAGTTATGAGTAGATTTTGCCTATTCAGTACAATTGGCTTTGGGTAAATCTTCTTAAAAGTGCCTCTGATTTTAGCTGTCTCACTACTGTAGGTTTATTTTCTTGGTTTGAAATCCAGCAGCCAAAATCAGAGGGAGTCCACAGGATTTATGTGTAAAAGAAGATTGCAGTGTGCTCTGGAGCAGCAGATGTAGCCACTGTTGGAGACAGGAATTTAAGGTCCAATAATCTACATTTTTGTAAAAACCTGTGATCTCATATGTTTCAGTGTGTCTTTCAAGAGTCCAGAAGTCTTCTGAAAACAGGTTTCATTGCTCTCTTTGAGGAGAAATAAAAGAAGCACTTATGGCCATGACCTGACAAATTATAAATAGATTTAAATGGAAGCAGTGGGCCAAGCTCAGAGCTGACATCTAAGATGCAATTTAGACTTTTGCTGATACAGATAGAGGGTCCATCCTCTGCGATTTCCTTTGTGTGACACTAATTCCTTCATCCATAAGGGAATAGCAGGGAGGGAAGGGAACACTTCACTGTAACTTATACAGGAGAAAACAGAAAGAAGTGTGAGTACCAGCCCAGTATACGGTGAATTAAATGAATATACACTTAAAATTTACCTCTTTGTGGAACTCAGGTCAGCGTCACCTCCTTTGGATAGGGGGGAAATCTAAACAAACATAATGCCGTGTTCTGTCATGGCTTCACTTTCCATTAAGCCAGTGCTGCCTTACTGGGTGAAAGGAGATCAAAATTCACCCTGTATTAACCAAAAACATATTAGAATGTGACACAATATCTGCAGACGTGAAACCAACAGTAATAGCCTGTGCAACAACAGATCCTAGTTTAGGCCTCTTCTCGTATTAATTGCAGCAGTTTTGCTGGGGAGCACAAAATCACATCACAAAATCCTCTGGGTAAAAAAAGCCTTGCAGCTCCATCTGAAGCAGGAAAGATGAGGAGGTTACAGGAGGACACAGCGGAGCCAAAGGAGGTCACTGGATGAGTCATTCGCACTCAGGTATTTGCAGCTACCATTTCCTGGTTCCCATCACTAGACAACACATGTCTTAGCACATTATTCCCAGGTTTCTAAGATTTTATTTTAAAAGCCAGAGTGCAGACTTTGGATGATCACAGACTACCAATCATGCTCTGCGAGACAAAGACTCACGCAACCCAGTGAACTCCCGCTGAACATCCTCCCCCTGCGTTGCTTTTCCTTGCTATCAATATGAGTCTGACATGACATGATGTTAAATGAGATCAGGATAACAACAGCCATGGGAGGTCAATAAATTCATACAGTATATAATCAAATATGTGCCTCGAACAGGTAGATTCTCGCTTTATGAGATCGTGGGAGTTAACTTTCATTTAGCAGAAATAAGTATTCAGCCAACTGAGGCCCTTCTCTTTTACATACAGATAGGCTCCTCTGTTCATCTGCATTCTATAAAGGGTTGTTATTCTTCCGTGTTTATCAGATCTGTGATATCGAGGAGAACAGAAAACGTGTGTGATATCCGCCAGCTGGATTCCATCTGTCTTTTCTCTGCGGAGATGGAGTTTCAAAGGCTACATCCTATCTACTGTCACACCCTCTCCCGACATGAGAAGCTAAGTGTAAAGTTTGGCCAAAGTGATGGAAAAAACACTATCTCTTTTGTACATCGCAACTATTTCCCTACCTACACAAAAGTGGCATTCTTCTTGTTCTGGCATGCAAGATGTATTGTTGCACTGTATCACAACTTTCCTATTAAATAAAAGGAGTCTGGCCAAAATTATTTCAGAGAAAGTTGTGTTTTGGGTTTTTTTTAATTGGACTCTGTGCATGTATCTGTGTATTGGTTTGCATGCTGGAGCAGCGGCAGGGAAATTGTGATTGACAAGTACAAGTACTGTTTGATTACAGTAGGGGATATGGCCTCATAGCATTTCTGGGAGGGGAAAAAAACACCTACCTGAATAAAAGCCCAATTTTGTTGCTCTTGAAGTGATTGAGGCTTTGCCATTCACTTCACCACAAGCCCTAAGGGACTGAGGAATTTAAGTTTCTCAGGATAACACCCAGGATGGAGCAACATTATTGCAAATCAGCAAGACTCAGTGATGTTTTCTTGCCCTAACGTCTAGAGTTCTCTGTTCTTTGGGTCCGGCAGCAGCAACATTTCTGGTAAAGTGCAAACCACATCAGAGAGGAGCATGAGACACCCTGGGTTTAGCCAAGGAGGTGTTGCCCTGTCCATTCATTTCCCAGCAAGCAGCACAGAGCAGCCGTCCTTTCCCACCAGAGCTCCAGAAGCAGCAGAGCACTGAAAGGTGGGAAAGGCTGGGACTGGTGCCCAAGAGTCCTTCCTGAGCCTCCTCTTCCTCCCTGGTGTGAGGCAGATGTACGTGCCCAGCAGCTTGTGGAGCAGGGAGGGAGCAGGAAGGGCTAGCACAGACTTTTGGCTCCAGACCTCCCCAGCAACTCATCTTCCACCACCCTGGAGGATTTTTCACATATCTTTGCAAACCTTTTGTTAATTTACCTGCCCATTATCCCAGCATTGTAAGTGTGTATTCTTTTATATGTTTCACAGGTGAAGGTACTTGTCGCACAGATAAGCAGCACAGGAAGAGTACTCTGACTTTGGCCAGCACATCCATCTCATTTTAGTGAAGCGTCATTTCTTTGGGTTATTTGCAGGGGCACACATATTCTTTGATGATTAACCACATAATATCCGGTACATGCCCAGACATATCATCATACAGACAGCTAGTGGACCACATACAAGCAAAAAGGCCTTTAATATCTGTAAATTAGTTATGCATCTACGGTTATTGCTAACTCTGCCCTGGTCCATAGCCATAGGAAGTAACATCTACCCAGAAACAGTAATGAATTAAGACCGTCAGCAACTTGCACTGACCTTTCCACTGAACAGCCTGTGACATTATGGGTTCCTGTTGAAAAATTAAGCCTGGTTACTAGTGCGAGTACACACATGCAGATGTATTATTTATTTTGAAACCTCAGATAAGTCAAAAAGAGCTTTGGTGTGTACTAGTTATGAATTCCTATGCATATATGATTTTTTTGACTCACGGGCACTCTTCTAAGGATACATAGGCATGGCTTTCACAGACTGCCCTCCACAGTTAGGGCGGGACTGACCTCATTTCAGTCATGTACAAATAAACACCTAGAAAGGCATTTGGCCTCCCCACAGGGCCAGAAGAGAACTATAACAGTACCTTCACCCCATCCTGTTACCCATCTCTGAGGTGCCCATCTCTGTAGACTACTTGGTTAGATGAGATGTCTTTTAGGTAACAGGTATTGAGTTAATTAACTGGCTGAGGCTAAGCTAACACCTGTAACTAACTGTTTGATGATTTAACTGGAGAGTTCGTTAAGCTTTCTCAAAATGCTCCTCTGACCTCTTCCCTCTAACCTCACTATAGCACAGTGATCTGATATACAACGTATCTCTTGGAGTTAGCCAGGCAGCCTGGAGGAATCTTCCAGTACCAAGAGAAGCCAATTGACTGGTTACTGAACTCAACTTGCTCACAGTCAGTCCCTTGTGCATAGGCAAATCATTTTTGCTGTGAGCCTTATATACTCCTACAAGCAAAGTAAGGTTGTGTTGGGAGCCTTTCATGGTCAAAACAAACTCTTCAGGGGTGCTGGAAAACTAGCAAGGAAAGCTAGCAGGAAAAGTCCTATAAAAGCATAAGGTGTTGATTCATGTATTTATGGTGGAGGATCAAATGACCTCTTCTGAGAAGGGGTTATGTGCTGGAAGTACAGGAGGTCAATGTAGAGAGTTTGGGAAGGATTCCCACGGGACCTAGTCTCAGAGGCATAAAAATGCAAACAATCCTTGAAATAATATATGAGTCAAACAAGGATGGAAATCAAGCTGAGCAGCCCAGATAGCTCATGAGTAGCTTAAGCACATGCCAGCCCCAGAGGCAACTCCTAAGTTGCCAGCACTGTTGCCTGCAGATTTTGCAATGGGTCCTACATTTCAGGATAGCTAGAACCCTACCTTGGATTTAGATCCTATAAGAATTGCTGCCAGAGGAGAATAGCTTACAGCAGCCTGAGGCATAGAAATGGCATCCAGTCTCTATCAGAATTTGCTCTTAAGCAGACAAGTCCTGGCTTGCCAGCCCTAGAGCATGTTATGCAACCTTCTATGAACAGGTAGAGTGTGAGCATTGGCAAGGCAAGCTACTCTACTGTTCTCCCATCTTGCCTTAGGGCAGCACTTCTCAACACGACGAGTTTAGTCTTCCTGCCCATTCCAGCTTTGGCACCTCTTCTTTCTGCTCGACAAAGGTTCTGCTTCTAACTATCATGTATGTGAGCTATTCCAACACACCCCCAAAAGTTCCTCACCTGACAATGGCCTTATGATATCAGCCAAGGCACATCACAAGGAAGTTTCCTGCCTTGGAGACTTGACAAGCTAAATAGACAACACAAAGAGTAGGAAGAAGGAAGAATTATTATTACGTGGTGAACCGACGTACCAAGAGATTAGAAGACTCCCTCCCAATCGCGCAGCAAGGCTGCAGGACAGCTGGGAGCAACATCCACAATTTCTGCATCCCTCTATTGTTCCTTAAACATAAACATCTCTCCTTTCTGTTTTTGCTAACATGAATGATGTTTCAGTAGCAATGGTTATCAAATAAGCCATTGAACATCAATTAGACAATATCCTTCAGTCGTTACAGATGTGGGCTAAATCTCTCAGTGAACTAACTGAAGACTGCAGATCTCAGCAGAAGGGAATTGCTGAAGTTTACCCCATACAAGGCAGTGCTGTATAGGGCTTCCTGAACTAACAAGGGATGGAGGTGCAGGCTGACCTAGCTGAATTCCTGAGTGTCTTTTTATTAGTGGTACACTACATATGGTAGAAAATATCTTAAAATTAATCTCAGTATTATGGCATTTAAATCTATCAGGGGATCTAGGTCTCCCTGCCAAGACTTTAAATGGCTATACTTTTTGTTTTATTTGGGGGGGGGAAGGGGGGAAGGGGGGATAAATACCTTCAAAAAATTAATCCTAAAAAGCTGACCATGGCCACATAAGGAATTTGCAGTAGGACCAGGAGTGGAGGCCTGTTCTTACAAGGCTTGTGAGAAGCTCTAATCACAGGATTAACCAACCTATCCTGATCCTTTTGTATTTCAGATCAAGACAACACCTGTCCCATTCTCAAACCCTGACACAGCAACTCTCATAATGCAGCCTGGAGCTCAGCTAAACCTTAGTTGCACCTTTAATATAAATAACAATGACTTAAATTTCTAGTCTAGCCACTTAAAATAATACGAAGTTAATGGACTAAAGACCTGGGGAAAGACAATGTGTTACATATTCCATTATTTTCTTCAAACCGCTTTTGTAAACAGTCATAAAATACACAATAAACAATTACCTTTAGATCCAGAGCCAAATGGTGCATCTCATAACTCAAACACACCCAGCTAATACAAATAGTCTCTCACAAATTCATGGCACTCTCATTTGACATGCAGGGTCCTTCACCCTCTGTTCATGTGGCATTACCAGCCCCTGGGGTAGCATATGGGTCTTCCTCAACACCTTACTTCAGTTTTGAATAAATTCTCTTTCCAAATATATTGAGGAAAGGTCATGCCTGTTTTACACATCTTTGTCACCTGCTTCTGGCACTCTAGACCATGGTGAGCAGCAGTTACTGTAATGAATAACACTATTCAACACATCCCAGGAGAGGGTGTCCCAGAAATATACTAGCTAACCTTGGTGTTAGAACAAGCCCCTCCAGTTGAAAACACAAAGAACCGACATTTTCAGTGATATTTGGCCCTGTTTAGAATAAATGCATAAAAAGAGCTGATAACAGCCATCTTTCTCTTGTTTTTTGAACATGTGCAGGAGTTAACATTTACAGAGGGTTTTTTTATTTTCCAATACTCATTTCCTTACTGCTTTCATTTAATAATCCAGTTCCAGTGTAGATCCATGTGAAGTTGTGTCCACAGAGGCACCAGGTACAATGGTCCATTCACATTGGCCATTTTTCTGCTATTCTCATGCAGTAAATTGCTAAGCTCTATCTAAATGGCCCCCGGACAGAAAGGATGTTGAGCCAGGTCCCAGCGTTAGGTTACACTCTGCATGCAAAGACAATAAGGGCAACTGCAAAGAAATCAACCGTGAAGGAAAAATATCTGCGTGGTAAAAGGAAGGTGTGACCAGCACACGCAAGCACCTGGCTGCTTGTTTAACCTTAGGAGGTCAAGTCATCCTGACTTTCCCCAGGAAAGACAGGGACCCCTTTGCTATTTCCCTGGGAGGACCCAGGATCCTCCACCCATTTGCTACTGCACTCCCCCACAAGCAGCCTTTCCTCCCTCCTCCTTGCGAGTGACCCTTCTCTTCAGAAAATATGATTTTGCACCATGAAATGGATGGCCTGGACCACAGGACACAGATGTAGCCAGAAAACAAATCTTCCGGAGAGCCTGACTTAGTAGTGTCGTTGTTATCGTCAGTTAATGTCTCTCTAGTAGCATTTTCATTGCTGGTCCTAGCCTGCACAAGCTAGACTAAACCAGGAACAACAAGCCCACCTCCCTCTTGCTGTGCCGACACTTGCCTAGGAGTCTTTCCAGGGTGCTAAACCGTTAGAGTCCTCTTCTTCCAAACAGCAATAATGGAAAGGAATATTAGCAGAGTTTGGACTGGAGTTTAATTCAGGATAAAGATGCAAATGTTGGAGCAGCAGGGAAGGCAGCCAAGGCCTCTTTCATGATTGGGTGGGTACAGCAATGTATGTGGGAAGAATGGCATGCCTCAGACGTAATGCAGCACAGAGCACATCCAGCACAATGTTGGCTCAGCTCTCGCTGGCACTGTCCTATTGCTGCTGTTGTTTGAGGGTCCCAGCTTGGACGCAGCCCAGGCAAAGGTCTTGTAGCCCCCAGCCTTAAAGAGTGGGTGAACTCAGTGTGCAGATACGCTCAGTTTCGTTGGCTGCACATTGGGGTTGTTGGTTGGTTGCCCTTTGAGGTGAACGTCCAAGCAGGTGGCCGCAATGGCTCCTGGCCCACAGTCCTCAATTCCTTCCTGCCCACGAATGTCCTCCATGACAAAACCTTTCCCTGCGCTGAAAGCCAGGAGGGGAGAGGAAGGGAGAGAAGGTGTTTGGAGAGATGCAGAGACGTTTGTGAGTCAACTCGCCACGATACGGGTTGCGACTTCACCTCCCATTCAACAGTGAATTCCATACTTAGAAAGTGCCATACAGGGGTGGTGTAATTTGAACGGCAGCACCAACAAAATTAGGGGGGAAAAACCTGCCTGTATAAGATCAGTGGAAAACCAGAGGGCTGTGGCACTTGCATGAGGAAGTGATTTTATACACAGCACAAGGCATGATGTTCCCTGATAGATTTAGGATTTACATTATTTTTTCTATAACTTCCTTGCTCCTGTACAGGAAGAACTTGTACACATTGCACCTTGATCCTCTGAGTAAACCCTCACCAGAAGTGACTCCTAGTTTTGCACAGCCATCTCAGAGACAGCTTTAAAGGCATGATTTCAGAAGGTCCAATTCGCCTTTGAAATTAAATAGTTAGAGGGATCAACCAGGCATAAAGCTAATGTAAGGAGGAAAAAGTTCTTGAACAGCTGGAAGGGACCATTGTGATTGTTTAGTATGACTTTCTTCATGAGCAATAGGATTTTACCTGGTAATTTGTGAGGCTGGGGAACACTTTGATAATAAAGATCCAACCATTCCCAAGCCTGACAGCACCGGGTGCCAAATGAGCGATGCGCACACCTCTTCCATAAACCTTTGCCCCAGTAATGGAGCCCCTAAAACAAGAATAATGCCATCTCGTAACAAAAAGTACAGCCTCTCACCACTGTACAGCCCTGTTTGTGGCAGAAATGGAAAGTTGGAAAGCAGCTTTGAATATAACCTTTACATCTAAAGGTTGCTCCAGCTCAGAGAAGCCAGAAGCATGTCCCAGGGCTACCTAGAGAGCAGCCGTGAGTGCATGGTGAGTGCATGCATTAGAGAAAATGCTGTTTTCACCTAGCCAAAGCAGCTTCTCAGTGAAGACCAGGACTCTGTGGCTTAAGCTGGGATTCTGTTCATTCATCCTAAGCCTAAACCAGTCAACCAGTCTGTCTGCAGTCCATGGGGAAAGGCAGGTAGTGGCTTAGACATTTCTCTTAGGATAGGACGATTTGCCATCTGGAGGTGTCTGTCTTCACTGGCCATAGCAGGACCATACATAACTAGGTTAGGTTGAAGGGCAAATGTTTAGATGGATAAAGGCCAATGAGATAATTTCCAACCTGAGGTTGTACCAGTATAACTTCATGTCAGGACCGATCAGGGTGCTGCACGATTTTTTACGAGGTTTCAAGCAAACTAGAGGCTGACGTAAGACTCCACCCCAAACTGGAGCCCTTAGGGCCACAGGTTTTCCTCACAACCTTGGGAAAGTCACTTTATTGCAATTTTTAGGAAGACATCAGATAGTTCTCACAATCAGATAGGCTCAACTTCAGCCACCTTGCAGTACAGAGTTGCCGTCGGTGAGCTGAAGAGTACTGCTACTCCTCTGAGACACAGGAGCACATGCTTCTCAAGGGTGTAGTGACTCCCCCTGTTCTTTGCAGGACCTGTCTCTGTCATGTCCAGAGGGAGCAACACTGTGTTTTTACTTGGGAAACAGCAGGGAAAACAGACTGTGGGACTCCTGGGTTCAATTCCCAGCTCTGCTTGAGGCAGTTCAGATCTCACATCGTGGGAGAGCCATGGGCACAGCTGCTTTTCAGACCCACCACGTCTTCCATTGACCTTGTGCTAATGTGTAACAAAGGACCACAAAATTCACATGGCCAGAGAGATCCTGTAGCAGGGAGGCTAGGGTATTGTTCTTGGGGAGAGGACAAAGAACCTGTGTCCAAGGGGCCACCTACATATTTTGCATTCAAGTCTTGGGAGCAGGGGCGAGAGCAATCCTCAGTGTACCAACCAGATCCCCTTTGAGCTAAACCTCACTGTCTTGATTAACAGTAGAGGACGAAAGCTGGATTCCTGGCAGACCCATCTGGGACATCCACCACAAAAAACATGGTTTCATTCCCCAAACTAATATTGCTGAAGAAGGTCCTGCTGTCTGTTGCTGAGGTAGCCTCCACAAGCTACATTAGAGGGGTCTAGGTCAAACACCTCAATAAGCTTACAGTGTGGCTCATCACCTTTATGCATGATTTTACTGGCTCCTTTCCTATACAAACAGTATTTTAATGAGTATTTGGCCTTTGTGGTATTTATTTAGAAAGAAAGATTTCCCCTGTCTTTAAACTATTTAAACCTGACTTCCCATTCAGACCACTAATCTGTGATAAAGGAGTACATAGACTTTAATGCAGTGCCAAAGAACTGGGCACAAAACAAGGTATCTCTGAATTGCAGAGAGGGGCAGTATGGGGACAGGCAAATCCACTTGGGCCCTTGAGCTTACACAGTCTGAGAGTTTAACTCTGCACAGTCTGCCTACTAAACTGCACCATACAGTATCTAAATTTTATCTTTAATGAGGGTGTCTGGCTATTTCAGTTCTGATTTCTTTATGCTCAGTTTCTACAAGTAAAACAATGTCTCTTTGCTTGCACTGTTTGAAATACATGAAAAAAATGTGCAGTGGGAAATAGAACTAAAATTCCAGAATTAATTCATATGATGTGCTGTAATTCTGTACACTGTGGGAAGAGCAGCCTGAATCAAACAGCAGCAATAACACCTGGGTTAGGGCATGAGAAAGACATTGAAGCTGGCTCAGCTGAAAGATGCTATTGATTATTTCCCTTTTTTATTATTATTCTCACCAAAAAACATTAAAGTTTTGCATATCGCAAAAGAAGTTAATCTCTTCCGTTGCTGTCTAAGTGGATTTGACACTTGAGGAGGGGTCATCTGACACTTTTTAAACTCTCAGTCTCCCCTGATCATAAATTAAAGATCACGCCTCTTCCCTCCCTCCTTTTTTCCTTGAATGTCCCATGCATTCCTCTTTCACCAGCTCTGATTTTTGTCATTTGGTGGCTTTCTGTGTTAGCAATGTTCCTGTCCACATAAATTTAAACAGGTCTAATAATACTGGAGGGTGTCTGTGTAAGCTTCTGAATTCTTTTTTTCCCCTCTTAAAGGCCCCATCTCTGTGATTACCTTCTGCCTGGTCACTGTGTACAAGCCAAGAGCTCAGCAGTGTGGGAGTGTGACAGTCTTGAGACATTTCCACAGCACCCAGGGGCAGTAAATTAATGCTGACATGACCCACCAAGCACATGGCAGCTTCATTGTCAGAGCTCATCTAACAGGAGAGATTGAATTTCACACTGCGTTTGATATTAAATCTCTCCCAAGCACAAGCTGACTTGGCTGGGTAGAAAAGATATTCAAGGATCAGCAGCGAGGGCCTCGGCAAGGGAAGGTGCTAAATACTCACTGCTGTCATTTGAAGCATTACCTTGCAGCCTCAGCCTGATCTCAGTGCACAGCAGATATTACCGTTATGTCTGCCTTGTCCCGTACAACCGTCCCACTCCAAAACCAGCAGCTCCACCACGTCCCTCATCTTGCTCCCACCTCCCCTCACTGCAGAGAATGTATCCCTCAGGATACCTCCAGCACCGTCACTCCATCTCTGATCTCCTGTGTCCCTGCACCTTCTGCAATATCTTGGTATTGTTTTACTTGTTGCTGAGCCAGGAGAAGCACATGCTTTGCCGGCCATCCCAGGCTGACTGGTCAGCCAGAAGATGGATCCTGCTTGAAAGCAGTGAGAGGTCACCTTTGACTTGAGCCAGACATCTAAAATAAACAAGTTGTCTGAACCCTTCACTGATGACACAGAAAATGCTCTTTGCAATAGGGAGACTGTCTTCTTATAAGCTTGCAAAATGCAGTGCTCAAAACATTACATGCAAATAATCTATTTTGAAACTGGAATGGAAAATTAGACTGAAATAATAGTCCAATCAGGAACAAGACAGATAGAAGATGAATATATGTACATTAATTTTCTATTGGATTCAACTTTATAGCCCTCATGAAGGCTACTCTGTAACCTCTCACATCTCTTCCAAGTTCTGTGAAATCTGGAGCTTGATTAATGGGTTACCCTAATTACATTTGATTAGTAGTGGCTTGACTAGCAGTTTACACTGGATATTGCTAGTGATTACTCTGGGGATGTGGGGAACCAGGATACCTACAATGCATCTGATGGGTAGGTGCAGAGTTTCTAGTTCCATTGCGCTCTCTGTGCTCTGGAAAGCCAGACACCAACATTTCATAGACAGCTGCTTGTACCTGAAGATGTAGATGTGCCCTTGGATTCCTTCACAGTCTTTGTCACTGTCTAGTTGATGCAATTTGGGAAAACTTGTTAGCCCAAAATATTCAGAGAGCTTAAACAGTTCAACCTGAAGTAGCCCAATGTGCAATTTTGCTCATAGGTTTTTAAGGAAAAAAAGGGCTTTTAAATCAACTTGCGTAACTTTTCTTTTCTCACAGGGCACTATGTTTCTCCCAGTTATCTGATACTGGGATAAGAATTTTCACTTGTGCAATACTAAATTACATTACTCTCTCTAGAAAGGCCACCAATCTTGATCTGAAGACAATATGAGATGGAGAAATGGCTGTTTCTCTTGCCAGTTTTTTTTCCCCAAAGGTTAATGATAAACACTTTTAAAACTCATGCTCCATTGTCAGCTTGAAACTGTCTGGCTTCAGCACTTAGACCCTCATTATAATGTTCTCCAAAAGCTGAAAGAATGCTTTAAAAGCTGGTACTTTCTCCATGTGGAGGTATGTAGATGTTGTGACCAATTCAACTACTTCACTTCCTTTGGGGTGGCTGAACACTTAGAAGTCCCAAATGTTTTGCCTGTGAAGGCATTTGTTTTAATCCTCAAATCAGTGTAATGGTATTTCTGTCAATTACAGGCACTGAAACTGAGTATGGCTTTTCATTGTTTAGGTCAAATTATCTCCATACTAAACTCAAAGCATTTCTTGGTCCATACCAACCCCTTGGATAAACCATGACAGCAGAACTCAGGCTGATTAGTTTTTCCACAATGGCCCCTGGATAATTCTGAATTAATTTTTGCTCTCTTTGTTCCTGTATGTACTGCATTCAGCTGCATTACGATATATTTTATCAAGACATTTCTGATTGACCATCCTGTTCTCATTCCTGGATACACTATCAATTTCAGATTTTTCCCCAAATCTTATCAACAATTTATTTTTTTTTTCCATTTCACTCATAAAAATCCTGACATATACTCACATGGTTCCTATTGCTATGTCTTACTTCCAGAAACACTCCTATTAAGTAATCCCCCACTGACAACAGCTTTTGGGGAGCTGTCAGCGTGAGATGGTTCTTATACTCCATAAAATCCACTGACTACTGCGTGCCCGTAACTCTCAGTGATCCCAGTGGAATCCCAGTGGAAACTGGTATCCTCAACCTGGTCCTCAGGACAATGTCAAAGAAATATATCAACAATTCTGTTGGATATTAAAAACACATTGCCCAGTTCTGTGATCTGATCATAAAGACTGATTGGCTAAGCACAAACAAAACCTAAGTCTTTCAGGATTTTTAGCATGCTTTTCCAGTAATTTTTGTTTATTTATCAATACCCATTTCACAGATTTTTAAAATCCTTGCAAAATGTGATAGTGCATGCCTTAACAGTGGGACCAGTACCATTCCACCAACAAATATTTTCTGTGTAGTCCTGCCTTTCTGTAAAGATTACATTAATGGGGTTACATTAAAGTAACCCAAGGTTTGCCATACCATTGTGCTCCTTTGGACAGTCCATGGCTGGTGTTTCACACCCTGTGTGTGGGTTCTCCTCTGGGAAAGGCTGACAACGTTAGGACCAATGCTGTCACCCTCTTACGGAGTCCCAAAAAAGCCTTGCCGAGGAAGTGGTTCTGGAAATGTTCTGCTTCACCGCAGCTTTTAGGTGTCTGGGACCCGCTTTTCCTCTGGTACCAAAAGCAGCCTCTGGGCTGGGTCTGTTTAACCCAGGGCACCTGGCAAAGCACCGAGGAAATGAGGTTGCAGATGTTCCACAGTCCTCCACAATCTGAGACCTTCTGTCTGCTCAGGGAGCAAATCAGACTCATAGAAAGATAAATTTAGCTGTATATATGGCTTATGTGACTAAAATAACTGCACATATGTATAATGAGAGAGAAAAAGACATGTGCATATACGTGTACACACATAGTCTGGTTGATTTCTTTCCTTGAGGCACTTTGTCTACTGATTAATTACCAAATAAAGGCTGTGCTATTTCATGATTCATTTTTTCACATTTGCAAGCCGTAATCTAGTCTGAATCTCTCCAAGGGTCCTACATGAGTACTGGATTACTCACATTTGCTCAGGCAGCAGATACTTTTGTAGCACACTATGCGCAAGGGAACAGAAATATCATGCTGAACTGAAGGGAGCAGTGAGGTTTTCAACAACTTCCACACTGGGAAGCCCAGCATGAGTATAAGGTAGTTGCATTTGCTCCCAGTTGGCAGAAGAAACTACTTGCCATATCTTCAGTTGACAGAAATCTGTGCAGCTTCATTGACTTCTAATCAATTGACTTCAAATGAACTATGTTGATCCAGGTGATGTGATCTCTTACAATGAGAAGACAAATGATCACACATCTGCATGCCACTGCATGCCAAACCTTTGCCAGCAACTACGCTGTGGCAAAGCACACCACAGCTCCCGGTGGCACTCAGAAGAGAACAGTGGCAGAAGTGACCCAGCAGATCCCTTCCTAGTGAAATACAGGCCGCTGAGACCCATTTTTGCTTCTAGGTTTTGCATGTAAGTGTTCCTCATGGCCATTTGGTAGACTACAGATTCCTCTGCTTGAAAGTATGGCTTTGTTTACAGTACAAGATGCAACTCCGACCAAAAATGGACCAACTGCGATTAGATAATTACTCACTTTCCAACTACATGCCAGCCCAGAGATAGCCTCAACAACCTATCAGTGCTGAAGAAGATCAGATAGATGAAGGCTGGTTTCAGGTTCACAGATTACCTATCAGTAACACCCTTTGTAAAATCAGTGCTGATTTCAGACAACCAATAACAAAAACAGTAATACTACCATTACTCATACCAGTCATAACAGTAGGAAAATATTTGCTAGTAAATGTATTAGAAAGTTTTTGGCTATGTGACTTGATTTATTTGATTACCTTTTCTGAACAATATCAAGGATACTATGGCAAAGCTAGACTAAAAAGATTGAAAACCAAGTACATAATAAGGAGGGCATGTAACTAATCAGCAGAGATTGCCTTTGCTTCTCATCTGTAAGTTAATAAATGAGAAATAAACCCCATGTAACTCAGAGAGAAAAGAAAAAAGAAAGCAAGAAGAGAAAGAGTGAAAGAAAAAGAAACTCTTAAGCTCAGAAACCTGGGTCGAGAAATCCAACACCAGAAGAACAAAAAGTGCTTGGATCTGTGTTTTTATTCAAGGCAAAGGTGATGTGACAGGTCTAGACTGGGACTAAGTTCGGATACGAGTTACAAGCAGTGCCATATTCAGGGATGCTAGAATCAGCGTTCTGCTGAGATTTCATTCACAGTAGTGTGTATCAATGTAAGTACCCAGACAGCACGCTGATGGAAATGGATAGATGCAATGCAGTTTTTTTCATTCACAGAAATGCACAGCAAAGTAAGCACCTACACAACATGTTGATGAAAATTAGTAGACCCAATGCAGTTCATATGAAGAGTCTGACTGAAAAGAAATATTACTGGCAGCACAGGGTGTCAGCTGGGGCTTCTCATTCCTAACTGGACTCATTCAGACTGGCAACTCTGGCTGGCTGGGCTCAATGCAGGTGTTTTTCCACTTCTGGCTGCTATTTTTCCCCAAGAGGACAAGGGCCAGACCTCCACCAGCTTTCCTGGGTGCAAGGTCAGTTCTGGGGGGCACGTGGGGATGCAGGGGAAGACTTTTACGCAGCCAAGCAACTTTCTGGCCTCCAGCTCTTGGAAAAGTTTCCACTGTCTGCCAAGCTCTTCAAACTGCCCAAACACTTTGGAAATTACAGCATCTCGTTTTGCTGCCAATTGGGAAATTTGCTTCACTGCTTTAACTGTCAGAAAACAAAACACACCTTTTGGGGAGGAAGAATATTTTTGTCTCATTATTGTCAAAGTGTAGTAATGGACTTAGTCTCTGAGCAAAGGTAGATGGTGTTTCACTTAGGACTCCCCACGAGGGCCCTATATCCAAAGGCAGCACAGACACACTTCTACATTTTTGTCTAGGCTGAACACCTACACTTACACCAACTATAGGGTGTATCTGGCTTGTATCTCCCACCCACGGCTCACATTTCTCCCGGATCAGTGTTCTCCCATCAGTGCTGTTGATGCAGTTGCATCAGGAGAGCCAGTTGCTGCAGTTCTAGGTGAGGAAGGAAGACAAAAAGAACCAGGTCTCTAGCCTGAATTCATCTTGGTTTAGGTGTAGGAAATACATAGATGTCAGTCTGCCTGTCCCCATAAAAAGTAGTAGTCTGAGCAAAGCAAAGCCGCCTTCTCCCTCCAGATATTAGTTCAGCTCACCAAGATCTGAGTCATAGATTTGTCTCTACCTCCATTTATTACAAAAAGAGCCTATGGCAAATTCATTCCTAACTCCCACATGTTAGCAAGGTGCCTGTGTTTATATGGGCATATATATGGGATGAAGCTATATTTGGATTTTAGCCATGAAACAGCTAGGGACAGACCCTCTTATGTGGTCAGCCATACTCATATAGTAAGTAACTGTTGTTCTTGTTCTGAATAAACATCCAGCAATGATGAAAGTCCTCATCACACCAAGCTGCTGTTTTCAAAGGGAATTGCAAAATCTTTTTCCTAACAGGAGTCTCTAAACATAGAGCCTTAACCTTACTCTTGCTGAAATCAATTACAGAACTTACAGGTTACTATCTTTAAGGCTACTTGAGGCCCATAAACAGCTATGCATAGCAGAGAGCTCTTCGAACACTGGCTCGGTTCAATAATTTCTATTCCTTGGTTCACCCCCCCTTCAAGGGCTGCTAAGCTCAGAGAAGTCTTTAACAAGCTGACACTTCTGAATGCACATTCCCACTTACCTTGCCAAGCTGCTGCTCCCTGTCCTTTAGTCCTGTGAAGATAATTTAAGAAATGTAAAGGAAATAGCATAGAGCGTCCAGGCCCTGAGGACATCAGTAGGCGTGAATGTCCCTGCCCAGCTTCCCCTGAGACCTCCACACACACCCTTGCCCATGGTCCAGGACCCATTTCAGCTCAGCCCCAGGCCATCAGTACCAGCCTCACTTATGCAGTAGGTAGTCCTGCCTCTAGTCCCGGTTCCTTTGGCTCCTGACTGGACCCTTGGGTGGACCTTGGACTTCATCCCCCTTGGACCCCCTCTCCCCATATGGAGAAGGTGCCTATTTCATTCCAAGTATGGGCAGGCATTAGTCATTCAAGATGTTTAGTGTTTTCTGGGTTTGTACGAGGTTACCTAAAACATGAAACAAATTTTTTAAATTACATTTTGAATTGTTTTTTTCTCTGGTCACTGCATCACTGAAGGACAGACCAGCAATGAATCTTTATTCAGAAACCATCTTGAAGTGGTATAATTCAGTGGTTTAAGGGAAGACAGACAGGGGCTGGGCTCAATCCCTTCCTGAAAGTTAGGACCTTAAGATTGAACCCATTCACAGGATCTGAACCAACTGCATGCTGCTGGTTTTTATTCTGTTTGCTCATTTACATATGTAGAAAGCATCATTTCTGGGTCATATAGGTGAATAAGGTATAAAGTGTAACATTCTCTGGGAACATATTCATCATATGTTCCCAGAGAATCCCAGAGAACCTGGATCACCATATTATCCAGGTGCTCCATCTGGCCCTGAATTGCACTCCCTTATGGCTGTGTTATTTGAAGGGACAGGAGGCAACATCCAAGTCAAGGCAGCAGTTGGATACCAGGAGGCGATGGGGACAGAGAGCTAAAATAAAATACCGAGCTCAAACCCCTGTCTCTGTTCTATGAATAATACCAGGAATATGTCCATGAACTACTAACTGTACTGCATAGCCTCAAGAGATACCAACACCTCCCATTATACCATGACCACATTGAAATATTTCCTGCAATTTCTCAGCGTCAGCAGTAAAGTATCTATCTACCCTACACCACCTGTGGTGATTAAATGTGCCTTATAAATGTCAAAACACTTTCCAGCATAAATCTTCAAAGGTCTGCATGCAACTGTGTTTGAAACTGGCTCTTTTTTTTTAAACTCTCTCTTTTTGCCCTCTGCACTAAGAAAGGGAAATGGCAGTAGATGTTATTGAACTTCAGGCATTTATTTCCACTAATGGTAGAGCACAGAACTGAACTACTAGGTCCTATTGTGACATACCAAAGGCTATTTTCTAACCAGTTCATGCACATCTCTCTGTTACCAATGACTAGTCAGGTAAAAATATCCTTTGGCCTCTGTCTGCCTGGAAAATCCATCTTACTTTTAAAGTCAATTGGAAGTTGTATCTGGAAATCCTTGGATGAGTTAATCTTAGGGTAGTGTTTTCCGGCATAGAAATAAGCTGGCTAGGAAAATATTCTACTCTCCATAGGGTCATTCACTCCTATGTACAAAATATAACTCATTCTTTTATGGGAACAATTGCTTCTAGAAATGTGAATCATTTATGGGTGGTGCCTACAGCTTCAATCTTGAAAACAATTGCAAGTGTGAGAAGGTCCTGGACTGAAATGGGGCTAGTGTATAACTAAAACGAAGCCCATCAAGTGATGGTCACTGTGCCAGGCACACATTCATCAGGGGGCAGAAACCCAGCCCCGGTAGCATCACCTCATCCCAAGTGCCCCATGGCAGTTTGCATCCTCACAGAAGAGGTGTGAGCTGTTTGGCCACTGAGCACCAAGTAATTTGTGGTGACCTATCATCTAGGCTAAACTACTATGCTATCTGTAAAACCTGATTCTTCCTCTTTCTCATTACTTCATGCCCTCACACCCCACACTGCCCATCCACTTAAAAAGACTGGCCTAAATTGTAGGGTCCTTTAAAAGTTTTCCGAAGATCAGTAATTTGGGGTTATTTGAAGCCTTTTGCAGAGTAAGTTGCAAGTAACTCCTCCCACTCAGGCAACCTTTTCCCAGACCAAAGACAAACATTTGGGACTGTTGGTTCCTACGTGCTGTGGACCTCCAGCAGAGGCTGGACATGTTGTGGAAATGCACACAGAGTAGCAACAAACCTCTGAGGCTGAGTTGCATCTAGAGTGAACTGTAAACCAGTTCACTTCCCAGAAAATGTAGACTTAATGCAGACTGAGAGGGAAAATCTGCACTGGGGAAGACTTCAACTTCCTTTGGCCGTAGTCCTGAACAGCATGTGCTGAAGGGAAGTGACACAAGCAGCTCTAAGAAGGTCTGGAAATAAGTGGTTGCCAGGTGCAGCCAAACATAAAGTGAATTAGTTTATACTTTGCTGCTCTGTGCACATGAAGAAATGGCCATGGAACCAATACAACAGACCAGAAGTGCACATCAATAAACCTGAGGAGCCCAATCTGGTGTAATTCATAGAATCATAGAATGGTTTAGGTTGGAAGGGACCTTAAAGGTCATCTAGTTCCAACCCCCCTTGCCATGGGCAGGGACACCTTCCACTAGACCAGGTTGCTCAAAGCCCCATCCAACCTGGCCTGGAACTCTTCCAGGGATGGGACACCCACATCCTCTCTGAGCAACCCGTTCCAGTGCCTCACCACCCTCACAGTGAAGAATTGAGGTCAGGGAGATCACTTCCACCATCTTCTCCAGGAATTCCCCTTGGATAAGTCAAAAAGTTCAATCCACCACTAAAGACTTCAGGGCTTTCCAGCAGCCTCAGTATTTACAATAGTAACCAGCACCAAAGACAACCACCTCCTTAAGTCCACAATTATGTGTTTCAGTGGGTTCATTTTGTAGACGTGCCTATACCAAGACCACATTCCCCCAGGAAGCTGCCGCACTCCCTCAGTCACAGAGCATTTGGGGGGCCTGTACAAAAACCTGCTTTCTATAATCAGAAACCATAAGGAGAGTGAGCTCCACTTTATCACTATCTGCCTAAAAATATAAATAATCCAAAATCTGAAGTGTGTGTTGGACAGCACCCTCAGGCTATCATTTTACACCCAGCTGTTATTCTCAGAGGGTTCTCAGTAAATCCAGGAATAGACCCAGCCAGGAGTCGGGAACAGGCTCAGAGGAGAATGTCACCATATGGCAGCTCCTGACTGTTGCATAAATATATGGATTAGCTGAACCGGCTTCAGGATGTCTCTATTAAGGACAGTACAGTCAAGAAGAGACATAAAATTATCAGAAAGATGAAAGAGTACCTGAACTGGCTGGTTTTTTCCATTTAAGTATCTTCCTGTCCAGAGTATGACACCAATCGCTTGAGAAAATTGGTTAATTCAGTTTAAATCTGAAGGTTAAAGACAATTCCTAAATAAAAATTGAACAGAATAATCATATGTTATTGCTATGACAACACAAAATAGCACATTAGCAACCCAAATGACAATATTCTTCTATTACACTGACATTGGCAAGAAAAGAAATGATGTTGGAGTTTTTAACATAAGTTTTCAAAAGGGAAAGATATGATTGCCTGTTAAAACCCACCATGAAGGTAGAAATCCTCAAAGAGTATTTTCTTTACCTATTCAAGCAGCTAGTGAGTGGGTTTTGAACAGCGTGCTTTAAAGCTGAGAGGAACCTGCCGTAAAGCAGGTTCTCCCACTCACTTGCTGTGTGACCTACAGCAAACCACTTGAACCTCATTGCTGTCATCATCAGCCCAAGAGCAGCTCAAGGGGGAGTAAAGCTACAGACTTTAGCTGGGTGTGGGACTCAGAGGACCTCACTGTGTCCTCTCTGTTGGCAGGTGACACACGTGGAGCAGTGGGTGACAGCAGGGGAGAGCTGCAGTGGGCCAGCTGACAGGGATGGGGCACTGGTGCCAGAACGTGGGGCTCCTGTGACAGCATCCTCCAGCTTGGTACCTTGTAGGGACCTCACCATGCTCTGACAGCAGAGCCCAATACATGCTGGTTGGGATGGGCAAAATAGATGCCAGACACCAAAAGCCATTTAATAGGACTGGGATGATAGAGAGGCCAGAATGAAAGATAGTTCATGATTTAAAAAATAAGACATATGTCAGGTATTAGGCTATATATTGCCCCACCCTCCACTGACAGAATAGCCTTTCTCAAAGGGAAGAAAAGCCCTTTTTCTTACTGCTGCTCCTACATCATTTGTTTGTTAGAACCCGGAGGACACAGTGCAAAGCTGTATTCATCCCCCACCAGGCTGGGCATTTCTAGAGGCAAAGGCAAGGCACTCAGCAAGCCTACAGCCACGTATCAACATCTGTCCTTGGCACAAGCCAAACTCTACAGTAAAGCCTTAGCGTGGTGCCCAGGAATTTACTCACACAGCTTCACAACAGCAGTAAAAGGATACATTTTTCTCTGTTTTTCATTGTATCTGGATGGTTTATCATGATGTTTCAGACTCTGAGGTAGGATTGGGTCTAGGCTGGTTTTTGGGATTGGCTTGGGCTCGCCATCCCATTTCATGAATGCAGAATGAATATCCCAGCATGGCACCAGGGAGCTCTATGCTGTGGGTGATCCCATGCTCCGGATGAGAGGATAAACTTGGGTTTTCAATTGCTTGTGGCTGTAGTTCCTGTTTTGCACTTCTGGAAAGACTGAAGCTGCTCACCATGACACCAAGCCAATTTCATAGCTGGGTGACAACTGAAGAAGTACAAAACAGCAAACAAACTCATCCTGAAAAGTTTTCTGTACTCCATTTTGGGTTCAAAATGTTTGAAAAGAAAGTTCTGTTAGTTTAAAAATTTGTTGGCCAAAATGGATGCATTTTCCAGGGAAGTCAGCCAGTTTTTAAAGGAGGCCAAATCTGTTTCCACATGGAAATTGGCTCATTTTTGGAGTATAGATGAGTTCTGCATAAAAATATATTAAATTCCTTCCCCCACCCACAACTGTATACACTTACATGCATCTTGATGGGAGAACTGCTATTCCACCAGCAATAGGGAAATGCAATTTGAACAAGTGCAATATTATGTAACTAAAATGACAGTCATGTCAGTATGGATGAGACAGGGAAAAGAGAGAAAAAATCTGGAAAACAAAAATTATCCAATTCAGTCAGCTCTTGGAAATGTGTTTTCAATCTATCTAAGCTCTCCTAGAAGCTGCACATGGGTACATATACCTTAAACTTTCTTGTTCTTTAAAAAAATAATCAAAGTCTTAGCAATAGAAAATAAAGTTAGAAAAAAATCCACAACCCATAACATAACACAACATAACATAACATAACAATTAAGAAATGCATGGTATATTGCCAATAATTAACAAAAGGTCAATTATACAGCTTGTTCAACTGCAGTACTCCTTATCCTGAGTGCATTTGGATAGCAAGTTTGTTCCAAGGAGCACACCCTCCTCAAAGAGTATCCTGGAAAAAAGAGAAATGTTTTTTAATACATACTGTACTGAAGAACCTAGATGTGTCAAAAAACACATAGCATGTACCAATGCCTTTCTCTGAAGTGTCTGCCATTTGGAATATTGTCATTCAAATACTTTGCCTGTTTAGTCTATTTTGAATGGCTTCATTATGGAACTGGTGGGAAATTCTCCAGAAACTGGAAAAATATGTTTTGGAAAGTATTTCAGATTCAGGATTGTCAGAATGCCCCATTTTAACCTTTTCAGTGAAAGAAAAAAATCAGTGCATATTGATACATGCATATGTATTCTACAATGTGTAGCTATAAAATATATATAGCAAATTAATAGTATCTTGACTCACAAATGCTTGGAAATGATCGAAGTAGAAGATTTCAGGTGGTCTGTATTAAATGCTAAAGGAGGAATTAAAGTAAAAAATTGTCAAAATTTTGGCAATTTACATGGGATGGAAACCCAAGCCTTGCCCTCCTGTAAGCTTACACATCCCAGATCAATGGCATCTTTAGTAAAGGAGATCCTAGTGCTGCCCATCCTTGATCGACAGATGTGAGACCTTATACCAGATGAGCTTGACACTACGGGGACGTGTAACTGTGGCACTCATGACCAGGCTGGGTACAGGGAAGAAAGCTGTGCACACGTGTAGGAATCACAGTTCAGTTGCTAACTCATCTCTTATTGAGAAAGGTCATTGCTCCATTCAGGTATTCGCTAAATATAGGAAATGCTCAGGAAGCTGAACGCTTTGATCTTGAAATACTTGTAGGCTTGGCGCTATGAAAGGATGAGGGAAACATTTAAAAAGGATCGAGGGAAACAGATGTCTGGCTTCTTCCATCCACTACCACTAAATCAGTCACTGGCCCAAACTAGTATTTAGCACAGGTGATTTTCCACAAAGCTAATCCTGCTTTCATTCAGGACATTCTTCTTCCAATAAAAATCCATCTGCTTGCCTAGCTTTAGACACCAGCATAAATTTTAGCTCATCCAAATGGGCTTTTCAAGGGGGTCTCTGCACCAAGGCTGAGAGAACCACATGCTGCTTAGTGAGAAATTGCAGAGCTCGTCGCAGCTTGAGCTGTCTGAGTCACCAGCTGATGAGAAACTTGACTTTTTTGCTCGATTTTTCCTGCTCTTTTTAAGGGAAACTTTAAAAAACAAATAAACCCTACAGGCAGGCAAGCAAACTTTCTCATTTCATAGGCACCCCCTCCCAGCCATGGTTAAATACACCACAAAATCCATTTTCTCATGGATTTTTTTCATTTGTTTCCTGCTTGCCTCCTTTTTTTTTTCTACATGCATTACTGTCATTTTCTCCTCCTGCACACAGGCTGTGAGCATTTAGTTCATCCTCTCCAACATACACAGCAAAGGGCTACCAACTGTTACATGGCCCAGCGGCTGCCTCCACATCCCCTTTGCAAAGAAGCCACACTGAGATGGCTTTTGCTAAAAGAGGGTGATAGCAATAGTTTTGGTTCGTGAAGTTTCAGAGTAAGGGCACGACTGGAAATCAAGTCAACCAGGTCCTCCCCTTGCAACCCCAGCCCTAATTTAAAGCCAGAGCTCACTGAAACACCCCTTTGGCAGCCCAGGCTGAGTGCCCAGTTCACAGCTTCCCGCAGTCCCCTGTGTCGCAGTTGCTCAGCAGCTTTTCATCTCTCCTAGCTGGTAATGCTCATGAAGCTGTACACCCAGATGCTTATGGACCAGTCAATAAATACAGATAATTGCTTAAAACTCTTAACTCCAGACAATTATCTACTTATGTATTTACATCATTCTTATTAACATTATGTCTCATCAGCTCCAATGCATTAATGGACTTCATCCTCTGCAAGTGCCTACCACAACAGAACAAAATATAATGTCAACATTTGTTCCTATTTTTCTTATAAGTAGGTGCCAGGTTCTTCTGATCATCAAAATAGGTTTTTATCTTGAAAACGCTACAAAAAACATACTGTCAACAAAAGCAAGTTTGTACTGGAAAGTTTACAAGTTCAACAAAAGTAATTCTGCTGCTTAACAAAACTGTGATTGCAAAAGAACTCAAAACATTTATACTGCCATGAGTGCAATTTAAGGATATTTAGCCTTTGCTAAACCTTCTACAGACAAAATGATGTTTCACCCTGTCTATAGTATCAACCTTTAGACTGCAAAATCTAATAAGGTATTAGCAGTAAAACTGTATTGTGAATGCTAAAGTTTCATTACAGTACTGCAGCTTTACAAACAGAGACAGCCTTCTGTAACTTTTTTGAGTCAACATAAAAAAATTCACTGTAAGACATAATTTGTTTAACATCATAATATCAGGTAACTTTGTTTACACCATGTAATTGAGTTCCTCATTAAGTTTTATGAACAACAGATAACATGTCACTATATTACAGCAAATAAACCAATGATAAAATCACTAGTCTTTCATCTCATAATTTTGGGTTAACCCAGATTTTTTGTAGTAAGGTAGAACAATTCTTGTAGTTTGGGGACCATTAGAGAGCACAGACTTCTGTAAACTAAGTTCATCAAAGCTTAGTCAGGATGAAAAACATGGGAGGATGTTTTGCTTCTCTCCAATTCTGAGAGAATCTGGGCAAATACTTGGTAGAGACTTAAGTGTCCCCAGAGATGAGAAAACACACTCGGTTCAGGGTACTGCAGCTTTTCACATCCCCAATTAAAAAAAGTCCACAGAGATCAATAAAATACCCATCTTCTGAAAAAAAATACTAAATAAAAGTCAATGTTACGATACCTAACTTGAATCCACACATCTTTTCAGCTTTACGTTTCCTTTGGGAAACTCTGTTATATGATCACCAGCAGAATCAACTGACATTTTTTCCTTTACCTGTAATACGCTTAGTACCCATAAAGGGTAATACGTGCTGTTCTGTTCATGGCCTTATGGACTGACATTGGAGGTGAAAGTTGTTTTGGGCTAAAGAGTATATGGCTGATGTATTGCTTCCATTTATTATTTGATCTCATTCTATTGTGTGTTTCCTTACAGCACACTCAATAGGTCTGTAATCATGGGGAACAAGATAGAAAGGGTAGGGCGAGTATTGTATTTCCTGCCTTGGCTGGTGCATAATTTTTATTAGAGCTTATTTTGGATCACGACTTTAAGATAAGGATCCAGCATGAAGGACTAAAGGTACAGCATTCTGGGCTTAAAACTCCAGATATTTTTTGTTTGTATGTAAGCAACACAAAGAGTTAATACACTGTCCACTTTTTTATAGCTGAAATGTTTGAGCTTTTGTTTAAAAAAAATGGGAAATGATACAGTGGTGCTTAAAAAAATTGTTTTTCCAGCTCCTTTGGTACAACAATTGTTTGATATAAACTTGCATGACACTGTGAGCTTCCTTTCTGCTAATAGCCCAAACGTTCTTTTTCCAGCAGGAGGAAAATGCCTGTGTCCAGGGTGAGATCACACCGGCTGCCCCAGAACGAGGAGCCCCACTGCGGTGCCAAGGCAGGGCTCGGCAAGCACACCGAGCGCATGTGGAGTTTGGCATGTACAGAGGACAGAGGGAGGGATACGTGCATGCAGGGGCTCCTTTTTAAAGGAAAAGTCATGTGCAGTGTGGCCCATAAGGGGAAAGAGGACACGAAGTAGAAAATGAACTGCAGCTGTTTGCTCATAAAGGAGAACAGGGTGCATTCTGCCGGCCCAAAAGCTCTGAGTGCTCGAGCAAAGACGGAGGAGTTTACACCAAAGCAGCTAAGATGTGGGTAGAGGATTCATCCAGCTGAGGGCATGGAGAAGGGGCGACCTCCAGCTGAAAGCATGGCAGACAGCCAGGGACAGAGCTGAGCAAGAGGCTCAGACACCAGCATCCCTGCTCCACTCCCAAGGAACACCGTTCCCCTTTCAGGGATGGACACCCCGAGATGTGGACATCCCACCTCTGGCCCTGGGGCTGGGCAAGGCAGAGGGCAGCATACTCCTGCAGCAGGTTCCCAGAGACCAGAGGGCCAGAGCCATGCTTTGATCAAGTTGTTGTCTCTGATGACTTTTGGGAATTATGCCTCAGGAAGTGAAAGAAACTTTCAGTACCACCACATGGCTCTTGAAATAATAGAAACCACTTGAGAAGCTGCAGGTTAGGACAGGTCTGGAGATTTCAGAAGTTTTTGGTAAGATCTTCAACTGTTTCTTGAGGTAGCTTGTTGAAGTGGAGATCTTGCCAGGCTGTTACTCATACAAAAGAGTTGAAAGATCCCAGCAAAAGGTCTTGCCTAGAAAAGCAGGTTGCATAAACTCAGGCCATCCAACATCTTCACAGCTCCAACTGCCTGATGGCGGGGGAATCCGTGACTAACTCCCAGCGGTACCCTTTACACACATAACACCGCATGTGTACAAGAAAAATGCGTCATGGACCCAGACCCAAAGAGCCCCTGGGACTCTTCAAGCCCTTTCTTCCAGGAGTGCAAGGGCAGGTGGAAATGTGTGTCCCTTCTGATGGGCCTCCACAGGCAGGCTCCTCCTCTGCTTGCTGTCAAGGGGACACTGGCAAGGACCTTGGGGTCTGCAGAGACCCTCTTTGGCATGGCCAACATTCCCTGCCTCCCCGCCGCCGAGCAGGAGCAGGAACACAAGAAGTTATCATGCTCAGCAAATGCCCTGCAACACCCTGACTTGCCTTCAGTTAACCACTCCCTGGATTTCACATTGTGGGTGTTATCGAAAACCACAGACATTTGATATTCGTACGTTTTGTCTCAGACTTTTTGCTTCGGTAGCCCTCAGTGGGCCTGTCCAAGCAGACAAGATGGTGTAGGTATTGCAACAGTAAAATAGAGGAAAGTGGTGAAGCTTTTCTATGCCAGATGTGCAGTGGTTAATTCGGGATGGCAAGAAGCCCACAGTGGCCAGTTCCTGTGTCCTGTCCAACAGGCGATGACATTCTCTGATTGCAAACATGATCCTACGCACCTCAAAGACAATTTTAGTCACAGGCTAAATTGTATAAATCTGCTTTCAGAAAAGATAAAATCTTCCCTTGTATTTTTTTCCATTGCTCAATTAACTATTGTTTCGCTCAGCATGTTTTAATCATAAATAAGTTCATTAATAGATGTGCTCTTTGGAGTCATGGGGGACTCTGTGATACGATGGCATTAATCTTTCTGAATAACATCATTAATATCATTTGCCCCTTAAAGGCACCCACTACGTCCCCCAGGCAATTAAAACTTTGCTTCGTGGTACTGAATGAGCTCATCCAGCTAAAATGACTACAATGCGTGTCTGCATAATATTACTGTTAGTTGCATCCTATTTATTTATTTATTTATACCACTTATCAGCCGCTATTGGAACTTGTTTGTGAGCATATTTGTCCTTTTGCTGTAAAGCCACCAGCTCATCTGGCTGCTGTCCACCTGGGTCTCAGGAGAACTGTCCTATAGAAGGGTCATGAAAGAAGAAGGAGATCTAGAAATCCCTAAACTGGGAGCTTTTTTGACAATTCTCATCAAAACAACCTAGAAGTTGTTTTACAACTAAAGCCTGATCCCATTAGAAGGACTCCCACTGAATTCAGCAGGCTTGGGGATGTTACTGAATCTACCACTGGCATTCCTACCAGCCTTACTGAAACAAAATTCCCAGTTTCTGGGTGAAGATGCATTTTTCTCCCCAGAGCTGGGAAAGGTGAAATTGCAGCACCTTCACAGTGAGAGGCTGGGCCATGTCTACTAAAGATTTCCAGCACCTGATATATTTGAATACATATCTTTATATTCTCCCTATAGCCACTTATATCTCCCCATCCTGAAGTCAAGATTCAAACTCCCAGAGAAATTGGGTTTACTTCTTATTCATCCTACTTCCTCATCAGTAAAACAGAGACACTGCTTTTCTCTCCTTTATAAAGCGAGCTGAGAACTGTAGATAAAAATTCCTATACAGAGGTGAGATATCTTAATTTTTTCGTGAGAGTACTGGATAGCTGCTGTGTGCTCTGAGCAGAGCAGTGAAGTTTGTGGGTTTGCTTTGTTTATTCTGTCCATATTTGGATGGGAAGAGGCATAGGCAGTAGATGAAAGTAGTTCATATAATAAAACTGGGTTTGGATGAAACTCAGCAGTATATTACTGTTTCGTTTTAGCACTCCTGAAATAGTAAGGCCTTGTCAAATTCAGTCCCAGGGGAGAAGACCAGGCAGATTTCAGTTTCAACATGTGCCACATAGTTGCACTTTGCCATATTTGCTCACATTATGGCATATACGTGTGGAGAAAGAAGGGAAGAATTTCCCCATTTCTAAGCTGTAAAATGTCTTTCAACACCTCTGTTCTTTACTGCAATAACAATATATCATTACTAGTCACAGAGCGAGGCAATTACACAACTACAGCCACTCTATCTGCAAACATGGCAATCCAAAATGTGGATCCAGTTCAAATTTAAGCAGGAGGAATGAATGTTTTCTTCTTAAATTCCCACTTGTATCTCAAAAAAAACAACCCAAACCCAACCCAACACTTTTTGCTACCACTTTCACTTCCAGTTATGTGCAAATTCCTGAATATATGACCACAGCCTTATCCTACAGGGCTTTTGACCAGGGGTTTGACTGGTGTTCCCACAGGCAAGATGCATTTTGAGGTTGCAAGTTACATGAAGAAAAGAAAAAAAGGAGTGTTTCACTAATGAGGAACTTTGCTGACCCTTGAGAACAAGGAGGAGTGGTCAGATATTATCCACAACCTAAGGACAGTGCTATTTGCAGCTTTGGTTGTCAGACCTGTCTGAAGGGGAGGTACGGGAGGGGAAGGGGAAGCTGTAGGCAAAGATGCCGGTGTTTGAAGTTACCTGGAGGCTGAGATCAGGGGAAGAGACATTGATCAGAAACATCCTTTTGCCCATTCCTGGCTCAGTCCAGCAGGAACTGAGGACACAACCACCCTACCACACACGGATGCTTCTCCTGAAGGCCAGAATCTGGATTTTAACAGCAAGTGGGCTCCTGGGAGCAGAGCATCCCCACAGCCCCTGCAATGTGAGAACCAGTAACGTCTCCAGGTGTTTCTGCTGCCTAGTATAACTATGTGGGATGAAGAGATGCAGCCATCTCACCAAGACCAGACCAGCGTACAAAGTCAGGGTGTCCTACTAACCAAAAACGAGCGTGCGGTGACCTAGATGTTCCTCCCAGCTGTGCCACAACGTCCCTTCTGACACCGGGAAAACCTCTGTGCCACAAATGCCCCCTCTTTAAAGAGGAAATAACATTTGCCTTCTCCCACGCCTGGACTGCCAGGGCTAGTCAACCATTTGGACAGGGATTTCATCTGGCTGCAGCTTTGCAGATAAGAGCTCACAGTGGGAGCCCTGATCCCAGCCAGGGCCTCCAGGCACAACAATAATATGAATGATTAGCGGTGGTGAGCGGTCAGGGCAGGCAGCAGCCCTGCCTCTTGTCTAGCTCACACCGTGCACATCAGGGCTCCTAAATATCTCTCCTAGTGATATTTACAGAGCAGCCAGCGCCGCGGATGCTGCTGACCCAAAAAAAAAGGAGGGTGAGGCAGGATTTCTTCCTGCCTCCTTGCTTTCACATGGGCATGCAAGGTTAAGAATATAGGAGAAATAATTCATCAGCTGAATCTCAGGCACAGGCCAGAGCAAACTCTCTGCTGACTGCAGACCTGTTGCGCAGGAAGCTGCCTCCTGGCTCTCAAACAACATATCTGGTTTAAACCTACTTACAGTGCCTTCGTCCAAATCTTGCTGCCAAACTTCGGATCTCTCTGCATATCCCGCTCCTCTGCCTGTTCCTGCCTCCTGCTCCCTCTCCCTCCATCTTCCTTCCCACAGCCGTGGGAACAGACTTCATCACTTGAGAAAAATGCCCTGCTCATACCCCCTGCTGTTGCTTGAAGCAGACAAAAAAAATTAAAGTCTTTTGAGCAGAGAATCCTTGTCAGGACAAGAAATAATACTGACCTCAGCGAGGATGGCATGTACCGCCAGAGAGGTGGTTCAGGCTGTGTGTGCTGCAACCAGCTGTCTGTGAAACTACAATACGGTGTGGAGTATATGGAATATAATTTCCCTCTCCATTTACATTTAATACAATGGCTTTGGACCACACATTACAAAAAAAAATGAAGTCTAGGCACTTGGCTTTCACTAATGGCTTGTTACTCCTCTAACACTGTCTCTTCAGTGCAGAATGACAGAGTGATTTGTGTCTCTCCCAGAGACTCCCCTAGCCTTCTTCCCTACCCTGTGTGAAATTTGCTACTTTTTAAAAATAATAACACCTCTGTATAACAGTGGGAGGACTGGACTCACATGGGTGGTCTCTTATAATGAAGATAGAGTATCTGGGAACAATATTTTAATGTGTTTTGCTTCTAATTGAGTTTTTCCAACGTTTGGGATAATTATTTCTACCAATTAGCCCAGTGGTATTGTTAGCTGGAGGCAACCGGTCCTTCTTCAGGCCTCTGACAGAGGTTTACAGTATGCACAATGGTGCATAGTCCACTTTATGAGAAAAAAATTGCCCCTCTGCTCCCAAAACTATGGGAAAGGACTCCATTGTGAGACAAATATTTCCCATGGAACTTGTCCTGAGAAGCCTCATAAGGGTCCATGTTTCAGATAAAAGCAAGTGGGTGGAGATTTTAAAATAAAGCTCAAGAAAGAAGGGGTTACGCCTGAAGGGGAAAGAGTGGCACAGGAGAGGGGACGCAGCGGTCAGGCTTGACAAGGCATGGGACAGCTTTGGTCCTCATACCCTGCAATGTCCCAGAGGAGATGCTAAGCCCCACAACTCTGGGACCGAGCCTATCCCTAATGATGAAAAAACAGGTCAAGATTTAATGACAGTAAATTCATTCAGAGTAAATTTTAAGCCTTTCTTTACATACACAAGAGCTAGACACTTGTTTTTCCTAATAAATGAGAGCTGAAAGATGATGCAGTCGTGTAATTGCCAGAGCAGTGGCCTTGGGCACAAGCCTGTAGTGGCTTTGCCTTACATCAGCCCTGAACAGGAAATTTTCTAGCAGTCTGCAGAAGGAAACTGTTAATGCTGAGGAAAGAGGGCTGGCAAGAATTCAGTGCAAAGACCCTGCGGCAAAAATATATAATTATTATAAAGGTAAAGACTAGCGAGGAGTAATGTATGAGATGGTAGAAAATAGGCACAACACCGCAGAATTTTAAGCCACGTCTTGCAGGACCAAAAATTTCTGCATGGGCAAAATTCAGTTAATGAAAGCAGATTAATTTTTCAAGTCAAAGATGAATGAGGCCTTTACATAGTCCAAAATGCAGATGACCTGGTGATGATGGCCATATAGATATGAATTCTTACCTACATTAAAAAAAAAACAAACAAAAAAACCTCCCCAAGTTTTTAAAGAAAGTAGGGGGAGAAATGCTCCCTCTATAGAAATTTCTCAGTGAAATCCTTTTCATCAGAAAATGCTCATTCCTGGAAAAGGAAATAATTTGTGGAAGCAGAAGAGCATCAGGAGAGATGCCTCTGCATTCAGGACAGAGCTCATGGGCTGCCTCACAGTGGCAGAAACACCACTTATCCTGGGGCACCGATGACCAGCTGAAACCCCTTGTTTTAAGTACATGTTTTAATTGCCATTTCACGACAATGTTCAAAGACCGCCACTGTATCTGTACAAGGCAGAACTGCTGCCTCTCCAGCACAGGCCCAGCATGGGATGGAGCCACAGTGGTGCTCAGAGGCCAATTGTCTGGGCATCGCCAGAGCTGGCTGATGGATACCAAGGTTTTGCCAATGTAGGATCTGCCCCTAAACATGCAACTACAATCAAATAAAACCTACAGCGACTTCTATTGCTAGTGTAGGAAAAGTATAAGAGAAAACCGAGCAAAGCTTGTTATGAAATCAAGCCACAGGAGAGATTTTTGCAAATGGGAAACAAAGACTTAATGCTCCTTCAGCAGGAAAGTGGGTACAGTACAGTGGAATGGGATTTGAAGGAGAAACCCTGTAAAGATAACTCATTTTATGAGCTTTTAGATGTGTGTTTGTCCCTATCTTCCTCCCTTTCCTTCCTTGCCCAGTAAATTCTTCCTATACTGGGATGGTCTCTGAATTGCTGTTAGCAATTTCAGTGCATTAGCAAAGAAGCAGAGAATCTATTACTAAGCTAAAAGTCCCAAACAACCATTTTAGCATGTGCTAGATGCCTTGGCAGCGAGTCCTTTACACAACAAATATCTCCATACAGAACCAGGAGGACTGAAACTTCAGTGGAGTCACTCACGTGATGACTGCGGAGGTACGGCACAGAGATTTAGACCGATCTCCCTGAGGGTTACAGAGCCAGTTCATGAAAATATCAGAAATACAAGTCATCCACACCCATTGCTTTTGCTGTGACACCTCTTTCTTTATTAAACTTTTTATAATATGTATAAATAAATGTGTTTAAGGAATGTACCTCTATTAGACATTGTTTTTCCATGGAAGCAATGGCCCCAGTTTTTCGAAGGACTGAAAGTCCTGTGGTTAGAAATCAGATAATCCATCTGCCTAGACCATTCCCAATGGCTGTCCATCTGTCTGACCTCTTCTGCTACATCTGCAGTGATGGAGACTCTGTGATACCCTTTGTTAATCTTAATTTCATCTGAAATGTGAGAAAATAAGGGTGAGCATCTTTAAGGCAGGACTGGATAGAAAGGAGGTTTCCTAACTTGAAAAAATATTGTTTGATGTTTCTTTCACATTTTCACTTATTCTACACATTTCAGACCAGCAGTCTCTAGCATTTGCATCTCAGTTTTAACTATCTCAGACCAGTTTCTACTGGCTTTTACAAAAGATCAGCAAGCTCTATTACAGCTCCAGGTAGGAAAGGGTTTTTATTGAGATCATACCATAATAAATTGCCTGGTGTCTGTTCTAACAGAGTTTTAGTAACCTTAAAAGATGAAAAAAAGATAAAATCCCAACTACAAAATCTTGAAGCAATTCCTTAAAAAGAGAGGTCTGTCTCAGATTATAAGAAAGTCCCACTGTGATTTTCCACAAGCTCCTACAGAGAGGCTTAAAATAGTGAATCGGGCAGTAGTCAACAGGGACACCGTGGATCAGACCTAATGTACATCCATGCAAGACATTTTTTAACATGTAAGCCAGCATCATCCATGCTTTGGAGAAAATTCATGCAGCTGTGGGATAATCTGCCTGCCAGGACAATTTCATCCTAAATCTTTATACTTAAACACTTAAACACTGAAGAATGACGTCTGATAGTATTTCCAAGCCTCTAGTTTTGTTAGCTTTAGAGTTATAGTTCTCTCTGCACTTGCTATCAATATAAAATGTCCAATTCCTACTTGAACCTTGCTAAATCCTTAGCTTCAAAGAGGCTTGGTTTCAACAGTCTATCTAGACTTTGTCAGTAAAGGTAAAGAGAAAAAAAAAACTTTGCAAGTGCCTTAGATATCAGAACCAGCTCCAGGAGGATATAACACTGGGAAAAATAAAGAAGTATAACTTCAAAAGGTCAGAGAGCAAATGTCTGAAACAGCTGAAGAAAAGCCATCTCTCACCCCAGAGATTTAAGATAACTGGCAGAAAAAAGAAAATAATTTTGAAGGATACCTGCTTCCGCCATGCAGAAACAGGTTTTCATTGGTAAATACGCTAACCCAAAGCTGTTTAATATCAGTTTTGTAACAGACGTTGGCTACATTTGCACATAGGAACTCCAGGAAATGGTTGAGGTGGATGCAAAGAGCCATGAATGTAGGTACTTGGAAATACTTTATAAAGTGCTGTAGCTTTCCTGCAGGCAGTGGATCTCTGCCAGTTGCACAAGGTGAAGATCTGGCCTACTCATTAAAGGTTTCAGATCTTCAAGAAAAGAGATAGGCATGTGTTCAGAGTTGGGCTCCCTGACCTAAAAACCCAAGGAGAGAGTAGGAGAATGGAGCAGCACATCTGAAAATATCCCAGATAAACTATAGGTCATAGATCAGAGATGCACTAACAATCACATTTAGTTCTTTCAAAGAAGAAATTGCTCATGTTTCTAGAGGGTGTACTGGAAAATGGATCTTAATTTTGCATGTCTTTTTGGGAGGCAAAGGAGGGCACTGCTAATGAGATACAGGAGTCCTGCTTCTGTTTAAGGTGTGAAATCAATCCTGAATGTCTGGGTAAAGCTGAGGCTGGTCTAAGGTAGTTAAAACTTAGTATCAGGACATTATATTTTTAGGTTGAAATACATACAATCATTCATTTCTCATTCTACACAGACATTTCTGGGCAAAAATGTGGAATAAGACCAAAAGAGACCACCCCAAGTCAGTGCAACGCTCCACCTAGTCCTATCCGCACCAGTATCAATGCATCAGGGGAAGGAAGCATGGCACATATAGGTCAAGTATTTCCATGACGTACCCTCCCAAAGTGCAGTCATCCAGGGATTTACCAAGCTGGAAGAACATCGTGTTTAATAACTGTGCATGGACTCTGCCTCCTTGAAAATGCCTTTTTGAACTCATTTATAATTTTGGCCTCCACATCATCCCTAGCAATGATTTCCACAATTCCACTGGGTGAAAAATTAGTGCTTTCGTATAATTTATTTTTAAACCTGATAGTCTGACTGGGTGCCCTTGACTTTTTGGGTTGTATTCACCTTCTCTACACTGCTCAGGATTTCATGTGTCTTTACTGCACTGCCTTCAGCCACCTCACTTCTAAGCTGAAGGGTCACAGCTTATGCATGAAAGTTGCTCTGCTCTTCTCTGTCCTTTTTGCCTTTCTTTGTGGCAGTTCTCCTATATCTTTCTGAATGTAAAGATGACTAGGATTACAATTCATATCCAAAATAGAAAAGGGCCCAGCATTGTGTATATGTTCTCTCTTTTCCCCAGAAAAGTGCATTTTAAAACAAGATAATACAAGATTTGCCAAGATCTCTGTAAAGCCTCATTGATTTTATTGTTTCTTCTCATGCACTCTCCACACTAAACCAGTTTTACAGGACTATATCCTTAGATCCTATAGACTTGGCTGTTCTTCCAATAAACTTCAAAGCAAAGCCCTCACTTACTTTAGCAGGCCCTTTTGCTTTTGCACTTGAGTTGTATAATTGTTAATCCAAAACATCCTGCCTCAACGGTGCCAAGCACTTTAAAATTAAAATACACCAGAACTTGGAAAGTTATACTAGTCACCCCAAAAATAGTTGGCCCGCCATTTTCAGCCTGATACAATTTAGTGTTGCAGTGAATATCTAGCGTGTCTCCGGATAATCCCTTGCTCTGGTAGGTGTGCATGCTCTCATCTTGGGCTCTGTAGCAAGCACCAGAGCTGACTGCAACACAAGCTAAAGCTGCCAGGGAATCAGCTTTCTGGAGTCACTGCTGGAGCAGGTTTATCCAGGAAAGATATTGCACAGAGGCACAGATTTCACATTTCTTCACTCACCACAACCGAAGCTCACCCTGGCTCAGAGTTAGTTCATTCATAGGCCACCTCGGTTCTCCTTGTGTTGTTTCTTTGGGTTTCAGGGTGTAAAGCTTCACACTCTGTGTGTGACCCACAACCTTGACGCCTTGTGCCCATTCAGCTACCCTTCCTCCCTGTCTGCATCCTGCTGGGAGGCACGCAGGTCGCTCTGGGCAGACGAATATTCTGCAGTTGTGTCTGGAGGCACTGAGGAAGGACCTGGCCACCTCCCCAGAATATGTTCCCAAACAGGGGACACAACAATGTCCTTTGCCAGAGACTTTACAGTGGGTGTGGAGTGGTGAAGATGATTCACACAACCAAAGGTTTGAAGTGCCGACTGTTTTCACATGGCAGAAAGGATGGACTACATTTGTCCTGGTTCCTTTTATGTGCCCAGTCCCAGGGACTGTGGGGTGAATCCTGGGAGATACTTAGGAGAACCTCACTATTCAGAATAATAATTAAGAATTAATGACTGGATATTTACCAACACATAAAGTTGCCATGTCCAACACACTTGGCTACTGGCAACCTTCAATTCATGCAGGATCAGACCTGTTTAATCCATTAATGCTCACAACATGTTGAAGCAGCCGGGTTTTATTGTCCTTATTTTGCAGAAGGGAAGGGTTCAGGCAGCAAAGTTGGGTGACTTGTCTTTCACCACACAGAGGATTTCTTCTCTAGCTCCTCTTACTGGCGCCAAAGATCCCACCTTTTCTAAAATAAAGGACTTAATTGGAAGTCAGCTGAAAGAAGGACTGCCTTTGGATCATCCTGGGTTCAGAAAAGGGGGATTTAGACTGCAGGCTGCCCTGGGATGCCCCTCGCTGCACCTCTCACATGGCAGTCAGTTCTCACGCTCACACCCTTGTCTCATGTCTTTCAGGCAGATTCGACTGTCTCCAAATAATTCCTGGATTAAAAGTGCAGGCTTATGCTCATCCAGTGCTAAACACCTCCTGTTCCTGCTGCAGGAGGAATGAAGTGTGCTCAGCTCAATAAACTGCATAACAACGTAGCATTATCCAAAAATAGGCCAGGTGTGATGAGAACCAGCACTTCCTGAAGCTAAACTGCATGTGCATGCTACAGAACACCTTTATAACACCCAGTGCTGCAGGGGCTTTTTTTTTTTTTTTTTAAAGGAAACTTATGTTTTCAGAAAATGATAGATCAAGATCAATAACAAAGCATTAAACATCGTTCGTGGTAACAGGAAACCAACGGATGTTTATGACTGATCAATCCACTTTGCCAAAGCAATAAACCACCACTGGGGTTATAAATTGTAGAGCTGAGTTTGCAGTTTTAAAATGTCATCCAAAATCAGTTGCCCCCCAGTTAGACCATTAGTTGTCAACAACTTAGTTAAATAATAAGCCAGCGGTTCACATCTGCTTGGGAGCAAAGTCAAGCTTGAGCTGTTTCCCTGGCTACTTGAGCTGAATTCACGTCTGTTATTATTAACGTGAATGTGGGTAAGGAAAGCAAAAACTATGCTGGAAATGAAATCAAGCTCTCCTCCCACTGGCTGAAGCACATAAATCTTCTAAGTTAATGGTGCCACAGAATAGGTCTGATTGACTTCAGTGGGGGTCAGGGATGCACGAGGAATGCGGGGTCAAGCCCCGTGTACCACTGACCTTTCTGAGGAGGTGTGTGTTATTGCAGCCTCCACCAAATCTGCTGCTCAGTGCCCATCTGATGTCATTAGTATCTGTCTACAAATAGCACCGACGATCCCTGCAGACCCTTCATCTGCTTTGCTTCATCTCGATCTGAGCGGCAGTGGGAGGGGCTGTGCTGTTAAGAAGGCCCAAAAGTATGTGAAACTCAGCTCCTGCCCTTGGCCTTTGGGGTCAGTGGTCAGTGTGGAGATTGCTCCTACCTGCGGTCAGCTCCATCCTTTCTCTCCATGGGACAGAGTTAGAGACACCGCATGGAAGGGGGAAGGTGAGACTTGTGAAATATGGCCCAGCTGAAGAAGAAGAGGGTATCTGGGGTACATCAGCCCTGGGACAGTGGGCCACTACCAAGCATGGCTCACACCAGAGAGTGCCCAGTGTCCTGGGCACCTCCCTGATGTGCCAATGCCAATGCTACACGGCTGTGGTACAGCTTGGCACATACTTGGCATCCCAGTGTAGCGGTGGTGGTGTATTGCCCACTGCTAGTGAGGATGGACGCTGCAATAGCCTGATGTTAACCAACCTCACCTTGTTTCTTCCAGTGGGATCGGCAGGAGTCAGGATCTTAGCAGAGGGCAAACTTTAAAAATTAGAACTAGTAAATAAATACAACCAGCAAGCCTCACAGAATTTATTCTCCTCTCACACCAATTTTATGCTGTTGACTCTCCAGGGATGTCCTGGGTTTGCAACTACATCAAGCATTTTGCACTCACTGTCTCTCACATTTGACAACACTGTTGCTCAAGACAGAGTCCATGGGCCTGCTTCCTTTGTGATTTGCCCTCCTATAGCTGAGTACAAGATGGTAGATGATCAGGTTGCTGGTTTTAGATACGCAAAGTGCCCAGCTATGCAATTCAAACAGCAGTGGTACACCTGGACAGCAAGAAATTAGGCTGGGAACAGGAATCAGGAAAACTTATTTAAAGCCATTCTCAATTACACTCTTCCTAAGCTAGTTTATTTTGGCTCCTGGTAGCTTTTCCACCAGTGTCCAAGCAGATAACTGCCATGCTGGAGCTACCCTTTCGGTAAACACGTTCAAGAGCATCGAGAAGGCAGCCACTGTGTAAAGAAACATAGGAAGAGCTGAATCTGACGATTAGAACACAGTGTCACGTGAGTACTTTTATCTATTTTTTAGCACCTTTGTCTGTTTTTTCAAGACAGGACAAAATAAGCCAGTGCCACAGCATAGCTACCTTCACCCAGAGATTTGAAAGCAGAGACCAGCAGATCACCCAACAGCCTTTTTCCTTGCTCTCGCCACCATGTTACATGTGTAAAAAACAAGTGGGCATAAAACCATCACATTAACATTATTCAAAGCCTGGCCCTACCCTTGCACTGCTCTTTCTTCTGAAGCACATCCTATCCTCCTGTGTGCAGTTATTTATATTTCTTCATGCTGTCCCTTCTGGCAGGCTGTTCTACTTAACACCCCCCGAGAGGAGAATTCCCAGCAGGACCTCTCTGCAGCAGCACTGCTTTTAACCTACCATTATAATGACCATAATTTAGTGCAATTGTATTTCTACCCCCCCGTGAATGTTAAACATTAACCTTGGGCCCACTATTGACTGCTGAAGGCATCTGCTGCAATCATATAGGAAATGTTGGGCATTATTTGGCTCTTCAGGAGATAAAGGCATATAGAGGTCCATGCTGTGTTGTTTCGAGGAAGAGCAGAAAATATCTGCGCAGAACCAGTTTTTAAAATCAGCCTTTAAATTGGGCTTCCATAACTTCTGCTTCCAAAAGTTGGTTCAGTAAAGCACTAAATCTTTTCCACAGCCCTAGGATTCAGAAGGCACAGAGGTTTCCTTGATGATCAACCTTGTTAGCTCCAAGGACCTATTCTTTCAGAGCCCTCATTGTGTGGCAAGAAGAAAGAAAAAAATGGGTTCTTGGAAGTAAAGACCCTCCTTCTGTTCAGGTTTGAATAAAGAAAGGGTCACTGCCCCTGAAGGCTTGCCTCTCTCTTTTCCTTTTCTTAGACCACATAAATAGAAGAGTACTGCCAGCCCATAAGCTGAATACATCAGGTTCTGATCAGTACACCAAAGCTTTTGCAACACATGAAACTCATATATGCTGTCACGTGCACAGGGTGTCACGTACACGTTAATCCTACGCAGGATTGAATGTGCAGATTCCTGTCTTTCTGTGGCGTGTATCTCCTGTTGCATAATCCCCAAACAGCACTCTGCCCTTGGAATGAAATTCTGAGAATGTTTTGAACTTTTTCTAACCTGCAAATAGAAGGCTGGTGGTAGGATTAGTAGGTGCTGACGGAAGAAGTACTAGGAAGTGTGAATCCTAAAAAACATCTCCTTTCCTTTGTCTTCAAAGGCCCTGATAGGTCTCCCTCTCCCTTGTTTCTTCTTACCCAAACTTACCAGCAAAATCCCTCCCACCAAGTCATCCATGACTTTCAGCCTTCTTTTTACTTTTTCAGCGTTTTGAAACACCTACCATCCATAAAAGCAAGGTATATCTAATTGAACCATCCTCCTCAACTCCCTCATATAGCTCACAGTAGCAGACTAGAAGCACCCCACAAGAAGATCCTTCATGTGAGTGCATCCAGCACCTTGCACGTGGGGACACCCATCCCTGTTAGTTGCACTTGGGGGCATCTAAAAATCCAGTGATGGTATTGTTTGCAGACACATAACAGACCCAAACAGTTTACAGTCAAAGGAAACAAAAATCTCATTGTCCCCGATGTAATATGGGATGCTAATTACCACACCTTTTCTACAAAGAGCAGTAAGGCTGTTGCATTTACCCAAAACTGTGTGAGAAGCTGTGACAGACCCACTGGATGAGCTCAGGTGCCCTTGGTTTCCATCCAGACCTACTTCAGAAAAGCATTTCTCAGGGATGGCATTGCACCAAAAGCCTTACTACACCCAGACATGTACACGTTGAGATGTGCGGCTGCATTGCCTGGCTCTCTGAGCCACCCACCCTCTTACAGACAAATGCAAGATTGGTTGGACAATATTTGCTCCTCAGCAAATCCAACTGGCTGTTTCTTATCACTGCATTGATTGCTAGGTACGTACAGTTTGATTATTTTTTATTCCAATGCCTTTCCTAGTAAGTGGTGGGGCTGACTGCTTTATATAACCTCAGGTCCACCTTTCTCTCTTCTTTGAGGACAGAGATTATATCTGCACCCCAAAGCTGCCTGCTTTCCTTTGTACCCTCTGGTGAATATGTTCAGTTTAACTATGTTCTCTCTTGTCTCTTTTTTCCCTCTTCTGTCTTGTGTCTTGCCATCTCTGTATCACAGCTTTTTTTTGTTGGAGAAAACTGAAGCAAAAACACATTAAATATGTTGGCCTTCTGTAGGTCATCTGTACCTCTCCTGTTCCTCATTAGGTAATGGGCTTCTGCCTGCTGCTGTCTTTTTCTTACTTTACTGTATTTATAGCACCTTTCTCCTTGTTTCCTAACACTCCTCGGCGGTTGTAATTCATTTAGCACAGCAACCTTTCTGCCCTACATGCTTATTTTATTCCTTGATCTCATCCTCAGTAATGTGACCTCATTCTCCTTTTTAAAATTATTCTTCTGGGACTCTCCTATCCTTATCGTACCCTCTGGCTATCCGCAGTGGGTAGAGGTGGATCTTCAACCGTGAGCGACGTAGCCTGGCTCTAGTGCTTACTGCCCGTGAGGGATGCTGCAGCTCCTCGCCCCTGGCCATGCTGAGCAAACTGAGCAAAATGCTGAATGAGTGCAGGACCTCGCTCAGGTGGCAAGTCTTTATCAACCACACAGCACCTAAATTACTCCCAGTCCTTCCAGCACCCACAGACAGCGGGTATGCCCCATATCTGGGCCGTATCAGGGGTATGCCAGATGATATCCCCTTATCTCTGCTCCATGTTGCTGACACGCTGTGACAGCAATGGGTGGGAAACGGTGGGCCTCCATCCCAGGCACCATTTCCACCAGCACAAGGACAAAGGAGCATCCAGAAAGAGGGAACAGGGAACTACGGAAATGTCTTTGCCCCCTGTGAGGGAGGGAAAGACACGGCAATCTCTCCCCGGTTTTCAAGTCTGCTGGAGACCTTAGTGTCAGCTTAAGATTTATTTGGTCATCTTCTGCAGCAAGGACGAGCATTTGCCTATGCAGATCCACTGTGGCAAGGTTAAAAGGCTGTGGGTCTGCCCTGCTCCACTCCTCCTCCCTGCTGCACGCAGGAACCGACACTTCCCAAAACCACCTCTGGAAAGCCAGCAGTGAATTAACAGGACACTGGCAAAAGTGAAGCTGTTAATAATGTTTATACCTTTAAAACATGTATCTCTTTTGGCAAGAACATCTGACATAAAAAGCAAAACCAGTCACTGCCCCACAGTAAGGATAACTCAAATGGAAGTACTGGGAGCTTTAGATGTGTCCCTGTGCGTGTTGCAGAAGGCAGATGTCTGAACGAGAGAGGTTCACCCCTGTTTGGCTTCCCAAAGACACGAGGGAGTTGCAACCTTACCTGATCCCTCCACGATGCTCAGCAACGCAGCTCTTGCAGTGAAGTCCTTGCAGCGCACTGCCGTACCCAGCAGCAGGGTGAGATGCCTCCTGAGTGACAGTGGGCTCCCGGGCCCGTTTCTTGTAACCTCACCAGAGGTGGCCCTAGAAACCACTGGTAAGGGAGCAATAAAACAAAAAAAAATGCAGCCAAAAAGCTGATCACAGCCCCAGTCCAGGTAGGATACCAAAGAGAACTGACCGCAACCTTCCAGGTAGGACACCAAAGACTTCCTCTGTCCAGTTTGCGTTTGGTGAAAACAAGAGTGATTCTGCTAAGTTTTGACTCGGTCTCACCAGGTAGCTTTCATCCTTAGCACAAGATGTCAAATAATTTGCAAAATGCTTGCAATTACATTGATGCATGCTGGCTCTACTGGCCAAGCACATTTTTTGGGGAAGTACCTTAATCCCAGCATGTACCTCCTCAAAATCCTTCCTCTCTGAGATTGCAAGGACTTGGCACTCAGAAGCCGAGGAAAGGGAAAACTGTTGTGATTTCTGTACCAGCAGCCCAGGATGTTTTATTTCAGTGCAACTGGAGGCAAACAGCTCCAGAGAGTGTCACCTCCTTCGTTAGAGACCACAGTTAATGATGGTCTTAGAACAGAAATCAACAACCCTTACGGGCCCCTCTTACAAACTTCCTAGATTAAAACCTGATTTTAAAATATTTTAAAGATGCATTTTTAGCATCTATAACACTCACTTACATATTATGTCTGACTACTGTGGTGTGCCAAAGCATCAGTTCTAACAACAGAAGCACTCTCCTATGTCCCAAAATGATCTCAAACCTCTCCTTATCCCAGAAGGGTTATTTGGTTGGGTTTTTTTAACGCCTTAATTCTTTAAATTCAGGTAAACTCCAAGGAGTTTCCCAAAGTCAGCCTAGAGCCGGGTAGGAGATCAGCAGGGCTGGTTTATTTTCCAGCCCACAGCTGACCCAGGACCTCGTCGCTGCCTGTCTCACCCCGTGCGACCTCGGGTGAACCAGCCTGGCCCCACCAGCTCCCATATCAGGTTGTGTGAATGCAATCTAAATTCAGCAAGCAGACCTAATTAACGCTCCTTATGTTTATTTGACTCACCAAAGATACGCATCGACCTAAGTAGTAAATCTCATCGTTGCATAGGAACTGCAGGGATCAGTTCATTTCCAAATGTGTCCTGGATAGAGCCCAAGATATCTAATACTGTGGGGAAAACACATATTGAGTGTCAAATTAAAGCAACAGCAGCTCTGCAACAAATGGCAACTTCCTCCTGGAAGACTCAAAGATGGCTGTATCTGCTGATGCTTTTAAATGTACTTTCAGAGTATTAATAGAGCTGATTTAAAATAGTTCCTCTCACTCCGGTTCCTGCTTTAACTCATATCCAACTGCTAAACATACTGTGGCTGTTCCTGTTAATACGCTCTCTGACAAATCACAGCCATACATAGGTTTCCTTTCAGTATTTCCAATTTACTCTTTAATGGGAGACAAATGTGTCTAATTTGCTGACTGCTTAATGAGTCTTAAAGAATTTCCAGGCATGCAATGGGATGGTGCTTATTAGAGCTGCTTGCAAACTGTTTTATTTGCTTAATTCTGCGCCCACAGGATATTCACTGGTACCTAGATGCTGCACTCGCTGGTGCAACACTAACGTGTAAATCAGTATATTACATAAAAAAATAGAAACTTCAGTGGGAGTATTCCCATTTACACTTGACAAGAGTCAGAAACCAACATATCAAACTGACACGATGTACATGTAAACAGTTGCTTTACTTGTGTAGTCGTAGGATAGCTATTGCTGTCTGGCTTCCCATCGTAAGCCTCCTTTAGAAATACATCAAGTACCTGATCCTGGCAACTTCAGGTCTGTTTAATTTCATGCACCTCAGATTTACTATTGAATGTACAGAAGGAGTCCTTGTTTTGGTGGCCATGCAAAGGAAAGATGCCTCTTTGTGTATTCGTACATGCATTTGGGGATTAGATTTTTTATTATTATTATTATTTTTTAGGGTGACAACTCCCTCAGGAAACACTTCCAGGTGCAGTCTTCCTGACATAAATCTTTATACTATCACCTGCCTTTCCACCTGCTCTCAGCCACTGGGCCAGAGATGAGAAGCGTGGATTAAGGGCTGGGGCCAAGGGGAAATGCAGCGCAGAAAGAATCTGAGAGGGGACCCCGGGGCAAAGGTATTTGGGGCATGAGAATGGCTGGAGGAGATGAGGGAGGGCAAGGGATGGAGTCATGGGCTGGGCTGGAGAATTTGTAAAAATATAACATAGAAAATATGTTTGGCTAGGATGTGAGCAGGTTTTCACTGGCAAATCTATTGGTGTCCATCGCTCTTCCTTCACAAAGGGGTTTGTGGGGTGCTGGGTTTCGTGTGAGCTGCGGGGACGTGGCTACAGACACTGCAAAGCGCCTTTGGCAACAAAAGGCCAGATGTAGTGAGTTTGATCAGAGTCAGATGGAGTTTGGGGGAATAAAACACCCCAAAATAGGTGGTCATTGGAATAGAAACAAAAAGAGAAATTGTACATTGACCCTGAACTCATCTGACCGAAAAAAGGAATAAATCCCTCATTTTTCCAGCATAAAAACCTATGCAATTTTCTAGAGACTAAGAGGCCTTAGATCTTACTGCTTTGTCTTTCTTACTGCTAGTAGGGCATTCAGCCTTAAGAAAACCATTAAGAATATATTTTCTCAGGGTATCCAAGGCTTTTTACTATTCAATAGCAGGGGGAAAAAATGAATTAATATTATTCTGTTGGTTTCACAAACTGAGAGAGAGGACTTAAGGATTTTCCTCTCTTAGAGAAGTTTTACTCTGCAGTTCTCAACTGTACCAAAATTAGCCACATTTACTGCAGAATAACCCCATTAGTGTTTAGCATGTATTTGAAATATACAGGCATGCCAGATGAAAACCAGCAGTATGAAACTAGTGCACCAAGAAAAAAAGGCAAGGATCGGATCTGATCCTCTGGGGCTGGCTGCCGGCGAGCCGGCAGCGTGTGTGCTCTCCGCTTTACTCCCAGTGCCCTTGATTTCTCAGGCTGTTTTGAAAGACAAAAAGAAAGTTGGTAATCATACACCAACAGATGGTTCCTTGGTTAGTTACTCTTTATTTAGAGGGAAGCAACTGCGATTCATCAGCTTTTTCTTTTTTTTTTTTTTTTTATAGCTACATCATGGTGAACTTTCAACTCCAAATCTATTTCTAAGAAGTATTGTGTGGCAAATGTCTATTAATAACAAACCTTGGGCTGACTGGAAATTTCCTTATTCAACATTCACATTCCATTCTCCAAAATGTTTCTACCCAATTTTGTTTCACTTTTCAATGACAGAGCTGTCTAGAAAGTTTTCCAGTGAATGCCATATTAAATATACTGCTTTTATGCCTATAATTAGAACTTAGACATTTCTTTCTTATTTTTGGACTTCCTTTCTTTACCTTAATTACAAATCGATAGCTAATGAGCTGCTTGTTTTTTATTTTGATCCTAAACATTTTTGATTGATTATTTCAGGGCAAATATTTTGTGTGTAGCACCTCCCTATGCATATCAGAGTTAAGCTGTACCTGTGAATAGTCCTTTTGAATGGCATTTTACAAAACTCTATATGACTTAACTTTAAGACTGCCTCTAAATAACTTTGCTAGTTGGAAGCCCGAACCAAAAATTTGGAACAATTGGCTTAAAGTTGAAGAGTGGCTCTCTACAATAAATAAAGTTTGTGTTACAGTCCAGCTCATGGCTGGGGGTTCATTTTCCTTTTGACCCTTTTGGGTTGATGTAGGAATTCATTGCACCTCTTACATCCAAATGAACAGCAATTTCTCCAAGATTCCCTAATTAAGGGCAAATCCTGTAAAAAAAAACCAAACGAGAGACTCTTTGGGGGCTTCTGTTTCATGTTACCTACCTGAGCAGACATCAGTACAGGCCTGCACCAGAATTACTGAGTGCAAACAAACTTGCACATGAAGCAGTGTCCAAATTTTCTTTTACAGAGGTGGAGGAGACTTTCACTGATATTTTTTCTTCCAGCAGCACAAATTCTACATATCAGAACTACTCAGTTTCTCAGGTATTAAAGTAGCTTGAAGAAAGAAAGATTTGAAGAACAGAATGGGACCATCTCCATACTTAGTTACCATAAAGAACTTAATGTAGCTGTGCTTATTAATTTTTAAAGAATTCCTTTGAATTTTGCAAGGGACAATCTCAGGGAACTCAAATAGTCAATTTAGTATCTTTAATTCTAAAAGAATCTGATCCATGCCTACTCCAAATTGTTTTATATTTGGACCTGAGGTTTTGCGTTAGTCCATTACAAATCTGTAAAAATCTAGATCTACCTCAAAACCAGTCCATAACTGGAGGGATCAGAGCCAAATTCAATATCATCTCCAGGTCACTCAGCACTATGCAAGTTCAAATTTTTGGAAATTCTTCACTTTTTCTCAGGTTATTACCACTACCAAATATATGGCTCAAGGTTTGTTCTATAACAGGGAAAATGAGAGGAAGAGTCCCTTTTTCACAGGAGTCTTATGGATATACCACGTTGCTGGCCTTCTAGGCAAAAAATGTGTATATTGATTTCCTATGAGGAACAGCATGCTGCTAGTAGATGGGATCATAGACATGAACAACTCCTTTGTAAACCATTGTCTTCCTTGTCTCCCTTGTTGTCTTCCCCGTCTCCCACCTGCAAAAGGCTCTCTTCTTATTGATAAAACTCAGTAGATAACTGGGCATTTCTTCTGTTGTTTTATCCTCAGTTCACCTGCCCGGACTTGAGCTTGCCCAAGTGCTGCTGAAAGGCATTAGGATGACATCATGGTTTTGCATGGAGAAAGAAGATGCTACAAGGACATGCAATGGGAGGTCCCTTAGAAAAACCTATCCAAAGGCCTGGACCAAATATTTCAAGGATTTACTCTGTGTATGTTCTCCTGGCAGGAGAGCTCAAGGTAGCCAGGACTGCTGACCTTCTCCAACTCCGCATCATGAGCAACAGCCCCAGTGCTCAGCCCAGCCGACTTGTCCTGCAGACACCTCCCTCCTTCCCCCTGACTCCACGGATTCTCTAGCTGCCCTCCTCCTCCTCCTCTTCCCCTCTTTGGCACTGATCTGAAACCCCCATGGGTCACACAGTGGGCAATGAGATTAAGACTGGGATTTGTAAAGATGATGCCTTTTTAGACAGCTTAATAGACCAGATGCTCAGCTGAGAATCAGGCCATCTGTCCGCTCAAGTCCTACCTATACCAAACAGGTTGTTGCTAGCAGAACTGTTAAGAGAGAGATGGAGAAAATTTGGGACTGCAAACCCAAAACCCAGCTACAGTGGGATGCAGAAGGACCTCCTGACACTATGCATGTGCAAGAGAAAATGGGAGATGATGTTCATGGCTGGTACAGGCACTAGCAAGAGGGAGACAATCCCAATTGCACACACAGAGAAGGACTTCTTTGCTCTTTCAGCAGATATAAAGGAGCCCAAGAGTCAGCAAAAAACCATAATTATACCAACTTTAAAACCCTTTGCACTGCTGGAGTAGTGTGAACTGAGCCCCTCTATAAATGAGAATCAGGCCCAGTCTCCAAAGCCAGCTGCTCCTTTAGTGCAGTGATCTGTCTCCATACTCGCTGATAAGCAGTCTATGCCCCATGACTTATAATAAAAGGGAACGATGGTCCCTGAACAAACCCAGAGAAGAGGTATTGATTTGCAAATAGTTTAAAAGAATATTCAAGGGTCATGAGCTGACCCTTTTTCAGCTCTGACATTTTATATCAGGGAGGATCCTATTGAGATGGGAATTCATATCCTAGACATTGTTTTGTCTTGTTTCATAAATAAGTTGAATAGCTTAATTGATTGACACCCACTGCACTTTCCCAGCTTCCTCAGGCTCAAAAGTACACTGCTGTTTTCTGCCATAAATAATATGAACATTCAATCAGCTGCCAGGCACAAAAAGGAACTGAAAATTCTTCATACAATAGCTGCAATCTGGCATATGAGGCACTGCAGGTCTAAAAAGGAGAGTGGTATTTGATATCACCAGGTATTCATTTTCTTCCTGCTGCAGCAATAGCATTTTCCTACCCAAATGACCTAAACCTTAAAGACGAAATACCCAGGGGCCTCTGCAGGGCAGAAGACCAGTTTGTCTCAGCATTTATGTGTGTCCAGGGGTTAGGAAACTGGTTTGCAATCTTGTGAACACAACATGGGGAAGGACATGCTGGACCACCAAATCTAGTCCCTTGGAAGTGCCGGTACAGAATCCCTTCATCCCTCCTGGACTCTGATCCAACTCCACCTCAACCGGAGTGACAATATTTGCCCCCAAGCTCTCCATTTGTCCCCAGATCTCACTCCTGTGATGGTTACAAACCTCCTCTTAATTTCCAGTCCATGCTTATTTGTGATTAATTGAGATCAATCTGTTCTGATGGCAAGTTTATTCTTTTACTTAAATAGCTCCTTTCCTCCTTGGATATTTAGCCCCCTGTTGGATTTAGTGTTCATTTCTCCTCTTCAGCCTTAGTTTCACTAAGGGAAATAAATAAGACACAAACTCTGAATCTCTTCTTTTTTAAGACAATTTAATGGCCTTGTCAGCAATTCTAGTGACTTTTGGTGAGTTCTTGGGTAACCTTATAGCCCACACTTTCAAAAAACAGGTGCAAAAATGAATTTGAAAGTGTTGAGGACTTCCTTTTGAGGAAGAAAGGTGTAGATGTAAGTGCTTACCTTCAGTTGCCCAAGTTGGAAAACGTTAGCTACTAACCTCCCTGTGCTTTAACTTCCTCACCTGTAAAACAGAAAGGAAAATACAGACCTCAAAGGGGAGTAAGTAAGGTTTCTAAAGTGCTCCAGGATCTTCAAATGAAAGGTTCAATTCTAAATGCGAAGCTTTTTGTCTGTTGTTCTTTACTTGTTACTTCTTAAGGACTGCAAAACCTGGAGAGATGGCACTGAGCCAGACTAAAGCCAAGGAAAGGCTTCTCCATTGATTACAGTGGGAAATTTTTATGCAAAAAGTTTCATAAAGGGTGACAAGCATCTGTTGCTGAGACAGACAGAGCAATAAAAACTGGGAGAGAAAGAATATTGACTGAAACTATTGCAAGGCCAATTGCTAAGATCAGTAGTTTTTCTTTAGAAGAAGCAGCAAAGAGTTAAATCTATTTTTGTTGCTTTGCTTTAGAAGAAATCTCTCCAACGATGACCACCATACGCATCCTTATCTGTAATTAATAAATATTTGGAAGGACACTTTCCCACTCAACGTATGAAATTATAGATGATCCCTTAATTCCCTAGACATTTGCAAGCCTTGTCTTGTCAGAATTGAATTTACTACAGCTGATTACCCTGAGAATGCACTGACCTTCTTAGCTCCTGCTGTGGTCTTTATTTTTTCCATGGCAGATAATATGGGGACCAGAAACTGGGGACTTGGTAGTAGGGATTATGTGATACTAATGAGACAAAGCTTATTGTTGATGTTAACTGTTATTACTACTAAAAAAAGCGCACAACTCCAGACAGATGGACTTCACTTTGTTATACCAGGAGGGAGCGAATGCATTTTGACAGTAGTAGCATCTATTTAAAATCTGGATCACATCTGGTGCCTCTCTGAAGCAGACCATATCTGATCAATCAGAATTACGGCTCTTCAGTCTCCAGACGAGTTAGAAGAAATTCATTATCTGTTTTGAAGCCTGCTTCTCTTTCATCTATTAAAAAATGAAATAAGATTCATTGTCACTGGATCCATTTAGCTACTGAAAGAAAAAAAAAAAAGGACAGTAATTAAACTAACTAGCAGGCTCCACATCTGAAGACATGATTAATTCTTTGAAACACTGCGCATGTAGGTACTTGGCTCACGCTAGGCTTCAGTCAACAGTATATTGGCTGATGAAATAGATAGCCTAGGACTTATCCCCATTTCTGTTTATTTCATAAACTCTTGGAAACACCCACATAATTTTCTTCAAACTCTGTCAGAAGTCTGTATTTGTCCTTCAGGCACATTTAGCCCCTGTGCTGGGCATGCTGCTGGGGAAAAACCACCTTGAGGACAGCAATGTCTCCATGGAGCCTCCTGCTCCCAAGGATGTCCCTGCTCTCCTGTGTATCCCCTCCCGGATCAGCCGTTTTGAGTGCAGAAAACTGATACTAAAATGCCGGGAATTCTTCCATGTGAGGTCTGCTGAACCCCAAAAGATGGTGGGAGCCTGGGTTTACGAATAACTAGAAGGAGAATGCAAAAGGATGTGTCCTGATCTGGATCACTTGAATTTCTTAATAAGATTTTTCTGATTACAGAGAGAGTTTTCTCTTACCTTTGCTGATGAGCGCTGAAGTCACACCAGCTATGACTTAGCCTCTGAAGTTCTTGTCATTGCTTCCCTCTTTACCATGTGTTTCCTTTGAGATCTGCAAGAGCACAGTTCAGAAAGTAGCCTTCTGAAAGTGATGGACGTTTATTTCCCTCATTCGCAACTTTTAGAAGAAAACTTAAATTAAAAGACAAGGCATTTTTATAGGTGTTATAACTAAAGCTGGTGAGAGAACAAAATGGTATTTTGGGGATGGGTTCAAATCTATAACCTTTGAAGAACAATTTAAAATGCTCATCAACATTTGTGAAATATTTCTCACAATTCGTTGTCAAATTGCTATTTTTCATTTGTGCTAATGAAACCCAGAGAAAACATCTACTTTTATGAGTGGGTGGGGGCAGTGGCAGTAACCTTCCAGAGGAGAATCAGGTGTGCAAAGGAGACCAAGGCTGGCATTAATTTCTTCTGTAGCAGTGATGGCTGAAGAGCAAATGATTTTGACTGCTTATGGATCATGTCCAGATGGGTAAAGTACAAAATGATGTTGTAAGAGTTGCCTGCCCCAAAATGGTAAACCAGCCCCAAAATTAGGTGGGCAGCTCCAAAGCCATTTATCTACCATGGGTGCAGGAATGTCATGGCAAACTTGGCTCTGGATGATAAATATCAAAATCTCCTGCTAGCAGTACTAACTTCTCTGGAATTTCTACAAATCGTGGATGACAATTTTCCAACCAAGACGTAAAAGTTAATGGTAACTAAGGTGGAAGTGATTATGTTTGATTCCTTCCTAAGCCAGTCAAAAACACATGGTATTTCAAGACAGCCAGTTTCACAAAGCTGAATCAAGTACAAGCCAGCTGTAAGGAAGGACTGAAGACTAGATGTGATGCCTGTAATGAATAGTTCAAAATTATTTAGCTAGATGTAAAAAAGCCAAATAACAACAACAAAACCAAACTAAGACTGTAAGTAAGAAAGCATGGTTCGAAAAACAATCTAGGATAGAAAAGCATGCAAAATGAGCAATAATAAAGATGAATGGATAGATGTTTAGAAGACAGATGTTGTAAACACTGAAAATACATCCTGGAGCTATGTAAAATTAATAAGGTAGCAAAGGTATATAAGGAAATACATATGGCCGAAGACAGTAAGAAGCAGATGTTTGAATCCATTGGGACCAAGAGTAACCCTACCAATACTATAAGCTCATGAATAGTAAGAGCATCAGAATAGCCAGTAATAATGCAGAAAGTCAGAAGTGTTTAACAAATACATCCATTCCTTGCCCAGGAGAAAACCAGACATTGTGTTCATATCATAAGGAAATGATGAATATTCTCCACTCTAGCCATAATTGAAACTGAAGTAAAATGGTCACTACTAAAGGAACTTTTTAATATCAGTACAACCAGACACCTTGCACCAGGATTACTGAAAGAACAAGTTAGGAAGCTCCTCTGGATGCTGATTTTAGTAACTCAGGTCCAGACATGGCAGAAACTTGAGAGAAAGCAAATATTATGGCAATGTTTGGACACAGTAAAGGAAATTATCAAGTAAGTATGTGTCTGTCAGCCTGACACTTACTGAGGGTAGTAATAACAGAAAATTTGATACAAGATTTAACTGCTAAAGAATTCAAGCAGGTACTCTAAACAATAATATTTTGCAAGAATTTATGGAAAACAGAGCTTCTAACAGTTGCTAATATAACCACTGTGAAAGACAGAGACAGATAGGACCCGTTGTTTTCACTTGTTTTCATCTCCAGAAAAGATGAAAAATATTCACTTTATGCCCCAGGTAAGAAATATTCGGGAGTTAGGAAAATGTGACACAAAATTCAGACTTATGTTCCTTGAAAAAACTTTTGTTATCAAACTGAGAAGGATGGAGAAGGTCCTAATTAGGGCTGGTACAATTTGATATAATTTTTCATTTAAAATTACCAGCTGTAATCTGTAAATTTTTTAGTTAGTCGTGGTGATGCAGTAATAGGTTTTTGTTAGTATCATATTTTAGCAATGGTATAAAGCTTTGAAGCAGTGGTATCCAGAACAGCTGCAGAAACCCGTAGCTGATATGAGATACTCTTCTCCCCTCTATTTTTACATACGTTTCAGAATTAACCTCCAATATAAAGAAATAAAGTATTTGTGAAAGAAGTATAAGAGAAACAGCAAACTTCATCTAATTTCTACCCAAATCAGAAAGAGGCATGAAGCATGGTCTCTGTAAATAACTGAAACACTTTTTTTTTTTTAATCTGTCATTTCTTTGCTGAAATAAGGCACATCAAATTCCTTGAGGTGAAAAGACAAATTCCCTTTTTGTCCTGAACTTTCTGAAATAATCGCAGCACATGCTCACCACTCCCAGATGGAGCATGCAACGGCAGGTTACCAAGTTCAGGGAATGACTGGAGTTCACATTGCCGGTTGCTTTGTGCAGTTATTTCTACATTTTACAACAGCCCTTTTACCATATGGCGATGAAACTCACTTTCTATCTCTGAACCATCACACCTGCTTTAAAACTGTCCATAACTCAAGGGATGGGATTAGAATCCCAGATTAGGACACAGGAGCATAGCGAGGTGTCCAAATTCCTGCTGCAGTCAGTGGAAAGGTAGTCAACATAGTGACTTCTGGAGAGCTATTTGCCTGAAGAAGACACCCACTTTGATCAGCAGGTTAAATCCCACACAAACCCCTTTAATATCTAATTTTTCAGAGAAATGGGTCCAGTGCTTTGCAGAAGGAAAACAGAGCTCTCTTTTCCAAGGAAATATTTCAACATACATTTCTCTCTGTAATAAAATTTCTTCTCAGGACCATACAGAAGGCATTGCTTACTGCTTTAAAGCAAATGTTCTTTCAAAGACCCCATTGTTCCTCAACTTTATAGAAACTTCTTTGCTTCACAGCTCTGTCCTCTTAATGCATGACGTCTGAAGGCTGCAGCTACCCCCAGATTTTTGCAAACACCATGCCAGTTTTCAAGACTAAGTACAAACCAAAGCTCTGCACTGATTTCTCTCTGCTTTTTGTTCTCTTTGAGAATTTATTCTTCCTGACTTCTGGATGTGCCCATTGACTCTTTCAAAGGAAGCAAAATGACAGCATTCTCCCAAATGCTGCATGTGCTCTTCCAGCTCCAGCTGAGAAATAACACTGCGTCCGAGCCAGGCTTGCAGGGGATGCAAATCCCTTGTAACGAGACTGCCCTCCCCAGACAGCCAAACTAGAGCCATCTCTGTCTTGCAGCAGAGAGCTAAGAAATGCCAAGCAATTTTGCTCAGGTCACCCTAAACCGTAACCTTTGGTGTGAACTCCCCCGCTTGCAGGAACAGGGTGGGAGGTGCACGGTATGAGAACGCCCAAGGTGTGAAGATGCATTTGCATCACATCTCTGATAATCAAGATATGCTGCCAAGTGACTGTTTATAGGTACTTGGTTATCGCATCATGATTTGCAATATTCCAGAAGATAATATGAAAAAAGACCCTAAACAGAGACAATACCCTGCAGCACCACCTTTGATGATAGAAACATATTTTCCACACCTGCCAACTTCACAACCAAACCAACGTCTATTTAATAAACACTGGGGGGGGAGGAAGATTACTGACTCTGGAGTTTCATCAACAATTAGATAAAACCTGTTAGTCTGTCAACAATCAGCTACTTCTGCTTGATGACTGTCACGCACATTTGGATGAGACTTGTTTCTCAGTTGTTCTCATTTGGGACAAGGGCACGATACAGGTGTATACTAATTTTAAAAAGCAATCAGATAGCCTGACTTATGGATTGCATTAAAAGGAATCTCATGGTGGAACTCAGACACAAGATTATCTTGTTCATACATATGGTGTAAGCACATTTTCATCCCAGTTTGATTTTGCATTTTAAAGCTAATTACATTTAGTTAGACAAGATGAGATTTTTAAGTGCATTGACAGTCTTTTTGCTTTGCAAGCCATGCCAATTGCCAATTATTAGCACCTTACAATATTCTGATCTTCACCCCTGACATTTTTCCGTCGAAGCCTTTTATTTCAGGTTCTTTAGGTGTTCTTCAGGGCCCTACGTAATCTTCCCATTTGAACGTCGTTCACTCACCTTCCATACATGCCAAGCGTTACATTGCTTGTTGACTTAGCAATACAGCCTTGCAAGATCCCAAGACACTTGTCTTCACAATGTCTGATAATGTAAATACTCCCTGGAAGAAAAAAAAAGTACTACTTTTTTTTTTTCACTGAAATATTGCATTCTAATTTTTTCCCCCAAAAAATTATTAAAACCAAAATTTTAACATTTTTTTATGGCTTTTATAAAAAAGAAACAAACCCCAAATATATTAAAGAAAGTCACTGAACTGGATCGGGAGTGCAACAAAGCACTATAGTCCTAAATCCTAAAACCAAGTAAAAAATTCAGAATCTTGGCAGTTGTCAAGGTTCCTCCAGCTGAATTTCAGTAACCTGAGAACTTTAATAAACCTGGCCCAAACCCTCCAACAGTTAAATCAGCCTACAAAAGAGGAGCCCCTTCCCTGGGGTCCTCACTGGAGCACTGTCTGCCATCAGCTGAGAACATGTCCTGCTCGGTCCCAGCACCGCCGGGAGGTGCTCCCCCTTTCAAAGCCAGCCAAATCCATTTGCATCACACGCACCGCCTGCCCAGGACCGTCCCTTTTCTGTGCCTGTGCCCATTTGGCAAAGCCCCCCCGGCCCTTCGCCCAGCCCGTGCTCCTAGCACCGCAGCCTGCGCACACGCAGATTGCAGCCTGAGCACCATTTTGGCACTTCAAACGCACAACACCTGTTTTGAAGGTTAACAGATAGTGACAAGTATAATCACAGCTTCTGCTGAAGTTTTAGCCTGTCAGACAGCCAATTATACTATTATTTTCAATAGGTTTTTTTCCCCCCCCCCCCCCCCCCCCCCATCGCTTTGCAAGGCAGCTCCACAGGCAGCTGCAAGATGCTCCATTTTGGAAAGACAGTCGCCTTTTCCTTGTCTCCTTCCTGGTGGCCAGCGGCTCTCAATGCCGTTCCCCCCTGCACCAAGGCACTGCACCGTGCTGCTGCTCCTCAACAACGCGTGGCATGAGGATGCTCCAGCAACTTTGTCCACCTTATGTTCATGGGGGCCACCACACAAGGTGAGGTTACCTCTGGAGCTCCATCCTCACATTTTGCCTTTTTGGGCTCTAAAGTCCATGGGCAAGAGGAGTCACGAGCTGCCCCGGTCATGGCTGCACATTGCAGGACTTGGAATGGAGCTGGGGTCACTGCCAGGGCAGGAGGAGGCTCATATATCCTTGTCTAAAGGTTCCCACGACCAGAAAGTTCTCCTAATCTCGGTGCAGAGGGCTTTCATTTGTCAATGAGTATGCTTTGACAGAGGTCTTCTCCCCAGGCAGCCTGAGCTAGTCTCTTGTGCAGGGAGGAGGATAGGGAAAAGGGCCTTAAAATGTGAGTGCAGCAACATCCTCAGGTCCCCCCAGCCCCTATAATACACAGTTTACTGGTGTTCAGTCCTACAGCCTCAGTGTGGACACAGTTCCTGGACATTGCAGTATGCAGACAAACACTGGCGTAAACCTTCATGTTTTCAGCATCAGGCTTCTGAAAACTTCCATCTAGAAGTTCCCCTCTGGATTTCTCACTGCACCATTTTGATTTCAGCTTAGCACAGAAAGGGGAGACCAAGCTTTCTCCTTCCATCCCTGGAAGAGCATCCAAAGATACCTGCAGCACTAAGGGCATTCAAAGTCCATTTGTATTACAAACCCAGCTGACCTAAGGTAAGCAGCATGGACACTGAGTGAGGGTTCTTTCTTCAGGGTGCTTAAAGTACTCTGCAAATGAATCCCAAGGGTCGAAAACAAATGTTGAGCCTGGTGGATGTAATCTGGAAGGGCAGGGGGAAAAAGCCAGGTTGTTGCTTCACTAAACAGGGGCACTCAACTTTTTGAAATGGCTTTTTTTTTTTTTTTTTCCAATTAAGCTGAAAAAAAGGCAGCTGTAAATACTTGTTTAAGGGGTCATTAACTCCGCTACCCAAAATAAAGCAAACATAGCAGCACTGAAAAGAGCTGTGATGAGCTGACAGTCTGCAGCACTCCTCCCCAGTGAAATCCATTGCTTGTTTCCACTGGAGCCAGCATGGGTTTTCTGTAGGGCTCCACAAATTGGATAGCCCTGTCTCCCTGCCAGCGATGGGGACACCACCCATGTTCAGCAGGTTCGCAGCACCAGAAGGCGGTGACAAGGACAGCACTGGCATCTTTGGGGAGGAAAGTCAGAGGCTCAAGATGCAACTAGAAAACATGACATCATTGGTGTTTATGATGTGCCAGCATAAGAAAACGCACAGGGCTATTTCCTTTGAGGTGGGAAGGATGGACAGGGCATAATGTTTTTCTCTTTGGTGACTTCCCAGCTGCCTAAATGAGCATGGCCCTTTCCTAGTTTTGGGGAAGGGAATATAATTTCCCCTGTAAATTTCTTGCAAAATACCGGTTTGGGGGAATCTACAACTTCCCTACAGCCAGGAAGCTGATGGCAGCACAGTTTCCAGTGGGCACCCTTACTTGCTCTGAGTTAAGAAAGTTCACAGTCTGCACGGAGGAGGTAGTCATGGGGGACCTGGGACCAGATGCCAAACTCTTGTGCCAGCATGCCCTGACCTAAGGTTGCATTAGGGCAGCTTGGAGGTATCACATCCCAGAAGACAAACGGTGGGGCTTGGCATGGGAGGGACAAGCCTAGAAGTGGTGCTGAGATGATGAGCAGCTGGAGACAACAAGCCCAGATCCCACCTGCCCCGGGCAAGGAGAAGGCTGGGAGAGAGCAAGGAGAAGAGGAAGGTGGGACCAGATCCTGTGCATCGCAGGGTGGCCTCGTGGTACCTGGAGGTATCAGCTTCAAGAGACGGCAGATCAGCCCGATCAGATGCATCTCCTACCTGGACCATGGGGTGGGAGAGGGGTGATGGCACATACCCAAAATTGTAGGTGATGGTGGCCTGACAGGGAGGTTCACATCAGTTCACGGTGGACTTGCTCCCGGCGTGGGACTGAGACCCCTCCACACGCTGGAGCGCTGGCACATGAAGGCTGTTGTGGATGCTAAGAAACCAGAGTGGCTCAGCAAAACAGTCCACAGAAGGGAATAGGTTATTTAAAGGGTGCTTGCCCAGGCTATGCACCAGCAATGCTCTGTTTGGAGGCTGACAGCCCTGCTGAGGGAGCAGTCCGAGGTGAAGGGTTAGGTGCCAAGTCCTCATCAGTTCTCATCTCATCTTTTCCAACCACAACGCTGCTGCTAAATTTAAACAAAATCTGCTCCTGTCCGTTCTGCATGCTGTGCTCTTCCCTGTCACACAAGGCAACCTGAACCTGATACACCCTCCAAGCATTTGTTTATTTATTTATTTATTTATTTATTTATTCATTATTTGCAGCCACTTCAGCTGGTGACCACCCATCCCTCCAGAACATCCCATGACCTCGGGGCACCCAGCCACCGCTGCATGGGAAAGGATGGAAAAGTGCAGTGAAGTTGCTGACACGGTGCACCCAGAATCCCCAGGAAGCGTAAGGGTTTGCATGTTGTCCAGCTCTCATGCAACATGGGGCAACGTACCTTCTCCACTAAAAATAAGGCTTGCATTTGAATGAAAGCTGTTCCCAAAGTGAGGCTAACTTCACAAACGCTTTTTTTTTCTGAGAGCCGACCACCTTGGCAAATGCTTTTCCTTTCTCTGAGAGAGGAGAGATGGAGGAAACGCCTGCTCAGAGCTCCTGTGTCCTCAGCTGCACAACAGGTCAGTAAAGAGCAATGAAACACTCCATCAACTAAGCCCATGCTATTAAATTCAAACCAGCGATGCCACACGATTTTTCCCCGTATCATATAATCAAATAAAACTGAAATGTCCATTCCTTTTCAACTGCACTAATGCCGTTGGAATGACGTGTAGGGTAACACCAGGAAAGTTACTGCTGTAAAGTAAGCACCTGGGGTCTTGTTTGCATACTGCATGGATTGGGGGTTATTATCCATTTAATAAATTTCTTTTTTCATGTATTAAAGCAGAGCTTTTGAGCTTTTGAGAAACAATATGTTTGCATACTGCCTGTAACTAACAATGTTAGTTAAAACATTCTGCGGTATATTGCTAATAGGACACTAGAAAAGCCCCAGACAGGAACACCACCATTAGCAAAAAAACATAGGGCATGTCCTCAGCAGAAGGAAGAGAGAAAACACACCTATATTCCACACTAGCATCCAAAAGTTTCCCATTTGTCAAAGCCAAAATATTGTCATGCTCACAGCATTTCTGAATGAAATCCAATATGGGTGGCTGGGAAAATGCCAGGCCCTTTTATTTTTTCTTCAAAAATTTCTGAAAGGAAATAATTTACAAAACCTTTTTCACTGGGAAAAAAAAATAGAAAAAGAAAAGGAAAAAGACAGAAAAAGAAAAAGAAAAAGAAAAAGAAAAAGAAAAAGAAAAAGAAAAAGAAAAAGAAAAAAAAGAAAAAGAAAAAGAAAAAACCACCACCAACCAATTCTACCTATATATGACCCTGTCAAAGCAGTTTTTGTGATTACTACCCCAGGAGAGACCGGGGCTATAACTTGGGTTTCCCAGTGTTTAATTAATTAAAGTAATACATAACAACAATAAAGAATTTGTTGGTTTTGCCATGGTCAGTTATGGCCTGTCCTGGAAGCTGTGGCCAAACTACCAGGACTTTCTGATGTCTGGTCCTGTGATGCTGGGTTTTGGTTTTGTTTTTCTTTAAAGTAATGCCATACGGACTGCACGTGCTCTCTAACCAAAGCCAAGGCTGTGAGCACCCAATGCCACTGAGCACAATCCCCCTGATGTGCCCAACAGCTCCCAAACACATATCTGGCCAATCCTTTCCCCATGGATGACTCCATCCCAGCACTCATCTGTTTTAGCTGATCACATTTAAAAATAGATAGAGAATTTGATTAATTTGTTTTCTTTAGAGTCTAGCTAGCCTTATAAACAACAAGGGGGGACGAGGAAGAGGGGGATTTAAAAAAATCTCCTCCTGCATGGTATTTAATATTTGAAAATCAGAAGGTGAGACTCTGGCACTACACAGGCAAGTGTGCAGATTAATTGCTCTGATAGCTGGACCCAACTTCTGCATTTCTGCTCAGCAGGTTAATGCTGAACCACTCTTTGTGAACCTGCAAATGATCCAGAGCAGCTACACAAGGCTGACCAAAGCCTTCACTCCAGAATAATCTGGAAGGCGGCTCAGATTTCTGATTCAGTATCTGTTTTTGACACAGAGGATAAATGATTTCTGTCAGACAGACTTGGAGAAAGTTCTGCTTATAACTTGTCAACAGGGTAGCAGAGAGACACAAATGCATTAGCCTTTCAGTCCGTGTCCAGTAATGTATGAAAATGTGGATGGATTTCTGGACTGTTACTCAAGCCCAAATACCAGCTCAGCACCACACATGTTTGGGGCACTAGATAAATCAATCCACCTACATCACTTACAAACAACAGAAAACGGTGGATAACAGGGAGAACCTCCTTGGACCTTCAGGAGAGGTTCATAGCTGATCTGAGAGCAGAGACCGGTTCCCTGACATGCGGCTGAGAGCACTCCCACACCACTGAGTCATTCCCCATCACCAAGAAGGCTGAATCCATCTCTGGTGACCTCTCAGCAGACCAGCTGACCCCAGCACAGGAGGCAACAGGGGGAAGGCATCCACTTTCTTGACCCATTCCTCCATAGCACTTTGCATCTTGAGCACCACAGAGCACCACTATGGGAGACACCAGCCTTGGAATGAGGTGGAGCATCTTCCTCAGTCCTCAGCCATGACTCTGCGGTTGGCTCTGCCAGGCCTGCCCGTAGCCATCCACCACAAGGACATCACATATACGTTCATTTTAAATATAGAGAGGTGATCTAGTCCTCCGTCGCTGTGCAGCTAACTGATGCTTAGCCAATTAGATTGATCTGAGTGTCCTAAATGGGATGTAGTCAGCAATTAAGTAGATCATTGACAAAAATAGAAAATCAGAAGGATCTGGGAGCTATTTTGGTCTAACCTTTGACTGTAAATGGTGTGGCTGATAGCTGAGACCACTGGCTCCTTTACAAGTAAAAGCCCCATCTAGAGTAAACAGATGAACTGAATCAAATAGACCAGCTTCTGGTTTTACATCTTTATAAGTCTTTTCCTATGAGAAATACTCTTAACAAGGTCTACATTGGCTTATCCCAAGGTCCCTTACAAGGGAAACAATTAATCCCTACTGTCCCTAAATACCTTCTCTCTTTCATGTGTATCCAATTAGTGCTGTACACAAATGTTTTCAGATGATGTCTTTTGATTCAGAACACCAATATCCATATATGAAAATGCAGCCCACATCTTCTAGCAATATCAGAGGACTTGGTTTCCAGTAGATAAGATTGCTTCACTAAACTATATTTTGGAATGCAATATCCAGCCTCTGATCTCTGACTGACTTAATATTTGCCTCCCACTATAGCATTTGAGAAATGTTAACGGTCTTTTTTTTTCCAGCCAACACCTGTGAGAGGGAGGGAAGTAGTATTATCTCTGTTTTACAGAGGATCACTGTTAGCAGAAACGAGCTAAGGTCAAGGTTATCTGAAATGTCTACAACCCAGCCAGAAATAGTCCTTCTGGGTCCTACTGATGGTATTGAAAAAGGTAAGAAAGTTGGTCAAAATTGTTCTTGGAAGCTAAACTTCCCCTGACAGTAGAAGAATGCTTAATCCAGAAAAAAAACCCACCATCACAAATCCCAGTGGGTGAAAGCTGAAATAAAGCACTGAAATAGACAGTATTTTTCCCAGTTGTGAGGATAACCTTACCATGATTTCCCAAAAATGGGGTCCTTCAGTCCTACAGTCAAGAGTGGATGCCTTTTTCAAGCTCATTTGGAAGCTATGAGCTTGATGCAAAATGATGTCTTATGGTCCGAATCATGTAGGAGGTCAGACTGAAAGATCATCATAATCCCTTCCAGCATTAAAGTCTATGACAGATTAGTGTCTTTCATATGGCTGGTTCTTGCTCTGAGCAGATGCTGAATTATTTTAGCATTTAAGTGTTTTGCTGCTGGCTCTGATAGGATTCACTGCTCCTACCATGCTGCCTTCCAGCTCTTTATCTTCAAGACAATGCCCTGGTGGTAAGGGCTGACACGAGCTTTGCTTTCCAGTCACCATTTTATTATAACAAGCACCGGATCAAAAAATGGACTAACAACCCAAGATAAGAGAATGGCAGAATATCAATTTACGGCCTCTTTCTCAAGACAGGCACATCCCTGAAACACCAACTGAACACATGAAGGAAATAGTTGAAAAACACTTCCTGTGCTGTTTTGTTCACGTTGCTCCAACATGCCAAGGATTCTCAAGTACACCTGCCTGGAAAATTTCCAAACAACACCTGGGATGCCAGAATTGTACTTTAATAGATGACACCTCCTAATATGTCATCTTGGACTAATGTCCCTTGAGGAGAAACCTACTATTAGAGTCCAGCCTAACTGCAAAATCATGGAATAATTTAGGTTGGAAGGGACCTCTGGAGACCCCTCCTCCAACCTCTGCTCGAAATAGGGTCAGCTTCAGAGCTGTCTGCTCCAGTTTTGAGTGTCTTCAAGGATGGAGAGTCCCCAGACTCAAACTACTGGAAGAAGAGCAATAAATAATGGAACTAAACTCTTCTTGGCAGTGGTAGAGGGTAGAGCACAGGACAGTAATAAAGGGTAGCAGAAGAGGTTCCCAAGTTGCAGCTCAGGAGGCTCAGACTGGCAGCTCTGGGACCTGTAACTGGGGAGGGGATAGAAATTCCACCCTTGGAGGTTTTCAAGACTTGGTCAGAAAATGGCTGAGCTGGTCTGATTTACTGTTGGCAGCAGCCCTGCTTTGCATGGGAGGTTGGACTAGAGACCTCCAGAGATCCCTTTCAACCAGTGTGCCTATGATTTTGTAAATAGATAAATCAATGGATCAATCAATCAATGGAAGTCAACATAGCTTTTGTAAAGGTAAGTCATACCTCAAAAATCTATTAGATATTTTTGAAGGATTGCCATACATGAGGGCCAGAGCAGTTTGGCTGATTCACTGCACTTGGGCTTCAAAAAGCATTGACAGCTGGTAAAGGCTCTAAAGAAATTATTGTCATGGATTATCATAAACTCATACCACAGCAAGTTAAAAGTAGGCATAAATAATGATATGCATGCACACATACATCTGTGTGTGTACATATGCATGTATATTTTTGTATATATGCATATTCTGACACGTGTAATAGAAGAAGAGTTTCTGGAAAGTCCCCAAAGACCCTGTAACTTGTGCTGGAATTTCAGCTGTTTTATGCAATCAGAGTGATCTGGAAAAGGGATGAGTGATGAAATGACCAATGATCAAGTACTAAAAGTTATCCAGGATTTTCAGATCTAAGTCTGAATGTGAGTAATTGTGGGAGGATCTCATGACGTTGAGTAACCAGGCAATGAAACCACAGTTAAAACTCAGTGTTAATAAGCAGAGATTAATGTATGTGGGAGAAATCATCCTAGCCATACACAGGAAAAAGACTGAAGTAATTGTGAATAATGGTTTGAAAATTCCAGCTCAGTAGCTTTGAAAAAGAGAGTGATAAGATTTATCAGAAAAGGGCAGACAGCAAAATAAAAAGTCCATTGCACACCCTCAAATTTTGGAAATTTCAGACAGCCCTGGTCAATATTTCTCAACAGCAAAAGGTAAAGAGGAGGGCAATGCTGATCAGAGACCTGTAGTGGCATCTGTATGCCAAGTGACTGCATCAACTCTTCAGCTTGAAAAGAGCTGATGGAGGGATGGGTCCCCAGATGCAATGACACCAGAAACAGGCTCTTCCATCTGTAGGTTTAATCTACCCTAACCCTGGCTTAGGTTCCTTCCAAAAAGCAGAACTGCACAATTCATACCAGTGCACCCAGGTGCCACCCATAACGTGTGCAGAGGACAAGCCAATTAGCAGCCTGAGCCCATTTAGCTATGTCATTCTGCAATGGCCAAATTACACACATGTGACAAGGTCTAGTAGAAACCCCCCATTTCAGTCTGCGGAGGTAGACTGAGAGAAGAAAAGAAAGCAAGACACAGACCTCTGACTCACAGCTGCTCGGGTGTGATAAGAATAAATGAGAACCGGTTCAAAACAAGCTGCATCTTTCGCACCTGCAGGCTCCATGATGGGACTGTAACAACCACGTGGTCTTTGAGTGGCGTCATCAATGGCAGGGATTCCGGTTTAATGCCACTACTATTTACTTATAAATAGTATCAGTGGGTGGAAACTCCTATTTCCAGTTTTGTAAGGGAACAAATCACTCTAGAAGTCTCTGCTCTCTCCAGAAATATCAGCGTTGGGGCACGTGGCAGGTTCAACAGCCTGGAAGACAAGGTCTGGGCACCAAGAGCGGTGGACAGGACACTATATTGCATGGGCCAGACTGGGGCTGGTGCACAAATTCTGACTCACCTCTTACCAGGTAATGAGTCCAGTGAAGGAAAAGCAGTCTGCCCCTTGGATCAACAAGAGCTTTCTCCAGATCTGGACCAGACGTTGCTGTAAGAGGCAGGGACCTGAACTGCCAGATGTTTTTGTGACAGCTGAACAAATTCATATTTGGTGGACAGCCCTTTCTAGAAAGACTTTCATGCAAAGTGCTAAATTCACTGGAAGATTTATGATGTAGGACATTAAGAGCTAGGATGCCAAAGTGGTCAAGTTAGTAGCTCCCACCCATACACAAGCCCAGCTTTCCAGACTCTATGTGCAGACCCTCAAGCTCTCGATATGATGAGCATCATCCAAATGGATTTGGGCTTCTCCTCTTGGTATAATCAATGGGTAAGTCACAGATTGGAGCTTCTTGGCAGTAGTATTTTGACTTCAGCATCTTACAGAATGCTAAGGGACCATTATAGAGTCCTGCAAAACCAAGTACCACTTCTGAGTTTCAGTTGTGCCTGACAGGTTTCAGAAACCAAAACCCTACCCCCACAAAGCTTTGCAAACAGTGTGACAGGAAAGTTGGCCAGCACCCAAGCCCATCCTGACAGGGGAAACTGGCACAGCTGTTTCTGAAAACACCTACTCGGTTCACCCATGCACCGAGCAGTTTTACAAGTTAGTCATTAACCACCTCACCCCCACTGAGGCGCACACAGTGTCTAATAACCACATGATGTGGCTCTCTAGACCCAAGAGCTTTGCAGACATGTAATGGGTCCAAACCCTCACGCACCCCTTTGGGGTCTTGGGGAGGAGTGAAAGGAAGGAGTCTTGGAAGGAAACTCTCGTGATGGTTTCAGTGGTACTCTAGCTGCCAAAGAGGAGTCGGGATTCTCTGTGGGTGCAGCCCCCAAGTGATGAAGGTGAGTTACAGAAAGTCAGCTGAGGCATTACAGAACCTGAGAAGAGCTGCTAGAAGCCGCACTGTGTGGTACCGCTCACTGGCAGGAGCTCACCTGGGATGTGAGAAATGAGAGTTCCTCCTCCACCTGGAAAAGACTCAGATCCCCATGTTGCTCCGTAGGTGTCTTAAACGCAGGGGTACTGGCACTACTGGATCAAGACATGTCCTGTTGAAGTTGGCCCAACAGGTAGCCACACAGGAAAGGCTTGTGGGGCTAGAAAGATGCCAGGTGGAGAGAAATGAGACCTGGTAAATCAGACATTCAGCAGAGACCTGGCTCATACGTCTCGATCTAGTTGGGTATGCTTGTCACTAGGCCATGACTCCTGTCTCCAGGACAAACTGCATTGCACCACTCATTTCCTCATCCGTTCATACTTTCAGTGGCCCGCTAAATCTTGAAGGGCCAGGAATAGATCAGGCAGAAGAGGAAGAGCTCTTTTTGTTTGATTTTGAAGAGATCTACTTTGAGAGAGCTGCTTTCTGCCATGGAGCCCCTGGCCCATCGCCCCCTTGGAGCAGGACGAGTGCCTCGTTAGCACAAAGGAGGATTTCCCGACCGCCTTCTGGCACTCCGGGAGGCTGCCAGCAAGCATGGGGGGTAGCTGCAGTGAAAAGCTGGAGAGAACATTTGATAAACAAAAGGTTTCCCTCCCCTTCACAGCAGTGACATTACGGAAGGAAACAAAACAAAAAGTGACACAGGGCTGAGATAACACCCTGCACCCTGTCTAACCCTCTGGTAGGGTTCCCTCTGCTCTTCCAGGCTGGAAGCCTGGGAAAGAGAACGTGCCCCAGCCGCAGAGCCCGAGGTCCTTGTCCCTTGCGAGCATCTTTAGGATGCTACACCCCTAATCAATTTCTGCCGAACTTGCTGCGGTAAGGTCTTGAGCGTCGTGGTACCACCCCTGTACCCTGAAGCCCTCTTCCAGGCAGCGGCTGTGGTTGTACCTACTTTCCCATCTTACTCACAGCAATTTTGGAAGCCTGCCAGCTGCAGGCAGGGAGCAGGTCCGGTAGGTGGCATTTCCTCAGCTGGAAACAGGGTCTGGCCATGAGCTGCGGGCCCCAGGCCTCGCTGAGGACCGCCACGCGCCCTTGAAGGAAAGAGTTTTACTTCCATCTGGCAGGCTCTCGGTGCAACAAATCAAGGGATGCATTGTCGGTTTTAAGACAAAAGGGGAGGGGAAGAACAAAAGATCAGAGCGGGACTGATTTCTGTCTCGTCGTCCTCCCCGCGGCTCTTTTCCTGTTTATGAAAAGTTTGCTGAGGGCTACAGATGAGCCTCAAGTACAACCTCTGCTCCAGACAGCCTCGAGCACTTGGGAGGAGGAAATGACTCCGAACTTGGCAACGCGAAGCCCGTCTTTGCCCGCACGTCCTGCCGCTCGCTGGAGAGCAGAAAGCAAAGCGTCTCGGACGAGGCATGCAGAGCACCGCTTTTTGTTACAGCCCTCAAAGGGAAGGCAAACGCATGCTGAAACCACGGCGCGTAAAAGGATACAGGGAACCCCCCCGGGTCCGGCAGAGTCACGGGTGTCGTAGAGCCAACAGCACACCTAGAAATGAGGCTGTTTTGCCATGGGATCCCACAGGGTTTCTCGTGAAAGCGGCTCAGAGGGAATGAAGATCTCGCACCTCAAGGCTGCTGAGTTTGCTTGTCGTGCTCACGCGTGAACGCTTTCAGCCTACAAACCTCAGGCGTGCTGCCAAATAGTTATGGGAACACTTTCCCCTGTCCAGATTGCATTTGCAAGGAGTTAGTATTTGCTGTGGCGCTTGCAGAGCCCATGTTCCTGCAGTAAAGGCATGTGCATAGGGTTCTGGGTTTAGATATTTTTTTAGTAGGAGCCTTGGTTTGCAAACACAAGAGCCACTCTGCCCTCAAAACAGGTAAATCTGCTCGTGGTGGCTTGGCTTATGAGCACAAGTGCAGACTTTGGAGCATGCGCAGGGATATGGCGGCTCTGCAAGGAGACCCACATGTTAACCAAACCACTCACCAGTGGTGTCTTCCCACCCTGCCCTCCAGGCCTGGCACAATGAAGTCCTTCAGGGAACACGGTCCCCACTCATCCAGCACAGAGGATGCCAGCCCAGCCGGCCATCAAGATCCATATCCTCGCCCCGCCAGCATGCGAGACACAGGGCTCAAGTAACATTTTCCCCCTTGGGCTGGACTGTGTCCCCCCATGGAGTAAGGGGCCACGGCACCACTCTCCAGCAAGGAACCCCTCTTGGGGCAGCTCTGCTGTCTGCTCTCACTAACCCCAGACATTGGGCAGAGCCAGGGGGGAAACTGCCACGGCGGTCATCAGCGTCCTAGGAAGGACCTATCTGGGCTGCCCAACTGGGAGGTAAAAAACAAGAGCCTCTGGAGAGGAGAGAACCTGGCCACCAAACCTTATGTCTTTCATCCCTGTCTCTCGGGGTATGGGAGGAAATCCAGGAGAAAGTGCAAAGCTGCTCCATCTCTACAGAGGCAGGTCAGGATTTGACCCACCAATGATGCTAAAAAGGATGATGCACAGACCACTTGCACATGTACACCAGTGCTCTTGACAGGGACCTCAGGGTGATGAACACAAGGTTAAGAAGCTTGGGTGGGGAGAAAAAGGTAAAAAATAGATTTTGCCCAAGGGAACAGAAATGGGCCATGGCACTGATCCCATCTCCCTGCTTAACAGCAAAGCTGCTGCTGCATAAGCCTGGAGAGTTGAGACCCTGTGGACTAGCCCCTGCCTCACTCCCACAGCTTCAGCAACGACCGTCGCCCACGAGGGAAGGAAAGGCTTTTCCCCAGGTGAAGCTGAGGACCCTTACCCTGCCCAAGACCCTTCTGTTCAAAATGACCAGCTAAAACATGCTCATTGCCATCCCCAGGAAAAGCCTTTCTGAGGGCCCTAATGTAAAATGTGAACACGCAAACCATCCCTGTGGTACAACAAGGAGTGCGTGGGTGAGCAAGCACAGCTCAAAGGCACTCTGTTGACCATCAAGACAACGTTTTCCTCCTGACTGCCAACCCTGCAAATGCAGGCTGTGGTCTGGACCCCCGCTCTGGGTCCAGCATTAACACATGCTCCCAGTGCAGTGCCCCTTGGGCTGTAGATGTGGCTCACAGAGGCTGCTGACCTCCAGCACCCCGCTACGTCTGCTGGCACAGGGACACCCTGGCTGTTGGGAAAGAAAGGAGACGGCTCAGCTTTCCAATTCCCAGATGAGTCTCCGAAGCAGGCAGTAAACAACCCACAGCAAACACAGCAAATGGAACCAGAGAGACAGTAAAGCAACAGAGCCATTTTCAGATGGCCGGAGTATTTCGCAAGCCAGGGGTGATATAAGTGGAGTTGGCCCCAGGTTTGCATGTAGGCAAGGCACAAATAGCCTTTGTTGGCCAAAACCCAGCATAACCTACAAGGCTAAGAGAAGAAATCGGAGGAGATCCTGCAGGGTGTAAAGTGCTGTGCGCCCAAAGCATCCTGCTTTGGTAGGAGCCCATCCTTGCTGGCACCACTGGTACACGAGGGTGCTACTCAAAATGGGACAGGGTTATAGTCGCACTGCATGAAAGACGTCCTTACCCTAATCTGCTTTTCAGGCTGTTTAATTCCTCATTTAATTTAATGTCTTCCCCAGCCCTGGGAGTCCAGGGGCTGTCGCCTTGCAGGGCTTTTCCTACCCACAGCCTCCCGATGACCAGGTCCCTCTCTGGCCGGAGGAGCAGCCTCCAGAGCAGCTGCGTGCAGGGGACGTCCTGGTCCCCTGCACGATCAGCGAGGTTCCCCTGGCACAGCCGGACTCATGCCACCCAGCCGCGGGGACGTGAGACTCTCAGCTACAGAAGGGCAGTTGTTCTCCAAGGCAAAGCCCATACGTGTCCCCCCTGAGGGCAGGTCAATGCCAAAGGACACTCTTGAGCTGGGGTGACACGTGCCACACGGGCAGTGGTCTCCAACCCTGCCAATGCACTACAGGTGGCCACAGCAACTGCAAGCTGTCCTGAAACTGGAGCCTTTACAACTAGTTAGATAACAGATATGGTCCATTAGTTTGGCAGGCCGACAGGCCCCCGTGCCAAAAAGCCCATCTCTGCTCAAAAGGGACACTGTTAACAGTAACTCAAGAGGATGCAACAGAAGAAAATAAACAACAGTTGAGGCAGTTGGTGTAATTGGCCAGCAGATGAAAATAAATTTATGCCAGCTTGTCAATACGGCTGCTGAGCATGATTCAGTGAGTAAATCGTGTGGCACAGAGCACAGGGCAGGCAGGAATAAAATTAAGTAAAAGACAAAGGCCAGGCTGCCTCTTGAGGAGTATCACCCCCCAACCACCCAGCTTTTCCCATTTCTGCCCCTTTCACTCACATGTGTCCCTTCACGTCATTAATGTATGGGTTTCCCAGCCAGCTATAATGATTTTCAGGAGGGACATATGCCTGCGCCACTGCTAAAACAAATACCCAAACCCCCCAAAACCCAAGCAGAATTAAAAAAAGAAAATGTTCAGCAGAAAATCCCAACCATTTCAAGTGCTCTTTGAGCACCATACATGAATAACAAAGAGTGAGCCTGCCATTTATTCCTTTGCGGATCACTTTTAAGATCAGCTTTTGTTCTGTGCTTTTTAGAGCAGCTCGAGTCCAACGGACAAAAATTCCATTCCCAGGAGCACACAAGAAAGAACCAGGAGCCCTGGGCTGCACATTTCACCTTTACTTTTTTTATTCTATACTATAAATGTTCGGCATGGTCTTAACACACTGAGCCAGCGTCTTCCTTTATGCAGTGGGGCCAACAGATTGGAAACCGGGATTCTGCAAGAAGGAAAGGAGGACAGAGGCTATAGATGATATGAATCACCTAGAGAAAAAGAGACCTCAGCCAGGGTGGATGGGACCCTACCAAACATGAACATAACCTCTGCTTTGCAGATGCCCCTTCTGAATCTTACAGGCAGCAGAGAAAGTATCTCCCCTTTCACATCCTGACCTGGATACGTTTAAGGCAATTTAGACGCCTGCTCATGTCCTGGTTTTGCTGCAAACCACTTGCTCTTGTCAGGTCTCTCTGTGAAACACCGGCCTACCTTTTTTTGCAGGGAAGATCCAGTTCTTGCTCACACAAAGGTGGTTTCAAAGGCAGCAGAGTCCCAATGCTCATGTTCTCTCCCACCTTCACAGAGACATCCCAGCTTGTTGCCAGCTCAAGCCCATTCTTTGCAGAGAGCTGGGGGTCTCCTTCCTACAGAGAAAGCACTAAACAAGCTCCTAGAAAGAGCTGGTTTTCTTGCCTTTTTCCTCAAGCTGATGGGCTCTTTGTTTCCCCCCCTCAAATCCTGATTTATTCACCCTATCTTTTTCAAAACAGTCAACTAAATCACAGTGCAAAGCAATGAGGTCACTGTAAACGCTGCAGAAGATGTTATTGCTGCTATCCTACGATTCCCTCAGCCTTTGCTTTGACTGCCTTGTTTTCCTGAGCCATATGGGAAGATACTGCCTCTCGGCAAAATATAGACATGAGAAGTCTCAAGGGCTATGCCTCAGATAACAAAGACACTAGCATTTCCTTGACAAGTATAACTCTAAGAACTAGAATTTTTCCTTTTTTAAATTATAGAAGAAATATTTGGGCCAGATTTTCAAAGATTAGTTCAAATCCCATTTAGGCACAGCAGATAAATGGCCTGTTTTTTCCCCAGAACTTAGAGGCTCTTTGAAAAATCAGGTCATAAAAGTGACAGTGGGAGCTGCTGAAGGCAGAGACCTTCTACCAAACCTTGCCCCAAACAGCTTCTCATGCCAAGAGTCACTCCTCTTTACAGCCTCCCACAGAGCTTGGGAACTAACGTCATACTGGTAGCATCAGACAGCTGGAGGAGGTGGGGACCACTGAAATTAGTGTCATTAGATATAGCTGGCATATTTAAGCACATAGATTTTCATGCTGTGATAGGATGCACAGATTCACTGAAACTGAGGCCAGGAGGATCCACAGCAGGCGTCTAGGCTGGCCTTGTATGTCCAGTACAGTAAACCATTCCCTTCTTTGAATATGACAAATGCATCCATAGTGTGACCACAAAGTCTCCTAGACATAAGGCATTTTAGGCTAAGGTTAACTAATTAATAATGAACTGTGTTTCATGCACATTTGAAGCCACAAAGTTCCTGTAGAAAAGCTGTTTATGGGCACGTGTGGTTGTGCGCAGACACGTGGAGGCAGTCGCTGCTGCGTCGTCTGACGGTGAGAAGACTCTAACGCGTATCTTTGTACCTGCAAAGCCACTCATCCAAAGTCCTCCAACTGCCTCGCAAATGTGAACTGACTATTCACATCCTGGGAATGTAAGTAAATATGAACTCCCATGTTTTACAGACCGGTCAACTGTTGCATAATCTCATTCAATGCCATTCAGAAACTAAAACCAAAAGGTCATTTTCTGGTTTAAGGACTATCTCCCTTTCCCTGCGTTGTGTAACATGACTTCACGTTATGTAACCATTTTTTCCTGGTATTTTACATGTGTGCCTATCCTAAATTCTGCTGGCTTCCATGGTTGTCTGTTCTGAAACCACAGATAAGTGTTCTGCTTACTCATTGGAGATCTCCCTTATCTGCAGGCTTTCATCACATGTTGGAGTCCCCAACGGCTCCTAACCCTACAGAGCACCACCAAACCCCATGCACAGGTACTGGAGGGGACTGTTTGGACCCAAACCTTGAGCAGATATCACTGGGGCAAGCTGTGAACTAGATACTCAGATGTCTAATGACTGTCCAAACACATCTGAAACCCAGAAATCCTGCATCAAGCCTGGGTGGAAGGGACATCTGCCCAAGTAACAACTGGCAAATCTAAGCCAGTTCATTTTCAGCGTTTGGCACACCACTTCCCCCTTTATTTGGAGAAATACCATCGATCAGAGGATTTTTAACTCCTCAGAACTCCCCAGGGTGGTGGGTGTGTTAAACCACATCTTGTAAAGGGGGAGAGAAAAGGTGTGATCTCAGGACAGACTGTTACTGGAGAGTGACACAACTGTGGGGCTGCATATCTCAGCTCTGGGGCAATTTCTGCTTCTATTGTTGGGACTTTTTGCTGCTGCTTCGTTATTAAAGCATGCAATGCCAGCCAGCTTTAGAATAACCTTGTCTGCAGCAGGTGTAGCTCCAGATTTCATATCTCCGAGTTCATCTTTTGTTTGCTTTTCTCTTGTTGGCCAAACCTCTGGTGCTGTTCAGGGTGGCAACACCAAGTTACAAAGGCTGGGTAGATAAGGAGCAGGAAATTAGTTTCTCTAATGGATACAAATTCAGCATCGAGATATCAGGGTCAAGCAGAAAATGAGGTTTCTTTTCTCTCCTCCATTATTTTTTGGGGGGGGGAAACAGGGTGAAGCAAGAGTGCTATTCTTGTCACAACTGCAACATAGCTGGTGACAAGTGACCCTAGAGGCTGTTACTTGACTCTCCTTCCCCCATGGAGGATGTCCCAGGGAAAAGAACTACCTTTGACAAGACTGTGACAAAACACGCAGCCCAGGAAGATCACCACGGGAGGAGTCAGAGGCCAGTTTTGGCAGCAGCCCAAGGAGAGACATGGCCTGCCATAATCCAACCGTCCATCTCCTGCCTTGTCTTGTTCCTCTTGGACCTGGGACAGGGCAGGCCTCACATTGCCTCTGCCCCCACATTGCACAAGGTATCCTTTAAAATAACTAGGCAAGACACCATGCAGTCTTTACAAACACATCTTCTCAGTATTCATTGTGGAAGTACCACGTTCATCCCACCATAGCAGTGGAGCATGCATTTTAACCAATATCTACCAATCCAATAGCTATGCTGGTGCTTTAGGCTAAAGTATCATCTTCTGGGCAAGTTACCTTGAGCTTCGAACTGATTCCTCTTCCGTGAGGACAACGCGATGTGTCTGTCCCAGATCTTCCTCCTAACCCAGTGATGTTGGAGGACTTGACCTAGGAACGATCACAGTTCAGCACGGGTTAGAAAGATGGAGAGTTAATACCACTTACCAAAGGTGCTCTCCCTGCCCAGCAGCAGTTGAAGTTATACAGCACCTTCCAGGTTCCCCAAAGGATCATTTTGCTCTTAGACAGGCTCTTAAACTTTTTTTCTTTCTCTTTTTGCAGCACAGAAGGAGAAACACTAGCCGTGCTGATTGAAAACTTTGTTTCATGGAGTAAAAGCTGGCAATACTGAGGAGAAACATAAGCTCGAGAAGGAAACGTGCTCAAACGAGCGCCCTATTGTGAGATAAGTTTTTCTTTTAGCAATGAATCAACATAATAATCCATCTGTAACACTAGATGTGTCTGCCTGTACTACAGCAAAGGGCCATCTGCCCATCTGCATATATGTTCAAAATGCTGCTGGGACAACCAAGATGGTCTCTTAATGAAAGGCACTCCGCAATTAGTAGTTAAGTGAAATCGTGCCCGGGTGGTTCTGAACCCTCATTTGTCCTTCCCACTCCAATGCAACAAGTGTCTGTAACTTTTTCTTTGTTTTTATTCCAGCAATTTCTTTTTAAAGCCGGTGGGGAGGGGAGAACATGTTCTGATTCCTGCAACAGCAGGAGCCGAGTCAAGTTGTAATCAACATATGTCCGGTGTAAGCTGTGCGGCCACGAATTAGAGGGGCAAACTGCTCATCGTTTCCAAAATACCCACCTGCTCGGGGGCCAGGCTGCAGCAAAGCCATCCACTACGTGGCTCCATCTGTCTGATAAACAGCCTGCAGATTTACTGAAAGCTGAATCATTTTGCCTCTATTTACTTCCTTTCTTCCCCTCTCTTTTCCCCCCTCTTCTAATTGGAGCTCGCTTGAAAGGTGCAGACACCCACAAAAACAATGCAGCACAATGAGGTCAGCGCTGACGTTCGTTAAACTGCTTCAACCGAAATCCGTGCCCGGCTGAGGCTGAGCAGGCATAAAGGAGACAGACCTTGTCAGCCTCCAGCCGGAGCGGGAAAATTAAAAAAACCCATCAACCAGGCTACAAAACGGTGCAGAAAATCCATTTGGGGTGCATCGTGTTACAGTTATAGAAAGTAGATGCAACCAAGATGCAAAGGGTGCTTTGGCACATGGGTCCTGCTGGGAAAACCGGGTGAGAGAACATGCCTGATGTTAAAAGCCCCAAGCACCAGCTCTCCAGCACCACGCAGGAGAGGGGCAACACAGGAGGGAGACCAGAGCATCCTTGTGTCCACCCCTCAACTCTGTTGCAGGCTCTTTCATCAGTTTTAAGGTATGGTCCCAACAATTAGATCAAGCACAGGACTTGAGCACAGACCCCAGAGCATACAAGAAAGTAGTGGAAATTGTGTGTATTGGTATTGTAGTGTTTCAGCAGGTGTAATCAGGAAAGCACAGCTTCTTGGAGGAAGTCTTCCCTTGCCATCCACAGCCTAGAATCATCATGGCAATCCCGTTGTTGGTAAAATAAGGGTATTTCTATCCTGCTGCAAAGAACGATGGCCAGGAGGCTGAATTGCTCCCAGCCTGGAAAGCACAGGCTGCTGCATGGAGCGTCTAGGCCAGGACCTATTACGGTCATGAATTTCCTTCATCTAATCGCTTAACCTCATTAAGGAAATGCTGGATTTCTCCACTAATCAGACCTTCCATTTCACTTACAAGGAAGAGGAAAAAAAGAAAGAGAACTAATTGTGATTCTAAATACATTTTACTAAAAACATTCAACAACTTCTACCAGACAGTAAAGACAGCCTAGGAAGGCACATTATTTTCCCAGTAGCCTGGACTATATCCATAGGAATCAGTTACATTTTTAGATGGACTACTTGCAAAAGGCATTAAAATTAGACAGTAAAAGCTGTTTGCAAGAATTAACATGAATAGAAGTACTGATTTTCTGGTGAGAGAGTGAGATATGGACAATGAGTCAGGTTTCAAACACCTGACAAGTCAAAAGGGGTCTTTCTGGGGAAAACACCTCCTCCCTGTAGATGATGATGAGTTTTTTCTTCATGCTTTGCCGCTGCCTCATTGGTTTGCTCCCCAGCATGGCGTAGACAGGATCTGAAAGATGGATAAAGTTACTCAAGCATTTAGGATGGAAAGACTATGGGAGAATAATGTTGGCCACACACCTAAAAGTGTTGCTACACGCAGCTGATACTGCTGCCAAGTGCAGTAAATTCCTCCGTGGGTTGCACTGCTCAGACCTGGTCTTAAAGGGTAGTTCTCTTCCATTCATTTTATCCATGATCTGCTGGTTTCCTCTGGCTTTGGATACCCATCTACCTACCTGCCTATCCAAGACAACCTTGCTCCCCAACAAATATCTCACCATGACAAGCAGCTCCCCCCCAGCCCCCCATGAACCCCCACTGCTTGTCGGTCCCTCCTGACTCCCCCCCCCGAACAATGCAGTTAAACATTCAACAGCCCAACAATTTACATGATTAATTGCAGTTCAAAGTTTGCAGGAGTGGATTTCAACATTGCCTGAGGTCCCAGCCCCTGAAACGGTGCTCAGCCTTCAGCCAGACGAATTGCCGATCATATTTTTCCAGCCCCGCTCCCACCTCTGCCCAAAAGAAGGATGCAGGGAATCTATATGACCAGTGCCCCAGCCGCACGGAGGGCAGAGCATCCCTGCATCCTGCCTTTGGGCCACCCACAGCACAGCACACTGGGGGTTTGATGGCAGCAGAGACACACGGTGTGTTTTCCAGGAACAGCTTTTACCGGAGCCGTGTGTTTCACAACCACGCAGGTGCAATGGCAAGGGGAGATGAGCCAGCGCAGCACATCCACCCACAGTATGCAGCTCTGGGGGCTTTTGCCATTAGGTTCTAAGGAACCGGGGCACCGATGCGTGTTTGCAAAGGATAAGAAACTCAACTGACGTCTCCGCAACAACTGATGGGGAGCCAGGAAGCCCACAGCAGGGCCAGAGCCCGGCAGACAGGGTTAAAGGGAGACCAGCACCGTCGCTGGGTTATAGGTTTTGCTCGTACAGACACCCGTGCCAGCACTGAGCGACGCATCGCTCTTGTGCGGTCTCCTACCGCAGCACCCCATGCTCCTCCCTGCCCCCTCGTTTTATAGGGGTCAATCCTGCTGCCCTCCTGCCTCTGAGCCCTGCGTAGCTGAGAAAGCTCTGGGAACAGGTAGGAAGGAGGGAAAGGGCACATGCTCTTTGTAAAAGATCTATCGGGCATCCTGACCCTGTTTCAGCCCAGTCCTGGGCCATCAGTCCCTGCCCCAGTGATGCTGGAGGATGCCAGACCGCAGCTCTGCCATAGCCCTCCCCACCACGGGCACCGTGGAGCCAGGACAGACACGTAGACCGATGTCCCATCCCATCCCATCCCCACAGAGGTGCCTGATGCCTGGGGTTGCACCAGTCCCTGGCTGGAGGCACCCAGACCTTGGTCCCCTACATGCATCTCCAAACCTGAAACCCCGTTTCATAACCCAGCAGTGGAATGCAGCTGTCCCATGCTGGAAACCCCTATATGCCCCGTAGGAGCTGGGCTGAAGCCAAGCGGCATCGGCTGCATTGCGACCCACCCAGTTCTCTCCCAAATTATGTGAAAACCTGGAGCTTTCCACCCCATTGCAGAACAAATCTGACCCCAGGGCAATAAGGACAGGCAGGTACAGCACCCCACGAACCCCGGCACGTTGTCAGAGGGATTAAAATGGGGGCAACAACACGGGACCAGCCAGCCCGCTGTGGCAGAGCCTGGATCCTTGTTGAAACATCACAATTTTTTATACCTCCGTACCCGGTTTCGGACAAAGCCTTCCTCATTGCACTAAAGAGATGAGGGAGGAGGAGCAGAGGGAGTTACTCAGACTCCTTTACAAAGGCCATTTGCACTGACCTTGGGGATCCAGCATCTCCCCCCCCTCCTTTTGTACACGCCTCATCGTGGGGCCAAAAGTAGAGTTTTGGCTGGCAAATGGCGAGCCCCAACCCGAAGCATCACGGGTACATGCAACGGCCCGGCTAACGAGCGAGCCCATGTTACAAAGCCCAGCTTATCGCTTCGGCCGGTGGCCCAGCTGCCTTCCCGTGCCCCCCCCTCCATTTGCATAACTCTCCATGGGGGGAGCAGGGCAGCCCCGCAGCTGAACAGCTGGCCATTCGCAAAATGGATTATATCACCCTTTTGTCCCCACGTCTGGCTCGCTCCACTTGCATATTAAGCTTTTTCCCCCCACCTGGGCATCTCCTGGGCTGCGGAGCCACAGCGGCACTCGAGGTGCTCCCGGCTCAGCCCCGCTCCAGCAATTCAGTTTGTTCAGGTATACGAGCACCCAGACAAAGAAAATGAAAACAGATCAGTCGAGGCAGAGCCCTTAGTGTGAGGGAAGTTGAACAGAGGGTGTGGAAATGAGGTTGGATGTTACCATTTGCAAGCGGATTTAGGAAGAGGTGTAACTCTGAATACTGGAGTGTGTGAAAAAGCAGCGTTAGACAAATTAACTAGAACGACAAACCCCCATACTTTTAGGAGTCGCTCTTTTCCTGAGAGCCTCTAGTATCACTGCTACCATTATGAACAGCTTTACTATACAAGATACACACATCTTCGGGAGTTCAAGGTCTAGATAGCTTTGTATAGGCACAAACAAGACTTACAGCCCCAGTCTCTTCCTGCTTACAGGCTAAAATCACATTCTTTTCCTGAAGAGCAATAGTTTTAGGAATATTTTCTTGGCTAGAATTCAAAGTGACTGGTGCCTAAAGACTACCCCAGCCGCTCCCACTAGCCCAGACTAACGTAGACTGATAGAAATGCCTTCTTTTAGAAGGAATATTTGTTTCAGATGGAAAAAAATACAGGGTAGGACAATTTGCATTCACTACAGTTCTGACATTGACACGCAAGTCTTTTGGTTTAAATGATGATCTCCCATACTGGATTTTTTTCTATTTAAATTTCTCTATTTCTGTTGATTTCCATGGTTCTTTCCCCTCTCTGTTTCTGTCACCATTTTCTCATTTCCGCTAGATAGACTCCAATATAATGGCATTTGAAAGCAGAACATTCACGTTAGACAGACAAGTCAGACACGCTCCAAGATCAGGTCACCCAACATTTTCCATTACAAGATCCTGATTTTAGACTTGTTTCCAATGACTTAAAGGTGTTCAGGCTGAAGTTCTTCCAGGTCAGGTATTTGCTTTGGGTTGATTCCTTAAATTTGTTAATTAAATTGTTTCAACTCTCTTCACACTAGGCTTTGCTCCATTAAAAAAAACCAAACAAAACCAAAACCCCACACTAATTATCTAGCTAAGAAGCCTTAGCATCTATAGGGGCTTTGTCAGAGTTACTGTGATTGTCACAAAGCTAGTGTCACAAATCAGCATTTGTGATTCCTGTAAAATTTCATCCAATTTTGACTTTGCTTTAAGGGCTGGAAAAACACACCAGTTTGCAAACTCTTTGTTGAGATTTGAGACTTCAGCAGCTCAACTCTCTAAACATTTCATACGCACCGAGCATGCGCCTGCTGTCCCAGCTCCCTGCTGCTGCCCAGATAAGCCCACACACCACTCAAACCCTTCCAACAAACCACCTCTGGACACGATTTTCCAAACCGATAGGATGACGGATGTAACTGAGCAGTATGGGGAACAGAATAGCTTGATAGGGATGGGGAGGCATTAGGGATGCTAGTGATTCAGAGGGGTAAAACAGAACTAGATCATCTTGTAATAGCCAGACTTCAAAAAAATCCAGAGTAAAACCCATGCTCCCTAGGCACGGACATTGCTTTCTTGGCAAGTAAAAAGCTGTGAAGACATCTGCAAAACATATACCTTACTTCCTCTCTGGTGGATCCATGTTATCAGACAATAAACAAAAGTAGTAGGCTGTTAGCTCGCACAGTGAATGACTTTGCTGTGGGTCTTAAGACCATGACAATGCTGATGACCAAATCTGGCGAATTAGGATATTTTCATATCTTTTTTGAGTGGAGGAGTTGTATCACATAATGTTTTTAAAACTGCGTGTTAGAGCAAGATGAAAATTGCTAAGTCCCTCAGAATTAGCAAATAGCAGATGCAAGGCTGCCTACAGACTCGTAATTTGCTCTCATGCACCTTTCTGCATTATGCAAGATTCCCATTCATGTAACGACCTGCTCTGTCTTCCACGGGAACACGTCTCATTCAGTGCGTGGAAAGAGCCGCTGGGAGGACGAAGCAGTCACGCAGCGAAATCAGGCCATCGTATGCTGGACTGAAGCCTCATTAGCTGCAAAAAAGCAAAAGCTGCAGATGGTACAGGGCCATCCTCTGTCACTCTTTTCCAAGATCTCCCTCTTCTTCTGCCTGAGAATTAGATGAGAATGGATTTTGAGGAATATCTGCTTCTCTGAGATGTGAGCAGCCCTCTGTTTTGATGAGCAATCCCATTACTACCACACATCTCACAAGTAAGGGCTACAGCACTGACCTTTCCCTCGCTGTAGCTACCCAGCCATGAGCCGCAGCTCTGACCCTTCCAGAAACCCATTCTGACAGTGTCTCAAACCCCCACCTGATATAGAGTAGCTGTAAGATGAAGCAAGGAAGAGCAAAGAATAAAAACAGAGAAGGAAGCTGGGGCAGCTGAACATCACCCCAGTCCATAGCCGAGTGCTCTGGGAATACGTTCTCACTCCACGCTGCTGCAGAGAGTTCAGCCAAGTCTGTTTTGGAAAGTGGGACACAAGTTTTGAGCACTCAACAGAATAGCCCTCGCTTTAAATTCACATCATCACTCACATCAGACGAGCTTACCTGAATCAGGGCACCACAGCTCTTTGTCCGAACTGAGACATCACAAAACATTTAGTCTTCTAGTTTGCCTTTTAAAGAGTTTAAGAAGTGAAACGCTGCTCTAAGGAAGTTTTAAACTTGGCTCCATAGAGTTCATGCAATATTTCCCTGGCCCAAATCACTCGCAGCATAGATCTCTAAGTCACTTTACAATAGCAAAACCCCATAAAAGCAGTACTGCTGATGGGCCCAAGAAGCTGCAGATAGTGAAAGCACCCTCATTTTCCCCAAGTAAATACCAGTTTTCGGCATACCAATGACTATTGTGCTGTCCAGATGGTGGTAGGAGCAGTAACTTGGATGATGTTAATTACACACAAACTCCAAAACAACTGATGTCAAAACTCACTTTGAAAACAGAACGGGCTGCTAAGCATATGGCAGCAACGCTCCTCCAAAACTGTATTTTGTGTGCATTAAACAACTAACAAGCTCCACCAAGGGGTCCAACGATAAGCAGCCACACAGCAGGGTCCCAGATCCCGACTGTTTGATGCTCTCGCCCCTTTATAACGCTGAGGAAAAGGAACGGAGACGTGGTGGAAGCGGCAGCCCACGGGTCCTGGAGCAGGTCCTTTGCAGAGTGAGCACACGAAACCCAGCAGCTCACCTCTTTTAAGGACAAGGCCTTGAGGGAAACATCCCAGGTGATCTGCTGAGCAGCACTGGATGATTTCTAATGAGATGAGCCCTGCTGCGAAAGCCCACTGTGCAAGCACACAGATCTATACTCCAGTACTTTTAAAAATGAACACCATATAGTTTGCAAAATAAACACAGTGAACAGATTGAGAAAAATTATTCTGGCATCTGGCAATGGACCACCAAGGACTTTCCAACAAACCCACGTGTTTTCAGAGGTTTTGCAGAGGCTAGCTTTACACCAACAGATAATCAGCATCTTTACCAGCAGTTTGAAAGTAAATATAAATTCACTAGGCACCACCCCACCAGAATGGATTTGGATACAGACAAATACATACTTATGTTTTTCAGAAAGATGATTCAGCACAAGCTTACAACATAGGGGCCTAGCAAATGTCAACTCTGAATAGCACCTATAGATTACAGTTGAACCATGCACTGTGAGCTCCTACCTCTGCTCCAGAGTGCTTTCCTTGCATGTTATCCTCAACTTCTCTTCCTCCAGCAGTTATTTACCTTTTAACTTTTAGGCTTGCTTGGAAATGCAAGTGTCACAAATTCAAAGGACAATGGGATGGGAAAGGACTGTGGAAAGTCAACCAGCCTTTGCCCCCTGCCCCAAAGCAAGCTGAAATGCAGCTATTTGCTCCTGACAGACCTCTATTTGTGAAACAGCTACTACCATCTCCCTGCAGATCTGTTCAGTGATTCCCTATCCTTATTTTTTTATATCTGGCCTTAGAAGAAACTATCACTCAGCTGCAATTTAAGCCCAGTCTACCATATGATTTCAAGCTCAGGTCTTTCAGTGCATCCTCACGAGTGCATTTTCCCACGTTTTCAAGGTATCAGTCGTGCCACTCTCCACCACACTGTCTAGTCCTAAGTGCAGCATCTCAAGCTGCCTACTTACAGGTGCTCCTGTGAAGCACAGGATTATCTCGAGTCTCACCAAATATAGTCATTTGTGAACCTTAGCCTGAAGCTTGCTCTTCTACCACCAGCAGGACAAACTGTCAGATCCCTTATCTGAAATAACGCTAACTAGTTGGCGTGACTCTGAATTTGGGCAGTTGTTTAACACTATCTAAATTTAGTACCTTTCTGAAAAGGATCTTGTCTTTTCCCACCATCTCCTCCCCGTTGCACTTGTTTCTGTAAGCTGCCAAGACTATTTTGAATTCTAATGCTATCTTATCTTTCACATCTGTCCAGCTTCCTGTTGACTGCAAATTTAACATACATACTACTTTGTTATCCAGGTTGCTAATAAAAATGAAAGAGAAGTGACCTACAGCAACTCCCACAACCCCATGCAATACTCTTCCGTTCTGACACTGGGTGCAAGACAGAAGGAAACCACTCCCAGAGCAGAGCTGCTTACAGCCCAGCTCAGCCCGCTTCCAAATACCATTCAATCTCTGAAACTACGCTTTCCCTTTTTGCAAACCACCTTCTTTATTTGCCCAAAAGCCACTACAGATTTTACCCTATAATCAAGTGCAACAAATGCTCCAAATTAATAATCTGTGATTTTCTTTTGGAGCAGGACTTCACATCTCGTGGGGGACGTCTGCCCCATCTGAAGTTAAGTTTTAACCAATAATTCCTTTTACTTTTGGTTCTCGGGGGGATTACATTAGCATCTGTAGACAAAGTGCAGAGACTCCTTTCGCAGACTCCTTCATTTGCCAGTGTTACTGCACAGCTGTCCAACTACTTATTTTCCTGTCATCCACTAATAAGAGCCTGAACTAGATAATCACTACTTCCCACTTTCATGAAACTTGTTCTTCAGTATCTAAACCCACTCCTTTCTGTTTGTTTACACAGAAGGGCTATTTAGAGTTTTAACAGCTGGCTTACCAGGAGACCGAGTCCTGTATTACCATAAGCAAATGTATCTGCACATTCACTTGGGAAACCCCTTCCTGCCCTAAGCATGGGGGTAGGAATGCAGCTTTGTGTTGACTGAAAACAGCGCACCTACAGAAGGGAATTGGAGAACGCTGCTTTTGAGGCTAAAGTCAATTCATCGAGATCACAGCCAGACCGTAGTTCAGAGCTAGAATAAATACTACCTGGTCTTTATTCTTGCCTTTGCTCTATCACAGTCTTATTAATAGCTTCAGTTCTTGGGTGTTTTTTGGTTTTTTTTTTTGTTTTGGCTTTTTTTTTCTTGACAAAGCATATCTTATCTCCTTTTATTCATGCCTTCTGAGGTATTTTCTTTTATTTCTTCCAGGAGCTTGTCTTCCTTGGGGGAGGAAGAGCCAAATGGATTGCCACCTTAGCTTTCTCATTCCATGCCATTACACTTTTAACTAGAGTGCTTTCAAATAGGTAAATTAACATTTAAGTAATCCCAGTTGTACTGTTGGCCTTTGCTACAATCCTGCATTAAAGTTGATTCAATTTTACTTACCTCTATTGCTCAATTAAGAAGAATACACAAAGAGAAATGTAGTTCTGCAACTAGTAATTGCAGTCCAGGAGGGAGCTGGGTTGTTCCATTACCCACAATGACCGATCACCACGCTATAGCGCATTTCCCATCTACCCACGAGGGGAACTGGTTGTACCTCGCTTGCTACTTCTTGAAATAGCTATTTCTTGAAGAAGTAGCAAGAATAGTGATCCTCTGTTGCATAAGATTATTTCAAAAAGCTCTGTGCATGTGTATGCCACCATCTGCATGCTCTGTGCTACACCAGAACAAATATCCGTGGGGTGAGACGCGCACTCTAACAGGAGCTTCTGAAGGAACAGAAGTCTTTGCTCCAACAGCAACTCCTTTATTTACTCATCTAGAAAAAGGAGAATGATTTTTGTCAACAGTGAGCAGCTTCACTTTCTCCCACACAATATATATTAGCATATCAAGAAGGCAATAAGTCTTTACAGTGTTCTTGCACCTTACTACACACATATACCAGTATCAGTATGACACATCATTGCCACTTGTAGTTGTATATGGAGTAGGAGTCATAAAAGCAAGAAAAGAGTTTAGAGCTTCTTACTGGCTACCCAAACTTTTAAAATTTTGTATAGATACTGAGTTATGTAAGCTGGTTCAGTAATTAAAGGCCAATTCTCTTTATGAACAAAGGCTGACCCTAACCACAACGCTGGAGCCTGGGTCATACTTTGCCACAGACTTTGTCATATGCCTCAAGATATTTATTTCTTATTTTAGTCACATTCCATTAGCTGACTTAAAATATGTTGCTGTATTTTGGTTTTATGGCACAAGTTACAGTACGAGTTGGCTCACTGAACACACTAACATGACACACTGAAATGCCATAATCTAAGCTTCCCCATTTCTATCCAATTAAAAACCATTTTGAGATTGATTTCCCCCTTGTTCAGGAAAATCCTCATTGTAGTTGAACTAACAAAATAAGTATGTGTTGCAATAGTCTGCAATGAATACAGTATTACATTTGAGATGATTGCAGTGTATGTAATCACTGAGACACACTTTGGGATGCAGCATGAGTTATTCCCCAGCTCCCCAGACTAACTTGATGTCACTTTTTTTTCAGATGACCAGAAATCTGCCCCCCCCCTCCACCCAGTTCTGCACATAAGTACCATATTACAGAATCTGCCACAGACTACACATTTTCCACTAGTAAAATTCATAAGCAGACACAAGTGCAAAGCAAAATGTCATTTTATTTAATTCAAGGACTATTTTCCTTCTAGTATTGCTGAAGGGATCACCTCCTGGGGAATTGATCATTACAAAGTCCCTGTCTAAAAGTTCAAGTGCTCTTGTTGTACATTCTTTTGAACCACAGAAAACATAATGACCAAGTAGGTGGGCAGCTACTTGCAGTTTTATCCCACCTAAATTAGCATTGCTTCAGGCTAGAAAACAATTCAAGTAGTAAAATAATGGAAAATGTTAACCTTTAAGGTCACTACCATATTTTGATCAAAAAGTCCTGAATGTATGAAAAGAACATTTGTACATGTTATGAAGTTTCTTTTAACCAGACACTGTCAAAGATGGCAGTTAAGTATTTTGGACCAGTTGTCAACCAGATATTTAAGAGTTCTATCTGAAGGTTTATTACCAATTTAATTATGCAATTCACTTTTCACATTAAGCTCTTTAACAAAAGCAACATATACCCGCACCAGAATCACTGTAGACAGATTTAGTTTTATAGAATGCCCTTCTGAAAATTCATTTCAAAATAGAGATGCTTTTTCTCCAGAACTGTAAAAGCCATAAAAATGCAAAATATCTGTTAGGAAATTTTTAATCAAAATTATTCCTTAATGTTCAAAATAACATTTAACCTCCTACTTTTTTTGTTGTCATCCACATATTGATCAATAGACTAAACAGGTAACAATGGTTCACGTTTTTCCCCCACCTGAAACATTTCTTCTAACACAGGCCCAAGATAGGCAATACAGAGATTCAGGGACATGGATTATGCATGGCAAAGGTAATCCTCTATCATTTTAGTTTAGAACAACTCTGATTCTAGCACATAACTTGGAGTCTCAGTTGTTTTCAATCTGCTCTAGGTCCAAGTCCCCACAGTCTAGAGGAAAGATGCCTTCTTCGGTGCTCTCACAATCACTTGTGTCCTCATCGCTTTCACATACTGCAGCTGCTTTCTTATAATCCCTTGTTTTGAAGCTACCTTGGCATGACCCATGATGCCTTACTTCATCCAGCTGTTCTTTCATCGGACTGGAACCAGGGGTGATGATGTTCATAAGATCATTTGAGTCACACGGGGATGACACAATTGTCTTCATTTGTGTGTCATCATCATCATCTTCATAGTCAAGGGAGCAAAGACTTTTGGAATTTTTTAAAGTCTGCAATTAAAAAAAAATACACATATATATTAACCATGACCGTACAGGAGGAACAGAATAAATTCCTTAAATTCTTGAATGGATTGAGAGTATGTACTCAAAAGCAGAGTGCCACATGTTTAAAGTAATCCTGGAAACAACGAGGGGCATGAAGAAAAAGGAGGAAGGGTATTTATTTATTACACAACCTGCTTTTGCACAGATATTTTGCCTATGTAGATTCCCATTTGTGAGAAAAACTACCAGTCTCTTTTTTTATGCAGAAAGATCCAAAACCCTAGCTTTAGTCAACTAAATGAGGAACTACAGACACTTGGGTTGATCCATTAGCTTTCGGGCAAGTACAGAGCATAGCATTTGGTAACATCAGCATTTAGGTCAAACAGCTGCACCGCAGCCTAGTCAACAATTAATTTCTCAAAGTTCCCAAGCGTTGAGACAATGAGCCCTTAAGCGTCACCTCAGCAAGAGTCTGCAAGGCAACTGGCACATTTGGGTAACCTCAAAACAGGAGAAAACCAACCTTCTACTGGAAGCGTCTTGCTCCAGAGTCAGCTTAGTTTGTCTTACATTTGGGTACCATTTGAAACAACTGCTCAGGAATTTGAGCAACTCTGTTCAAATGAAAAGTATATTAAAAACAGAGGGGCACTCACCTTTTAGGCAAAAGAAAAAGAAAATAAAACCTCAGTAAATGTGCTACCTCCCTCCCTCAGATAAAGTAATAAAATGCCTAAGCTCCTCATGTACCTGTAAGGGATCCTTGACTAGAATCCAGAAGCAGCACTTAAGAAAAAACAGAACTATACAGGCAGCAGAACTTAAATTTTACTAAGTGAGAAACTCCTGAATTCTGCTTCATACAAGCACACAGTGAGAAGAGGGTGAAATAGTCAGGGCTCCTCTCAGAGAATAAAGTTGTGCTAGCTTTCAATATCTTACTGGTTAAGTGACTCCAGTCTCTCATACACACAGAAATCATTTTATTACAAGTAGATCCACAGGGAACAAGACCAAACTTTCACACCCATTTTCAGCTTCCTCCCCGAGTCTGTCATTTCTTAACTATTTTATATTTGCTGATACATTCAGACAAAATGGGAACATTGCAACATTCCCAGTATGCTATATTCCAGATGCTCTTCCAGAGCACTGGGTAATCTATTTCACCAATGCACATCAGCAGCCACATGAGCAGCTTACCAATATCTTCAGGTGGTTTTTAAGCAAAACTTCACAAATTCAGAGAAATCTGAATTAGTCAGCCTTGCCTGGATGAAGGAGAGCTGAGGAAACCTCACTGAGGTGAAGTGATTTGCCTGACCCCTTAGGGTCAATGTTACATATGGAACATCTTGCAGACAAGCTCACTGCCACTCTGCAAGTTCAAACAGTTCCTTGGACATCCCTACATCACATCCACACAGAAAGTTTGTTTGAGGGAAAGCTCGGGTAAAGGTAAAAAGCAAAACACTTGAGTTCTGGAGTTCAATCGCAGCACAACTAGGCTGAGGAGTGGACAGCAGTACTGGTATGGGATGGTGGTTCACCAGCGTTGGTATCTCTCCACAGGTTAAGATGCTGCAGCAGTATTCCCCAAGCCTGCACTACATACAAACACTTCAGTACAACACTCTTCACTACTGATCAGAGGTTTGTTATGCCTGTATTGCACACAGCTCTTCTCTCGCTCAAACAACTTTCATATCTTATAATATATATTAGATGATTAGTTAACAAGTCATAGGTTTCAGGCCAGAAGGATCTATAAGGGATAATCTAGTTTGCTTGGATAGACACAAACAAGACTTCATTTAGGAGTTGATTTATGCAACTCCAAGACCTGCATCCAAAGATCAACTTTCGGCAGAGGGAGAAGACTTGACTATAGCTCTGTTAGGAAGAATGCACCAAAGTCTTTGTTAGCCATGGTTAAAACCCACATCCAATTTTGTATGCGACTAGCATCAACACAACTGATAACCTTGCATGATCAAGAAGCTTTCTATTTCCAAATTTCACTCCCCTATGAAAACTGTTTTGGTATAAAATCCATTCCTGTTTTCAAAACATTTCTATATAGCTCACTTACAGCTTTTATTCAAGTACAAACATTTGAGCTCCTTTTTCTGACTAAGAGGTGTGAATTTTGCTCATATTTACTTAAAAGCAAAACAGTATATTTTTGAAGTAGAAAGTGTTAAAGAATATTTTAATCCTAATTCTATCTCATTGCTTTGAAAAAGACGACATTTCCTGTTGTGTATCTCCATATAGGGGACAATATCTTCAGTTCTTTAAATCTTATAGTAGGCAATGGGAAGGAAAGGGAGCAAGTAAAGCTTTGAAAGTTCTGCTTTCAATGTTTTAGAAAGGCATTCCCAAGTCCCCCTTCAAAATTATCTTTTATTCAATTTACTGCTAGAAATTAATCCAACCACACAGCTGTCTTTCTAGAAGGTTTGTGTACATAAATGGAAAATTGCCTGTTAGCTGTGCTGAGCTGAAACCACTTGAATGGGAACTTTTAGTCGGTTTCAACACAACAGCAAGTGCATTCAACTGGTTCTTTGTTCACCCACTTGTCACAACCGCACCGAACTAAAAATAGGTGGATTTATTATCTCACAGCACAATCCCACTTCTTTCACAAAGCAAAAGGTAGAAATTGCAATGCATTCAAGCCCTCTGAACTGCAGCTTTACATGTTACACTGGTACAGTACCACACCTTTCAAGCACAATTGTGCTCAGTGGGGAGCCTGCGAGTACTTGCTCAATGGTCCCCATTTTATAAAGGATGCTGGACTAACAAGACAAAAGAGTCCACAGTTGGCAATGGATAGAACTCAATCAGCTAAAAGTATTCTTTTGTGCGATGGAAAAAAAAGAAAAAAAGAAACTCAGAGTTTTAAAAGAAGTGAGGCGATAAAATGTCTGAATATTAAGAAAAAAAAACTTTGTACCGAAAACAATGGTGGGGAAGGAAATAAAAGAAATCTCTCTAGACCCTTGCCATACAAAGCAAATAAGAAAGGCCCAGAGTAGCCTGAAAGGAAGCTAATGTCTGTACTCTTTACTAAACCTCCTGTTCAGAAAGCTGTAATACATCACTTTCCAAATATAAAAAGCAATAAAAAGGTTGTTTTTGTTTTACTAACAAAACTAGAGCATTTGCTACAGTAGTCAAGGGAAAAATAAGTCATTTATGCGCATGAAAACCTAGTATATAATGGGAGCAGCAGTTCTCATGCTTCTTCCCCATGCCCCCATCATACACTGAGTCCACCCATTTTCCCCCCTCGGTTTTGAATGGGGGTGGAAGATACAGCTGCTCTGAAGAGGTGCAGCTGCAGCAGCTGGCACAAAGCGAGGAGCGGAGGAAGCCCGAAGCCACCAGAAGCCCTAAGCCCATCCTACCGCTTCTCGGCACTAGTCATCACGACAGGATGGGCTGCTCCCTGAAGCCATAGGCTTAGGAAGAGAGGGAATTCATCAGACTAATTAGACTAGGTATTTGGCTTGCTTTCTGTCCCATCCTGAAGCTTTTGCCTGTAACTGCGCAACACAAGATATGCTGCTTTAAGAGATACCAACACAGAGGGTTTCTTGACTGTTAAGATCTCTACCAGGGAGATGAAAGATGTGGGTGATGCAGCAGTCCTCACGATGAGGAGATCCTGGAATGTCCTGGAATATCAGCAACTAATCCAAGCATAAAACACTGAGGAGGCAGCCCAAGCTTGAAGTAATACATGGCTTTTTCTCTTGCTTCCCTGTACCTAGCCAGTCCATGGAGATGGGGAAGGAGCAAGTCAGATGGGCTACATTTCCCTTTGAAGGCTTCACAGGTCCTTATTTCACTTCCTGGACTTATACTTCCTATAGATTAGTCAGACTGGCTCAAAACTAAATGCCTTTACTGTTGGTAACTCATGCCACAGTTAAGTTTTAGATCAGAAGCACCACATGCAGCATGATGCGTTCCTATCTCAGACACTAACCTATCCCCAAAGAGGTTACAGGTCAGCCTCAGCAATAACAAGTCCAAACACAGTACAAATTCGTTACATTGAAGAGACTTCATTTAATGAAGCTAAGAGGGAGACTTAATGAAGGACTTTAAATTCTAAGAACAAACCATCACAAAAGACTGGTCCTAAGCAGCTCGTTGAATCATGCTGAAAAGCATCTTCTGAACATACCATCACCTGACTGAAATCACATCCCACCACAAATAGATGTGAACAGTGGCCCTCCCTGTAAACTGAATTTTCACTTCATGGATCCAATTACTTGCATTAATATCATTACCTGTGACAACTCAAGTTGGAATCACGTACAGCTTTTATTGTAAATCATTAGAAGTGTCAGCTGGTTGTATAGATCAAAAAATATCCCATCACAGTCCTAATTATGCATAGTAGAAGATGCAGGCAAGTGAAAAATAGTAAGAAAAATGTTGTGTTTATGTAACAAACTATTAACCTTTCTGTGGGGTAAAGCTCTGACTTTTCTGTCTTGAATAGCACTGAGCATTTTGTGAACACTTCAGTGTTCACAGATAACCTTAGCTTTAAGAAGCTTGCAGTTCAGAAGAAATACTGCTTCATCAGTATGAAGTAGTGCTGACAGGAAGAAAGCAATATAGTATTCTTCATAATGTTATATGCTTGAGGCTTGCTAATACCCTCTAAAAGTTAAAAAACAAAGTTAACTGGGAAAGAATTTCTCCCTGCTCAAATGAGAAATCAAAGGTGTAGAAATACATTGAGTTTTTAAATTCAAGTGTATAAAAAAATACTTCAGGTCAAAAACATTGCAGATTTTTAAACTATGCATTTGAAATAAAACAAAAGAAAAGTTGTTGGTTTTTTTTTTAATTCCATTGAGCTACAAACCAAGTAGTTAACGAAAACATTTCTATTTATGTGTTTTGTGGAAACAGAATCAAATCCCTAGAAAATTCCTGTTACCTTCATGGGCAAACTCTAATCTCTGATCAAATTCACTTTGGAAACCAAACATGCTGTTCACTTTTTGTTGCTCTGCAGTTACCCCTCATTTTCCTGGAAATTTGACATGTATTTCTAGATTAAAAAATGCAATGCTTATTTCATCATCTATAACTAGGAAGCAGAAAAAATATGGAATACTGGACATGAATGAGAAAGAGAAAACAACCTCTACCATTTTGCCATGTAATTTGACACTTAACCATAAAAACCATTCCTTACATCAGAGAAAATTACTGCTACAGTTCTTGTAGACAAATAAGGTAAATCCTATTTGCAAAGCCAAAGACCTAGTTAAAAATCAATACAAGCTGACATGCAGCAATATGGCTATGACTTGAAATGAAAGTTGTTCACTACTTTATCTCTGCTGTATCTTCAAAGGTTATTTTAATTTTTTAGATGTAAGTGCCCAGGAAGAGAAATAAACTGACATCAACTCATTTCACATCAGATGCTAAACAGAATCATGAAGTAACAGGCTTTCATCTTCCACTAGCCAGACTGTTCTAGATTTAAGCATGCGGTTTTCTGGTGTAGTCTACCATGAAAGTTGATCTATTTATTGGCCTAGATTTTTATGCTTATATTCTAAATTGTGCCACAGTATCCTTATAAGTTGTTTTTTTTTATGAGCTGTAAGAACTTGTGGTTTAATTTGGCTTTTTATTTAGCGCTATTAGTTGAAAAAATACTATGGCTTAATGAAATAGAAATATTTCAAATGAAATGCTGAATTTTTCTAGTTATACTCACATATGCAAGAATAAAAGGCTGTTCATCACGTGAGATAACTGACAAAGCATTGGAATAGTTAAAGCCTACAAATGAGAAAAACAAACTGCACGACGACTGGGACAGGACTGGGGGTCCAGTTCTCTGCCTGATCCCCACTACAGTCCACACACACTGGTCACCCGCACTGGTGGGGAGATTTTGGGAAGCCATGCGCTGCAGTCTTCAGACCTGTACGGCAGCCTACTCATTTTGTGAGGAAATTTTGTAGGACCCAATTAAAATCATTGCTATCACACCAAATTCCAAATAGCCACTTGTGAAGTCACAGGCATGGCAGATCCCAAATACAGCAGGGATTACAACCACCACGGATTAAGTTCAACCTGAACACCTGCTTCCCCCTTGCCCTAAAGTCAGACATAAAAATTATTCATGACAGGCACTTCACATATTAAATTAAATTTCACACTCAAACTAAATATCCTTTCCACATCTTTTCCATGTAATGGTTTGCAAAGATCATCTAAACAACTGAGGAGAAAATCCACAGTCCCCCTCAGAGCTATTAGCTCACCCCCTCATATGCTTAGCATGCACATGCGCTCAATTAAATTCCAACATTAAGTAACATAAGAAACTAAGGAATTTAAGCAGATTAAAGAAAAGTTTGTCAGTCTAAAGGTGCTTCTTTAAACTGAATTTAAGTAGACAAAACACTACTGCCATTTTTTTATTCATTCCTTGCTAAATTAAATTTTGGTCAGATAAGGGCAGTTTCTTGCAGGAAACTCAGGTGCTGGGGTTTAGCAGTTTCCACAAGTCCAGGGCCATTCATCACAGGGGTTAACTTTTTCTGTTTGTTTTTAAGACAAATTGGAAGCTAAGTGGGTTAATGCAGTACTTCATGTAATACAGTCAAGAATATGATTAAACATCAATACTAACACAAAGAGGGCGAACATATAAATATATATAGCAATTTTCCCCTTGTATAAAACCCAGGCCAACATTAAACTGCATTTTTAAAAGTTTACAGTATGGAATTTTAATTAAGATGTCGGCATCTTACATTTTCTAATTCAGTGGATTTGTGAACTGCAACCTTTTACCTTTCCTGTTTAAGTATAAATCATGCAAGCTTTTATTATAAGAATGTGGAATTACATTCTACAAACATCAGACCTACCTATTTCACCTGCATGTAATTAAGTAGAAAGTTTCAACTATTCTTAGCACCAGTCCAGCAAGCATAAATACCTACAGATGCTATGAATTATTCCATTAACTAAAACAGAAGAGGCTCACACAGTAGATTTAAGTGTTCTGAACTGGCTGATAATCAACATAGTGTCAAACAAAGTGGAACATAATGACATTTGCTTTGTTCAGCTGATTACTACAGTACAACACTTTGGCCAGGGCAAAAGATGATTAAGCCAAACAAGACAACTACTAGATACAGCAGCAGTGTTCGTCTGAAATGCCCTGATGCATTAGAACAGAGGTTTCCTCAAAGGGAAGGAAGCACCACAGAGAAAAGACTCAAAAGGGCATTGAAATAGCTGGAATAGTGGCCAGGAAAATAGGTTCTAGCTCTGTTCTTGCTTAGGCAGCAGCTGCAGTCAGGACACTCTTGCAGAACCAAAGCAATTGCCCTGCCTTAAGGGAAACAACTGTTTTTGCATACCTTCATCCAGTTATTTCCTTCCTCCCTGCTTTACCCATAGCACATCTCTAATATGGATAGTGGATTTATCTACCTTCTGGATTGACTGAAGAGCTGGACAATGTGGAATTGGGCTTCTACTGTGCTTGAGCTGCACAAGCTCAAGAGGCTTCAATCTGGCACATTCACATCAGCCAACTGCATTAATGAGTGATGGTGTGATGAACAAACAGCTGCACCATTTGTGTTCATGCAAGGATGATGAACACATCTGGTTTTGTAGTAGAAGGGCACAGAGGGAAACAGTGTAAGTACGTGCTCTCTCCCAGCAGAAATGATTCATGTCTTGCCAGAGTTGTTCCACCTTTTCCAATTCAAGAACTCTTACCTTTTCTTGTTCAGAAACACAGGCTCTGGAAACAAGAAACAACTGAAAGGGTATATTACCATCTTCGTTAATAACATGAAAAAAGGATTTTATAGAGACTTAGTTTAAATAATGACTAATTATACAGATTTTAGAAAGATGCATCTAGTTTTCCGCATTTTAAACTGGGAAATAAGGAAGCATGGTCACATCATTAACATGAGCTACACACACATCCCTTCACAGACATATACTAACATACTTCAGTTGCTCAAAATGTTGATATCTCTGAACAGTACAAGAAAACTGCTTAACAAGAATATGATTACTTGCAGTACCGTGTCTCAGTGTTCAGCATTCAGGATCCAAAACCAAAGACCACCCTGGGTAGCCAAAGCCTTCGAACATATTATTCCTCTGACAGAGGAATTAACAGACTTACATACTACAATCAGCTCCAAAACATAAACAAAGTTACCTCCCAACCCAGGAGCTTTACTAGGTTTCTAGATTTCTAACTAGGTGCATTCGAAGAAGAGAAAAAGCTGTAGCTGTGCTTCCACAAACCTCCTAATAATCAGTCACATTTTGAAGTTCACTTTACCATGCCAAACCCTGTTCTCAAGTAACAGGGTTTAAGTTGACTGATTATGCACCAGAGTAACACAGGACAGGATTTGACCCTTGTGGCTTCAAAACATGACCATATTGGCTTCATTTCCTGCCATTTATGTGTCATCTATTTTTATAGAGAACTTCTATTCCTGAGCAGTTTAGCCAAGGTCTTACTCCTTCATGACTTTGCCATGAGCTGCAAACAATTACTTTCACAACTGAATCACATATGCACTGATTTTTGCAGAGTACACCCAGGTACCAACTTCTCTTAAAATTCTAGCATTTTTTTATTTTTTTTTATCCTCAGGTCAAATATAAGTTGATACGATGCATCAGATTTATAAGAAATTAGAGAAGTAAACTCCGAATACTGATTCTAAGGCTGCCCTCATTAGTTACTGACAGATGTCAGCCTCACCTATATTATTGGGTTATGCTGGCACTCCATCATAACTAGCATTTTAAGGGATTCTATAATTGGGCCATAAAGTTCACTTCTGCCAGGGAGGGGGGATGGGAGAGAAAGGGAAACACGATCTCAGCTTGGGAACAGTTCTCCCTTCTTCGGACCAATTTTCCACTACAGAAATACTTGTCCAAAACAAAGCCTTAAGATCTTGTTATACAAGTGCACACAGGCACACATGGGTATATATACATGCAGACAAAGTACAAGTGCTGTTACGAATCTTTTGCTCAACTCAATGCAAAAACCACAATTTAACAATAAATTCTTGTAGAAGCATTAATTCAAACTGTAGGTGGACTCTCGCCACTAATTATTTCCAGAGACAAGTTAAGTTGAACACAACACATTTGTTTAGAAAGAACAGAATTAGCACTGTTCACCTTCAATCTCTGATATGTGTACTGATGTTTTTCTAGCTTAGTATCTGATTTTGGACCATTCTGAACATTTCTGAAACTGTGGCTCAGGAAGTATTCTTGACATCGAGTAGCAAGCCTGCTATGTATTTTTAATACTGAGTCAACTTGTGTTAAAACTTCTGTTTGATAAATACAATTTGGAGTAGCTTGTTTATTGTTTCAAATACCAAAGCTGACAACATTTCAGCAGTTGATGCTCAATATGTTTTTTAAAAAAGTTAAGTCAGGAAACCACATATGTGGTCCTTTATCCTTCAGCTGCACTGAAAAACAATACATGTTTTAAAATACATCATACCAAGTCAGAACAAAAGCAAAGTATAAGCAACTTCTGTGTAAGACAGTCAACATTCAAAATCTGAAGCACTGTGGTAACACTAAAGCTGAGCTCTACTTCTCATTGTACAGCCAACTCCAGTCTTCCTCTATTTTGTAATAAAAATCAGAGTTTGCATGAAAAAGCTATACATTCAAGTATTACACACACTTTGTTTTAAAGACTGAAATTTGTTTATAATACCACAACTTGCAAGCTTCCTAGCATACCATAAAAGCTTTTTAAGTTTTAGTCACATGGTTACTGCCATAATGAAAACTGAAGTCAGGAAACTCATCAGAATTCTCATTTATTTAAAATTCAATTTCTGGTAATACTTAAGTTTTACTGCAGAAGCACATGTCATCATCAGCATATAAAGAACTGAGTACTTTCAAGTATATGAACAGATCAGCTATTTGATTATCTGCAGCTAACTTTAACACCAAACCGTCACCTCTATGCAGAAAACATCTGCTTATAACTGTACTCCATTAAAAGTTACATCTAACAGCAACTTAAAAGAACCCCCACAAACTTCTCTTCAGTTTGTATGTACTTGAAAAAGAGCATGTGAACAAGTCAGTATTTCCCATCCTAATGGAAAAACAAATTGATATCACTAATTGATGCAGATAAATTCAAATCATTTCATTTTCACATACTCGAGACATCTGTTTTGCTTTTATCACACCTATGTACCAGTATACACATGCAGCAGGAACTGATCTATGCAATGCAAGACTAACAAAAGGCAAAGTGACAGTTAAACTTAAGACTTTCTAAAGTGATTTTAATAAACCTCTCTGTAGAGAAAAACCTCAGGTGAATCAATTTTATTTAGGTATCTTTCAGAAGATGATGCATCAAGTCAGAAAGTGACTGTCAAAAAGCAAGGGAAGTTTCACAACAGGTAATATTCAGAGTACGGAAGACCAAAGCCTAGTTTCAGGACAAGAAAAGAGTCCTTCCAATCTGGTACTTTAAAGATGCACTACTCTATTAACATGGTAATCAAATTATTACAAGAATACTGAGTATTAGGAGAACCCCCTCTCCCAAAATTACCTTAAGTTAACCTCAAAGAGGTACAACTCATTTTCTAATAAGTTTTAAAGAATTAAATTGGGATTTCATTCTTTGCCAAGAGATCTGGAAAAAAGTTCCCATATCAGTGATATAACACTACTCAACCCTTCCGCTGCCACCATCTCTTGCAATTTAGAGCAAGGAAAAAACCTAATCCCCTGCCACCTGCCAAAACCCAGATGGTAAAACCTGAGAAAAGTGCTCTCACCTCTCTTTAAACCCTCTGGTGCAGTTTAAGCACATTAACTGTAAGTACCCTATATATAACACTGAACCATAGCTCTTAACTCAATATCGTATTGTATTCCAAACAACATCACCAATAATTTTAGCATAATCCAATTTTATGACAGGCTAAGTAATAATTAAAAAAGAAAATATCCACAGCTGGCTGAAACCTGGCTTGTGAGTTAATAGATGGCCCCTTTTCTCATAATGTCAAATGCAGCTGGTCTGGTACTCATTAGCTCTTTCAACAACGAGTACTTACTTGTACATACAGGAACTTGCCAGAAAGGAAAAAGCAAATCTGCAGCAGATATTAAGCTGCCTCTCCTCTTATTAGCACGCTGCTTACAGAAAAGTACCATGAACATACAAAGCTAGTTTCAGGTATGACAAAGCAACATGGTGCTCAACAGCCCTGAGAAGCTCCAACTATTTGCAAGACATTTGTTACAGAGCACCGTTTACAAAAGAGGGGAGAAAACCCTCTATCCTTAATGAGGTTTCCTTTCCTTCACCGTCCTCAAGGCTTATACGCCCTCACTGTGAGAGCACAGGGAACCTCCGGCACAAGGGCTCACTTCATTACATGCCGTTTTGCCTAATTTCACATTGTGACCCACTCTGCTGATGCAAAGAAAGCAAAACGCCAGATGCTCTCTGCGCCTGCTACCTCAGTAGCGTTTCATTCACTAGTCCAAAAAACTTCCAGGCATCCATTCAAAACCAAGCACCCCCAGCCTGGTCCGTCCTGTCACAGGACAAAGTGCTGGCTTGTCTTCAGCTCACTTTTGATGCTTGCCTATCATCTCCCAGCCCAGCCTACGCCTATCTCCTTTCCTTCTTCCCAAGCCTGCTGGAATTTGAACTTTAAATGGACGCCCTCCATGGCAACAATAGATAAAAAAGGAGCCTTTGATTGTTCATGCATTGCAGAAAAGAAAGGAGGAGATTCATCCTGGCTGCGACCTAGCAGGAACTCATCAAGCACAGCTCCCCTTCCATTGCAACGGGATGCCTTAGCCTGTAGCTACTCATTCAAGCTCCCTGCATCTATGTTCCCTATTCAAAGAGGATGAATTCTTCAGGTTTCCCCTGTTAAGGACTTAAATGTTGATCCTATGAATGAATGAAGGGCAACACCAAGCTTGAAAAGCTGCCAAAAGGTTCTGTAATACTCAGCAGTTTGGAGTTAATTCAATACTTATTGATATCTAGCAGGATTTATAGCTGCATTATTTATAAGGAAAAAAAATCAGAGCCATATTTAGGCCTTGGTAATAAACTATTTTTAGCACCATCTGTTTTTCTAGTTTGTTCCCCAGCTTAGGCAAGAGCATACTTTTACCCAGTTCCCTCTTCCTTGCCCATTTGAAAGAATTCAGACCCCAAACCAAAGAACAAGTAAGGATCACGCTGAGTATTTATTGTGCAGCAGTCCTCCTAATCATGTTTTGGAAATCAAAATTGCTGACTAAGGACAGTCTTGGGCTGATGCAACAGTATATGTTGTCTTCAGTTACAAAACTGCACAGATTTTTTTTTAACGCAAGGGGCAACATGTTTCACACAAAGAAGTTTACTATCTGGAAACAAACAACTGATCATTAACTGCATTAAGCCATCTGAAAAGTGTTCACACTCCTGGCAGTGCTTTTCTGGGCAAGAGTTGCCAAGTTTCACCCTCATTAAACGCACAGATATTCCATCACAAGTACATTCTGCCAGGCCAGGCTGCTCTTAGAGGGGGAGATGCAAATCATAAGCAGCTGCTGCAAGCACCTTGCCTCTACAAGATGAGGTGTTTCAAGCTGCAGCTGCCACCCAGTCAAAAGCCCCCCCCAAACCTCAAATTACCTCTTCAAGCTTACATTTATATTCTTCTTTGTGTACAGGACACAACACTGGTGGCCTCTGCAGCATGACAAGAGGGACAGAGAGAAGGGGTTGCCGGTTCCTTGAATTCCAAGTAAAGCAAGGCTTTGGGTACTTGCATACTGATTAAGTTGTCAGAAACGCACTTGATAGCAGTAATATATTCATCTTCTCCTCCTGACTCACAAAAGTTTCCTTTTTACCCCAAACAGTAGCACAGATATTTGAAAGCTTTACTGTTGTGTCAGATTAAGAAATTTTGCTTTGGAGAAAGGCAGAAAACTCATCTAAAATATGAACTCATGGAGTTCTTACTCTTTGCAAAGGGCAGCAGCAGTAAGGGTTGCAAGCTGGTTTACTAGGGCTTGCGGCACAAAGTCAAGCATTCCTGGGAAGTCGAAGACATGAAGCAAAAAACCAAGAAAAAAATCCCAGCATGTAGCACATGGGTCAAAATTAAATTCTACAAATGCACAACAGACAAACATAGAGCCATTATAATGGGTTCCAACAAAGAGTCCCGAGAACTTTGAAACTTTCAAGCAATCAATATTATTGATTAATGTAACACCTATTTGGCACTGGCATTATCTGACAATAACTTTAGAGTGTGAAGGAAATATAACATTACAGTGCTGTCCAACTAGCAGCCCTTGGGACGCTTTTTTCAGTGGAGAAAACAGGGCACAGGACTTTTAACAGCAAGTACAATAAACTGTCAGGTAGATGGAAGGGCTCCTTGGCAGTGTGATACAGGGTCAGGCCATTCCCCGGATCACAGCCAGGATGCTGAAGTCTGCTCCTGGTGAGATGCATCTCCATACGCCCCAGCAGCAACTGCTGTGCCCCATCTGCCAGACAAACCTCAGTGGCTGCTACCAACTGATGTGCTGAGTGGTCTGTCCCTCTCAAGGGGAAAAAGCTCCAAATCCGTGCTACTTTGACGGGACACGTTTCAAAGAGCAGTCTGCTTCAACTGAGAGGAGTTCAATAAAAACCACTCAAAGGAGAGAATCAAAGTCTGCAGTACTTTCAGCAGCCATATAAAGCACATGGACAAAAGCCAACATATACAGTAACTGTCACAGTAAATTGAAGAGCTATTGCCAAGTATGTTTAAGAGTAAAAACTAAGCTTGCAACTTGTAGTTCAATTCCCTAAGGCTGTTGCATAACCTGCAAATACATTACAACATGAGAACACATTAATACCGGTGATTAAGCAGGAATGTAATCAGAGGATCTGGAAGTCTTCAAAACGCAGCTTGTTGCAAGCATTGTACCAAAGCATCTAAGTGATGTGGGCAAGGATGCTCACTTGTTTGCACTCAGTATCAGTCTTACATATAACCATGCAATTTTACACAGATTTGGAAGGTAACCTACCTTACTCCTTGTACAAAGTTTACACCTTATTAGCTAGCATATAAGCATTTTTAGTGTGAATATGCCTTAAAGACAGGACTACAGGAACACATGAATTACAGAGTCTCAGAAAGCAATTGGAGAAGATGATGGCAAAAAGAGCCAAGACAAGCCTTGTTAGGATCTGCCCATCCACCCTTCCCTTACACACCAGATGGCCATGGAAAGACAACAGTTATCTGTCCTTAAAAATCAGCGATCACAAAGAAAGGACTTTGTGATTAACTCTCAAGTCCACACCCATTTGCAAGATGGCTAGATGCCAGCGAAGGGAACTGTGGCAAGTCAGAAGAGTGTCCAAACTCCATTTATATCCTAACCCATACAGTGATCTCTCCCCTTCCACCCCAGTGCCTGGAAGGGGTCTAAGCAATTGTGATCCACAACTTCAACAGTGAAACCCTTTCTCAGTCAATATTCTTACATAGCAAGCCTATGTTAGTGATCTACATCTGGTTCTAGCTGTATCAAAACATATATTGGCAAAAATCAGAAACCATTAGGAGATTTGCAATTTATCCTAGTTAACTAATAATCTGTAAGTGAAGTCTGAGTTTATCTTCAACCCCTGATTTTAAAAATAATGCTCCAAAAGCATCAACGTAGTTTTAACTAAGAATGTGACTTAAAAAAAAAAAAGTCATACAATAGAAGTACTTTTTAACCTCAATAAGCTTGTTACCGCTACTTAGCATTTTGAACAGTATTACTTCAGTCCACACGATGATCACTACCCAGCAACATGCTACCATGTCAAGGTATCCAAAAGCAGAGCACAGGAGAAAAGGTACAGAAAAGCCTTTTTATATTTATTTAGATTTTTTTTTTTTAAATATATACATGTGCTCTTTAAACAGCCACAAACAAATCACTGTCTCTGGAAGCTAGTTGGAATAAACATACCAATACTAGCCTGCAAGGTCACTTACATTAACTTATTCAGTGTTAACTCCTCCTAATTTGGAGTGGTATCACCCTTGATAAAATGCTTTTGCTAGGGAATATGTCGTCAACACAAACTTCCTTGACTATTTCCAATAGTTCACCATTTTTTTACAATTGCTGTATTTTCACAAGATCACACTGGCTTATGTCCACCGCAAATGTTTGGAGGCCATTTGAACAAGTTTGTACTATACTTTACTCAAGCTAAAGGTGGGATTCAAAGTCTTTACTTAAGATTTAGGAAGTGGATGCATACTTCGGGTATTGCAAGTATGCATTTACATAAGGTTCATCCTACACCCCTTAAACAGTCAAGAGTATGACACTCTTACTACATCTAAATGTACCATAAAGTTTAACCAAACTGTTTTTGAATCAGACTGTATCACTGTAAGACACAACAAAAACATTACACTTAACATCCAGGTACCCTTTTGGCTTGAGTTCATTTATCTTAAACCAACTGAATTTTCTGCTGTCCACTCTTCCAGGGAGAAGACACCTCCTGCAGAGCTCAAACACCACGATGAAGAGGCAAGCTAACCTGAACTTGGAACAGTTTTTTTCAGGGATAAGATAGCAACTAAATAGTTTGGATCTCAGTGAAGAATTTAATCCTCAAAAGATGGGGATCAATTAAGTCCTTTCCTGTATACTCAAGCCACTTAAGATCATTAATCACTACTTCACTACCCAGGGTCTATGCTTTCTGCAGTTAAAGTAGCTTTGGCTCAATAACAGAGAGGACAAAATTCTTACTACTTTAGTTATTTTAACTCCCCAGGAGGTGTGTCCTCTCCATACGAGAGGTGACAGCAGAAGGAATTCAGTTATTTTAGAATATGAATAGCAGAAGATAGTATTTTTCAGAGTGTATATATTTTTTAGTTACAAATTTGAGGTGAGTCTAGAAGTTAAACACGCTCCACTGCAAAGTTAAGTATTTGTGTCATACTAAAACCCATTAATACATTCCTACTCACCTGACTTAGTACACAAGTACAACATACTTTAAATTTAACAAGCTTAAGAGCCATTTACCAACCCAACTGCACACTTGCATGCCCTGAAAACACTCCTTCCTGTGCCAACTACATGAGCTTTACAAAATTAAAAAAGCAAGGTTTTTGCTCTGGGACATGCAATATTAACAAGCCTTGGAAATTCAACTTAAAATGATTTCTGGTTCTATAGTAACACCCATGCAAGTTACAAGGCCTACCCTATCCAAATAAAATTTGTAAATGCTTAACACAATGACCACTATGCATTGAGCACTTACAGCAGTATACAACCACTTTGAAATCTTGAAGTTCATATTTTGATTCAGGTAAGTGTCCTTAAAACAAGTACAGTGCATAACATTCTCAAAAAAAAAATGCTGCTTAGGCAAGCTATTATGCAAAAGTAAACTAATTAAAAGCTGAAAGGAGGGAAGGGGAAAAACAACATACTAAGTTTACATTTTAAAGATTTAGAGCACATTAGGAGTCTCACCCTCTGGATCAAATTTATTATTGTGCACTAATGAAGAATTTCCAGTGAGGCTCTATGTCGACTATGCTTCAAGCACATCTGATTTGCTGCCACTCTAAGCACACACTATAGCAGTTAGAAGTAACCTTGAAACTCTACAAAATAGGATGACAGTTAAGCCACAAGGCACCTGTCATAGGCGCTTTAAGATCTTATTTAAGATCTTTCATACTATTTGTACATCGTAACACTACTTCATATCACTTAATTATTTTTAACTACCATTTCAATCTAATACCCTTATAATGTACATCTTTTTAAAAGGACAAGTTTTAACACACTAGCTGAAATTGAGTTGCCCAGCATTAGCTGAAGTTCAGAAAAACTTTACTCCTGCTAAATAATTTACGCCACAGCATGCTTGTTCGAATATGGAGATTGCAAAGTTCTCCTGTTTCTTACCGTTAACATGCATTAGCCTAGAAGACAGCCAAAGTGCATACTGATCAACCTAAAACAGAACTGAAAGCTGAGATAGTTAAAATATAACTAGGCAAAGAAAAAAAAGCAGCTTCATACAGTATGAACAACCTAGCCTGAAGAATACCTGGAATCTGCAAAACCCTTTCCCAGAAGGGTAGTACCTTTGCAAGGCTTAAATTGCTCGATCCCTGGTCTTAAAGGCTCTGTTAAATTCTCTGTTCGTAAAACGTGTATTTGGTGGCCCAAGCAATCCCATATGGAATTTCTGAGCTGTGACAAACTAGTCTACCTCTAACATGAGAAAGGGGGCCATGTAAGCTACGTGCCTTCTAATTTTACTATTCTGGCTCTGCTGAGGCAAGGCAGTTTCTTCAGCAGGTCGGAAGCTAGAAACAAATACTAGAAAGTGTGGTACTGGAACATCCTGCTACACATATCCTTCCTGGGTAAGGACAAGGTGGAAGAAGAGACTCACACCCACAACCCACAGCAGATACCGGTGACTTCAATGAAGTGCTAGAGCATCCAGAAGAGAGGACACACTGAGCCAGGCCCCAGTACTGATGCAGACCTCAGTATCTACCAAAGTATGAGATCTACCATTCCTCCTTCCCATGCTGACATGTACGGCATGTTATTTTCCTGCTGCACTGAATCCTGTGCGAGAAGCATCATGTCCTTTTGGAAATGAAAAAATAAAAGCTAATCCTCTTTACTGATATAGGCAGTTACACAAAAAAGCAGTTATACACAAAAAAATTCTGCATGTAAAATTTCAACACTGATATTTCTGATCAAGGCAAGCTATGTAATGATACCTGGTGTGCTGGGGTACTGCAAATACTGAAAGAAGTTAACAATTTTCAACAGGCCTCCAAAATGTAACTCAGTATTTTAACCCACTGCATCAACAATGGGACCCACCTTTGTGCTTCACATTCAAACATTCTACTGATGTGAGCAAAAGGCCCCTTTTTTGCACCCACCTGAGATACTAAGACATGCTCCTTCTCCATTTTTAGAGGAAAATGGACATTACTAAGGGTTTACATCTACATAGGAAGAACTGGAAAAAGGCACTAAGGAAGAGTGTCTGTATTCAGCTATTCTACAATAGCCGTTGTCCTTCAAAACTCACACCCTTCCTCACTTGATAACTGTGCTACATAGGCAAGCCTCAACTCATTCTATATACATGGAGCCTTGCTACAACTTGTCCACTTAAAATAATGAGTTGTCAAACTGATGGTATGATTAGGGAAAAAACACATTTTTAAAGACCAAGTTTCCTTTGGTGATACTGCAAAATAATTTGTGTGGAAGAATGTTAGAGCTGTTTCCAAATTAAAACCAGAGGGTGTTTCCCTACTATAGGAGAAAGATGTTTGACAGTCTCAAGATACCTTTTGTCAAATTGTCCAGTATACCTTGCATTAATTAAGCACAACTCGATTAAACACAAGTTCACTTCAGATGAGTTCACTGGCTTTCATGCGGCTGGAAGCAATGGTCCTGGGTCAGAGGAAGACAAATTTGTTCAAGAAGCTGCAAAAAAGTGAAATAAGTTGATCCTCTCTCCTTTTCCAGTTTCTGAAGTATTTTGCATTTCTGCTTCCCCTATCATCCTTCTTTAGAATGCCCAAAAGAAAGGTTTTTGCATCAAAAAAATAAAATGAACTGGCAAGAAGATTAGCTTTAAAATGGTTTAGTTGCATTTAACAAAATATTCACTGAAAATATGTTTTAGCTTAGATCAGTTTACCAGTTTTTACATATAATTTGAGCACTTTAGTACTTAGACATTTGGTTGAAGTTTACAAGCTTGCCACATTAATAATGAAGTTATCAGCACACAGAACCCCAGTTTTGGCTGCTTAGTATGCAGCTGGAGCAAGCAGAAACAGTTCTATCTTAAGAACTGAAGATGTCTTTGCTGTTTTCTCAAAGCTATGTGAAGGCAGTTAAAAAACTGGAATTACTACTAAGGAAGAGTCCAGATTGATGGAACAGTCATTTCAAAGAGCACTGAATGAGCCAAGTTAATTTTTTTTTTTATTACTGCAAGTTCAACATTCTTAAAAAAGACTGTTAGGTGGATGAAGTGTGTCATCCCAGTATTGCAACTTAAAAAACTAATGGAAAGCTACCTAGGCTTATGTTTCACACAGGGTGCTGCAGTCATGACTCCAAAAAGCTTGGGCTAAGATAAGCTCTTCACATTTTTTCAGTTTTACTGTTAAAAGTCAAGTACCAGTTTAGTCATCACAGGTTTATCAAAAATACGCTGTCAGCAAGATGCATCTTTTGACCTTGCAAAATTAAGCTTAATGCAGAAAGACATATCTACTACTTATCCTGTGGATGACTTGCACTAGAAATTGTTTTTCATCTCAGACTACCTTCTACTGCGCTTCAGATTTAAGAACTCCTGTTCAGGAGCTGCATTTTGTTCTCCATCACTTCATTATTACAACAGACGTAATCTCCAAGGTACCATCTTATTTGCTAGTTAATGCAAATATTTACTTGAACTATTTAATTGCATATTTAAACTAGACAGGTGATGCCTGATCAAAGTATCTTCCTGAAAGTCAGCTACACAACGTAGCAGATGTGTTCACATGGCAAAGCAACCTCAAAATCTATGGTGTGATCTTCAGTACTGGGAACAGTGCAGAGAAACAATAACCATGACAACAGCTAGTCACCTAGAAAAAAGCTGCAACACCTCCTCATACCAAAACAAGTCCTAACTTCATCCTGTGTTGCCCAAATACAAGCAGTATTCTTCACCCCAAACCGATACTTTTCATCTTGAACTCTGAAGAGCAAATCTGAAACCAGCTCCTTCTGCTACACATACATAAAAAGGAATCAGATTAGAGAATTATTCAAGAACTAAGAAAACCAAAGACTCCTGAGCTAAAGAAAATCATGTTAAAATAACTCATTTTTTGGTCTCTGCTTGCACACGAAAGGTAGACAACACCAAACACCTAGACAGGAAGAAACTAGCAAGTTCTGAAAGAACTTTAGTTTCATTTACTCCATTTCCTTTTCTACAGACTTGACTGCAAATGACCATATTGACTTCCACCATAAAGAATTTCAATTTAACAAAAATTATTTAATCCTTTGCGTCAAAATGCACATAAAAACATCAATCATCTGACCACTTGATTACTGGGAAATCCCCACAAGAATTCCAGAAACACTCAAAAATCCTAACCAATGGACTGCACACTAGCATTGGGCATCCTTCCTGCTGCACTCTCCCTTCCACCACACCAAGAAAGCCCCCAAACTTTAGAGGCCTTCTTGATACTGTCTACTCCCCAATAATTCTTCTAAAATACTGAAGATTCCCCCTCGCTTTTTGCAAACTTAAACCATTCTCATTATAAAATGGAAATTGCCCTCCACACACACAAATCTTCACCCTTGTAATTTTAGCAACAAAAACTCATTTCATATCAGGACTGCAGCTGCATTTCTTGTAAGCCAATTTTATTCTTTCACCAAAAATCCACAGCAGTCATTTATACTAAAGTAGTCTTACAGATACAAGTTATTTTCTCTTATATGTTTATATACCACACTGAATTTGAAAAGCCTTTCTGAACATCAAAAACCCCACAAAAGATGAGTTTTCTGCACTAATCCAGCTAAAATCTAGGACCTCCTTATCATCATTTCTGTGTGTACTGATCTCACAGGAAGTTTCTTGGGTGGAGACTTGAAAAAGTTTTAAAAAGCCCCTGAACTGTATCTGAATTACTAGTACTAGTTCGGTTTTCTTGCACATGCCCAGTTCTGCTGTCCAAAGAAACAGATCTAAACCAGAATACGGTTCCAGAGAAAAACCTCAGGCCTGGCACATCTTCAGCCCCTGAAAGATGAAGAGATCACACACCCCGCTCAGCACTGCAATTAACTGCAACTCTTAACATATTCTGCTTACCCTTGTTGACTTAGTCAAAGCAGACTGAAACACTTTTCCATAGCAAGATAGGCAAGGCAGCTAAATGACCAGACTTCAGTCCAAGGGGGCCCATAACAACGGCATGACACAACTAGTCTTGAAAGTTACGCCTTATCCCAAAAGGAAAAGGGTTAGTTCTTCAAAACCACACTATGACATACCGCTTGGCATAAAATGTCAAGATATAGTCTGTATTAAAAACCCCAATAGCAAACTTGAGCTGCCTACAAAAAAATAAATTAAGCACTGAACCTCAATTGCTCACTCTACAAAAGTATGTAGAAAAACAAGTCCAGAGGAGAATAATTTGTTTCTTAAATATCCTCCTCAACATCTAACCAGTGGTCATCATGATCAGATAGTTTTATAAGAACTATAGCTCTTCCAGTTTTATGTACTTAACAGAACTAGCATGTTTGCCTCAAGTGTGGCAAACAAACCTGCTCTCAACTCTTATGCTACCTACCTCAATAACCAGCTAAAACATCATAGATTAGTTTTGCCAGACGTAGTGCAGTAATACCAAGAACCTCATATAGAAGTGAGACCTAATCAACGCACAAAACGACTGCACAAAGATGGAGGTGGCCATCTATAGATGATGCATCATAGGGGATATAATATTCCAGCCTTCCCTTATTCCAGCCACATAAGGGAAGGCTGGAATATTCAAGAACTTGATTGAAATGATATCATGGGGACATTTATAGAAAAGCACAAGGTCACACTATCAAACTGCATCATGAGGAATTCATCACTTGGAAGGGTCAGAGCAGGACAAGAAAAACAAGCGACTGCAGTCACCAACACAATACAGCCGTAAAAGGAGACAGAATAAAGCAAAAGCAGACCCAAAGCAGAAAAACTTGTAGTGTTTCAAAAAAGGAGTCGAAGGTAGGAAACGTTCACAGAAAGGCTACCTCCCAAGAGCCTGGTTTATTTGGCATGGGGAAAAGGACAATCAGTAATAACTGTTCTCTAAATGTGCATACTGTAGAGGGATCAAGTGGAAAGGAAGAGCTAAAGAACCAGCTCCAGAGAACACACATAAGGACAAGTGATATAATCAGCCATGAATAAGTTTAAGGGATCACTCTCACAAGCTTAGTCTTCACACCAGTCTTTTTAATATAAGCCAACCATGTTGGGAACGAACAATAAAATCCAGTTTCAGTTTAAACCCATGTTAGTTGGTGCTTACATGCTAATCAAAGAACAACAAAACAGATAAACTTCTGCTTTAGTCACTTGACTTTTGCAGTAAGTTGAAGCCTACGAACCTGTGTAATTTCTTTCAACCACAGACATAAGCTTGACTATACATGACAACTACTACTTTTTGAAGATTTTGATGTTTCTATAGCATTTAAGCCTAACCAAGAAGGTTGCGGAAGAGAAACTAAAACTAGTAGGGTGGGGAGTGTTACACAAGAATGAGCTTATCATAAATATCAGAATATGTTTAAATAGATCACAAAAAATATTTTGAACACAAGTTGGTCAGTGAAGGGTGAAAGCAGCCTAGTACAAAATAGAATATTGAGAGCTGTATCTTAAATACAGTAAAGTAACAAGGAACTAACACTTAAACAGCCTTTGTGACAGACTAGCACTCCTAGGCAAGATTTCTTTTCAGAAAAAATATGAATGGAAACATTTATAAAAGGAACCCACCCCAAGTTCTCTTCAACTGTATGGAGCACAGCAAGAGGAGAAAACTAATAAATGAAATAAGTAGGAACTAGTGCATTTAGTTGATCAACAAGCTTCCTGAAGGCAAAAAATGCACATTAAAACCAGAAAATACAAGGGGAGAAAAGGCATCACTGACAGTCATTGATGCATACTCAGCTCTGAGAAACAGTCCAGAATATCTTGCTTATTGGTTTTCAGGCTTCTAAAATCTAAATTTAAAAGGGGGAGGAAAAAAAAAAAAAAAACCCCCCCAGATGCTACAATTTAATTTAAAAAAAAAAAAACCAAAGCAAACGACCCAACCCACAACTTTTAAGCAAATTAGTGATACTCAAGCCCTTTATCTTACTTGTTAGGGAAAGGAGTATCATCCTATGCCCTACACTACGAACAGAAAGCTTTTTCAGATGGAGAAAAAAGTAGGTATGAATCACCTTAAAGAATTTAAATATGACTGATCCGGAATTTATGTGTAGAAGAAGGAGCTTTAATGCAGAGGGAATTAGCAGCATTCATAGTTTGCTAACAGTTCCATTGAGGTTTGTTCTTACAGATTAGAGGTTATTACAAATATGACTGCTCACTAAAAATGCATTTCAACATCCTGCCATTCCTCTTCATTTCCTTCTCTGTAATCCTTGGGTTTACAGTTTCCATGCATGAACTTCAAGGATTGAGTTATTTCTGCTGTAACTTAAAGGTAAAACTACTAATGTGCATTACAAACTATATTATCATCAGAAAACGGGATTTGACCCCCACTCTGAACAGATATAGATCAAATGATCCCCCATGGAAGGCACGATACGAAGTCTGTTTTGTAATAAGGGAAGGACTTCACCACAACAGAAGAACAAAAAAATACCAAGTATGGCAGCAGCTAAAGCAGCCAAGCAGTACTGTTTGCAATATTTCCCATAAGATATCAAAGCAAAAAAGGTCTTTTTTTTTTTTTTTTAAATAAACAGAGGAGAAATTCAAAGTGTCCCAAACCTGTCACTCATTGTGCTCTGCAGACAATATGTTGTAGCACTAGTTTGAATCTTTCCTATTTAGGTCACAGTTCCTGCTACTCCCACAAGTTACTGTGGTACTCCGTGACTGGGACAGAGAAACACCTCACATTGCCGCTATTAGTTGTGGTGAATGTGGCAGTACGTTAATTTTTGCTTTGTATGACTGGCAACTGCTTTTGTCACTGCTCAGGAGAACAAGAGTCTGAACTGAAGTTACTTCACAGGTGCATGAGGAGCTCCCAAGGTAGAAGATCCAACATATACCAGCAGACTCATACCTGAAGAAGAAATACCATTTATACTTAAAAAAAAATTTGAAACCAAATGCCATCTCAAAAACATCAATGTTACAGATAGTGCTGCTCGGGGAAATAGTAATTGCCAGAGATAGGCATTGTGAGCTATTCATAGACCTAGAGCATAAACTAAAAAGGCTGCAGAGGACAGATTCCTTCCTCCCCCCCTCAAATGCCAGCACCCCCTTGTGAAGTACAAAAGTATGCTTTTTTTAACCCATAGCTTTAAGGCACTAACTTCCAGCTTGTCAAACTACTGACAGTGGTAAAGAAAAAAAGATAGCCCCAAATTCTGTTTGGGCACAGAACTTTTGGGAAGCTTTTACCCTTTTGCCACCATCATCTGGTTGTTGTCTGTGCCGTATATCCTACTTGTGAGACTTGCATCATGGTTCCCCAGAGGTCTTCATATTTTTTGGAATATGCACTGAGACAGAAAAAGCCAGAACCATGCTAAGTGGATTACAATTTAATACGGTAATGTTAAAGATTCAGAACCACAGTCATTGTGGAAATAGGTTCACTAAAAAAGACAAGTACAAGCTGTAATGAGTGCTGTTTTAATAAATGATGATCACATTTCAATAAATATTATCACAGTTGAGCCAATTTGGATACCAGAAGGATGACCCTTTTCTTCCAACAGTAGTGTCCGGGAGGGAATTTCGGGTGGGGATGTAGAGGGAGTTCACATGGCCTCCCAGATGCTTGGTAACTCTCAGGCCTGGCCCTCAAACATGCTATGGCTACGCTTGAGCCACCCAGCAAATGTCAGGGTCACTAGATCCCAAGCTTAACTAGTCAGGGAACATTTCGGTAATCTGCATAAGGCAGCTTCTACAGTAGCCCAAGATGAGCTCAAGATGAGCTCAGTGTATTTATATAGAATTGTGGATACTACCATCAGTTGGTCATGCCACCATACAAAAGAGGATCAAAGAGAACTCGGTTCTACTGGATCTTTCTGGTAGAAGGTACAGAATACTTCTTACTGCCACGACGAAAGCAGAGCAGGATTTAGCGATGCTTGACACCAGGAGGCACAGCTGGTTTTCTGAACAGTTATTCTCTACAAAGGAGCCTAAACAGGATTTTGACACCAGACAAAGAACTTGAAAAATCCCTAAACAGAAAGCAGCAAAGCAAGGCAGAGCAGCAAAGATAACTCAGAGCAACACCAAAAGGGAGTTACAGAACAGTAAATATACAAGAAGCAGAACCTGAAGAGTGGTAAGCTGTGTAAACTACTTAATTCAGTGCATGCCCTGGTCTCACACTGTAATAAAAGAATTACTCCTGCTTCCAACATTCACTTCTCTTGTCCTCCCTCCAAAGAAAAGAGAACTTACAACGGCAAATAATAGTCCATAACTTCCTTATAAAACATAAGCACATGCAGGCACACACAGATCTAGTAATGGGGAAGGAAGCTGGCAACACTTTGAAGGAAAAAAGTTTTTAGACCATGTGGAATTAGTCAGGAGACATCATGCTGGCTTGCCAATTTCCAATAAACACAGACATGTATTTTGTAAGGATGCTTAACTGCCATTTGACAAAAAAAGTTGATTCCCAGTAGAACAGTTCCATACTTTAGGTTTGTACCATGTAAAATTCATCCTAGAAGAAAAAGCCTTACATGCCTACAGAAAGGCTTGCTTTCTCAAGGCCTATTACTGAAGCAGCTTTTCAACTTCAAGCAGCTACTTTTGTTTTTTCTTTCTTTTTTTTTTTATTTTTTAGAACACCGCTGGGCAGAATAGCATCCAAATTCAACAGTAATAGAGGCAAAAGACTAGAGGCTCTCCAAACCATGTGTCAAACCATTAGACTAACCTCTTCAGGCAACAACAATGTTCAAGGTAAGAAAAATAGTAACCTGTCTTTGAAAAATAACTAGACCAAGAAAACGCTGCTGCAGTTTGAAAAAACCACAAGGCCACTTCTTAACCAACTTTGACCTGTACAACTCTGGTTTGGAACACAGTTATCAGTTATGTTTCAGTATGGAAAGTTTCAATTTGTTCTTGACAGCAGCATCATTTAAGATACAAGATTAGAAAAAGTGTGCCCCTCTAAGATTGCTCAACCTAAAAAGCTATTTCTAACAAATTAAGGACTTCATTAATTAGCAATTAGAGGTATAAATAAAGGAGCTTTTTCTTTGTAATGAAGAGGGGAATTACAGAAGATCTGGATTATCCAAGCTCCAGTACATCTGAAATGGAGCCCTAGATGGACAGCAATTCCCACCCTCTACCACCCCCCTTTTTTTTGTTGGTTTTTTTTTTGTTTCGGTTTGGGTTTTGGGGGGGGGGGAGGGGGGGTTGGTTGTGTGTGGGTTTTTGTGTTTTGTTTTGTTGTTTTTTTTTTTTTTTAAGCCATCTAGGTAATTCATCTTGTTTGTGGCAGGAAGAGGTAAAAGCATCAAATTTAAGACTTGCATTATCTCCAACACCTTGGCAAACTGCAGATTCATCCTCAGGTATTTGTTCTGACACCACAGTAAAACAAGTCTCAGTTAACTGGGCCTGTGTATTAAAACAGGATTAGAAAATTTAAGAGCAAGTTCAAACTGAAGCCTGGTAGAGGCTGAAGATATTGCAACAGCACATGCTGGTCCTGCCTGAAGGATCTGTCATTGATATCAACACTTGGTCCCATAAATCCGAGACTACACAACAAGCCTCAGATGTGCCCTAGAGCTCTTGGGAAAGCTTTCCTGCTCTAAGACACCTGGACACCTATTTTGAAAGGCCTTCCTTCTCAAAATGGCTGTTTCTTGGAAGAGATACCAAAATTAACAGCTTTGGTGTCAAAACATCTTCATCAGTTACAGAAGACTATCAAGGAATTTTACTAGTTTTATACCAACCGCAGAGCCATATGTGAACAACATCAGATGTGCTGAAATAGCAGAGATTCAGAAGGCCACTTGTTCAGTGGAGCCATTAAGTGCTACGGGCAAGATTCTCCCATTTAATAGAAAGTGTGAGCTCTGATGATTAAGCACCCCAGGCAACTAAAAAGAAGCCCAATACTGCCAACTGGAAACTTTCAGCTTGCTGAAGTAATTATTTGTAATACTTTTAAACTAAGCTAAAGCTACATAAAAATTAATTATCTCAAATATTAGGTAACCATAACTCTACTTCAAGTTTAAAATAATATTTAATATATCAAGGATATTTCTCCTCTCACCTAGATCAAATTTGAAGCTAGTGTTACATGCTCACCAATATAGGCAAAATATCAACTGTCTCACAAACTATAACAATGATTATTTTTTAATAGATTAAACTTTAATCTCTGCTGCCCTAGAATAAACTCACAAGAACTACGTGAAAAAACACACCCCAACAGGTAACTGTGTGAGAGCAAGTCACGTTGCTTTCGTGCCACGGTATAAAAAGTTGGCATTTAAAGGCTTCATATATTAGATCAAATTATAAACTATGTAGAAAATGTTTCTCTAAACCATCCCACTAAAAGGCAAAATACCTGTCAGATACTGAAGTTTAGCAGGAGCAGGACATTAATTATCTATTACTCATTAGCTGTCCCACAAATCTGTTATTGCTTCCTCATATGGAAAGTTCTTAAAGACTATCATATTCTGGAGCTTGGCAGTCAGAAGATGACTCACTTGCTTTGAGACAAAACATTATTACCAAAATATAATGCCTGTTTCATACAGACATTGTAATCACCATTGTATTTGAAAGAGGAAAATGAGGAAAAGGAATTCAACTTCCCTTCCTCTGAGTCCTCCTCATACAAAACTCAAACCACAGGGGTGGCAAGGGGAGGGGAGTGAGGAAGGGGAGAAACAAATACTAAAGTGGTTTCTGTAACCAAAACCTCCATAATTTCAAAGCAGACTAAATGACTGCACAACACTAACATGCTACAGGATAATCACAGGAAAGCACAGCTTCAGAGAAGGTAATGCATCATCACCAATGCCTTGCACGCTGGCATTTGCTTGAGAACATCATTAAAATACCAACATAAGAATTCAAGCATTTGGAGAATCCAAACTTAAAACTACACAAGAGTGGATGTGAAAAGAATAAAGCATTTTACAGTTAGCACACCTTCATCTATAACAAAATAAAGAGAAGAAAACTAAGGTGAGTGATGAAGGACTACCTTTAATTCAGAACAAGGAAAGACAGTTTAACACAGTTAAACTTTTTTTTCCCCTGAATTAACTTTTTTGAAAAAGTTCTATAAGTTCCCAATAAGCACTTTGTTGAACAGGGCAGGGGGAGTCTCAATCTCAATTATATCCCAGATTCAAAAAGAATTTGGAGGAAGTTGACAAGAGTTAGTTTCAACATCTCATTTTTTATTTAAGGATGTCCTTTTTTCCAGCTGTATTCAGCTGTATAACTATCTGAAGTTCAAGAAAATGATACAGCAAACATTAATTGCTATCAGAAATGCTTTTACTTTATGAAAAATCACTTTTTTTAAAGGAAAAGAAGAAATACTGAAAGCCTTGAAAACCAGGCACCATTCCCCGTTTAATTTATTGGACTCAACACGTATCATCAAGCAAAGAGGATCCAAACTCCATCAAGCCAGTCTGCCACTACACAGTCTCCTACATCTTGCTTTTGTAATAACTGCACTCTTAAGTTAGCATTGTTCTGCCAGGAAACCCTTACAGCTTACACAATCAACTGCACGTATTGCAAGCATAAAGGTTCATATAGACTGTTCAAAAGGAAAGTTAATTCCACAGGGCAGTGTCTCTGACAACCAAATCCACAGCAATTTTTTTCCCCTTTTTGAGCTGAGTTACATGTTACTTATATGCACTTGGATAAAGTCCACTGGTTTTACATGAAAAGCTTCAACAAGTCAGTTCAGTAGCTACATACCATAGCACCATCTGGTATCCTAAGCCTTATGAGATTCATTGTCAAATTAAGTTACAATCTGACCAGCCTTTCTTATAGCCAAATTTTGGAAGGGTTTACACGATGTTTACCTGCCCCTGAAAGAATGGTATAATCTAATATCTTACTTCATTTTAGGAACCTAGACTCTTCTCATTTCCACAAGAATTCATCACAGCACGCTGAAGAACTAAACCCCACACTTAAGTCTCTGCACCTCCTAAATAACAGTAAAAGCTCTCAACATTTGCTCCCCCAACCTGCCCTTCAAAGTTAGTCATGGCACAAAGGTTGTCTTTAGGCCATGCTGCTATACACACATTTTGGTGAAAGACTCAGCTCTTTGTACAAGAGTAATTGTATTTCACACAGTACAATGTCTAAACTTATTTTAATAAGTTAAAACTTAGTGTTGTTAGATTGCTTTGTTAGTTACTAAGCATAATACCCAGATTTAAACAAAACAAAACACCTCAAGATTTTCAAGCACTTCACATTAAAAACCATCTGGGAAGGGATGGGGTAACCTTGCTTATAGAAAATGAACATCAGTTTTCAAACACCACAGTTATTATTAGTAAGATCTATGTAATTCTAGATAAGCCTTAACTGATGTTAACAAAGTCACTCCTGAAACAGAAAAATTTAGAGACTTCTGACGTTAGTATCACAAAACAGATGTGCAGTTCGTCGATTTAGAAGGATGAAAGATAGCCATACAACTATGCCTCAAATGACAAAATCCAAACTCATAACTGATTGTCAGGTAGTAACATAAAGCCCAGTGGAAAATACAGATTTCTAACAAGGTTAAAAGCTGTCTTTAAACTTAAGTGAACTACTTATGCCACAAATGCATGCTCTATAAAAATAGTTCAATATCTCCCTGAAAATGCTCTTGCTATTTAAGCAAGTTCCTGCTCAAACAATGAACACTGCAAGAGACAAGTACGTGATGAAGAAGTTTAGAAGAATGCTCACAAGTACAGGCATATTTAAGCTACATAAATTAAAATATGGGAACAATTCCTAGTTCAATAGACCCAGCATATCACATCCCAAGTGGAATCACAGAGCTAGCAGAGGGAACAGCTTGCTTTCCTCAAGTCAGAAATCACCATTGGCTTTTCTGTCTGAAGTTACTGCTCATTCCCCTTGGGGAATCTCTTTTGAGAAGGAAAACACCATTTGAACTAGACACATCCTGGTACAACCTCCCTGCTATTGATCTATAACAGCACAGAATAAAGTTGTGTTGGTTTGGGGGTTTTTTGTTTTGGTTTTTTGGTTTTTTTTTTTTAAATATGTTCAGAGTTTAAGTCCACTTATTAGTTATGCACATCTTCACTGTAGATCACAGGAATACAGGCTTTTTATTCTGACACGATACAGGTTAAGGAATTTTTTTTTCCTTTTTTTTAAGTTTTTAAAACAGCAGTTGATTTTTATTTTTTAACATAAGAACTTCAGCATAGGAAGCAACATCTGTGTAACACTTCACAAAGAAGAGTAAATAAAACTTAAAATGACTGAAAAGGTTCATCACTTTCTACAAAATATTCATTTTGATTAACCTATTTTACTGGAGTAGTTTGAAGAGCTTTAAATTATTAAGAGACATAACTATTAGTGAAAGGAATAGTCTAAATGTTTGACTGGAAATGGAGATCTAGCTGAACACTTTAGCTGGTTCTACTCAAGTCCTCAGAAAGTTCTGCAAGAAACCCCAAGCCCTTGACTATTATTTCTTACAGCAAATACTGCTCATGTGTAATTCCTCTAACTCTCGTGAAAAAAACATTCCAGGCAAAAAGCACAATCATCCCTAACATTTTCATAAAACAGAAAGGAATAACTGGATACAGACTCCTCCTAGTCTCTAGACACCATACTTAATACCTGCTATCCCTCCTCCCACTCCTGCAGAAATTGCTTTCAAATAGAGACTAAGAGAGCTCATATGTTTTCATTGAGCAGAGGACCAAGAAGCTTACTTTAAAGTTTTATTTCCATAAAATATTATCATGACAGTAGGAAAGAGACCCAGAAATACATGCCACTATCTTAAGTGAGTCTGAATGAATTTTATACGTTAAGTGAACCTGCCTTTGCTTCCCACAAAAGGCTCTTTATCTGCTAAGGAAACCCCATCCCTGGAGGCATTTAAAAGGCTACAGTGGACCAAATACTAAAAAAAAAAAATATATTGTGGGAAGTAATCATGCATCAACAGAGCATTAGACAGGATGATTTAAAACATCTTTCCTCACCCATTATTTCCACAGTTGGTTTTTACAGATTGATAGTAAGCCAAACGTAAGTAGTCACTCACACAAACTTCAGCTCAAACTGCTGTATATTATTTTTCATTTAATTTGAAGATATGGGAGACATAATCACACTACATAGTAGATGCATATTGCTCAACTTCCAAGTATTTTGACTTGGATGGTAGGTTAAATTAGCAGCTTTGAAGTTTAGTAGACATCTGTTATCCAGAGACAGGTGCAAAGAGTTCAGGAATATCTGTGCTGTTTCACCAATGAAAGTGGTGCTGGGACCGTGACTGGCCATCACTGAAGTTTGCTCAGAAAGTCTCTCCCTTTCATAACTGGACAGGAGAGTAGGCATCTCAAGAAACTGTTCCAACCTTCCACATACCTGTTCCTCCCCAAAGAGGGGTTCTTCCCAATCTTAGCAATTCTCTAACTTCTAAACTAATTTGCAATGAATAAATACAATAACTTTATCAACCTCTAGCAGATCAAAGTTGACTTGCATTTCATTATTCAAAATCCTGCAGGCATAGCAGTAGTTTATTTTCACTCCGCTGAAGCTTAGAAGACCTACAAATTATCTTATTGTATCCATTTCCATTCAGACACTTGTCCTCCAAGTCAAAGTTGCCCTTGAAGAAAAAACACTTACACTTTGGAAATGCTGAAGTCTTTGGCCTCTTGCACATAGGGGTATATTGTATAGGCAAACAGTAGAAACGTTTTCCTTGAGGTCCGTTGCTGACCGTTTCTTTTCAGCTATAAATTAAGTTTATGCCTAGAATTACACAAAGTGGATTTAAACCACTGATTTACTTAGTCAGACAATTTTGATACCCAGCTCCCTTCCTCTGAACAAGACCATTGACCACTGAGCTTAAATTACTTCATGCCTTTTGAAATACAATTCATGTTATCTTTTGCCTTCTTGGTTTATGATCACTTACAGAAATTACTACCAGGGGAAGAAAAAAAAAAAAGGCCTCAGAACTGTTTTTCAAAGGAAAGGTAGGCCGGGATTAGCTCTATTTTTCTAATGTGAAGTTAAAGGCTCCCCTAGGAGTAGGTATTCAATTTTCAAACAAGAAACAAAATTCTGTCCCTGGCTCAATTGCTTCATTCATAGCTGTTCTTCTTGGGCCTTAATCTTATACAAGGGGAAACGACTAGTAAATTAACTAGTGTTACATATTTACATTTGCTACCATTTTATTGATCCCCATCAACCCCAGTCCAATCCTTCACTACATACAGCTCATCTGTATTGTATTTTCCACAAACCATATTCCAAAAGCCAAGGGCATCAAGGGTGCCCTGAAGCAAAAGATACCCCCATACAGTGCAAGGACATCTACCATCTATTTTGTCTGAGAAGCAACTGTGCACATCAATGCATCACTGAATTACAAAGTGTCATCTACAAGTAGGAAAAAAAAAAAACCAAACCACAGACCTGTATTCTGACCAAGAGATGCTGTACTACACCTTCTTGTAAGGGTACCACAAGAGCTTAAGCGATTAGGACTTGCAGTTGTATAAAATATCTTCCCCAAATCATACTACACAAGTGTAGTCTGCTAGGCAGAGAACAGCCTTTGCTGACTTAACTGTATCCACAAGTGGAAAGTACATCTACCCCAAATAACCTGTTTGTTCCCATTTTGACAGGAGGCTATAAGAGACAAGCTTTACATAAGCATCTCAAACTATTTAAAGCAACATGCTTACTATTTAGAGAACACAATCTGAATGAACTTCGTGAGCCAGTACTTAACCTACTTTAGCCAGTCCAGGCTTGACTCGCAGGTTACCCTGCTAGCATTGTAAGGGACTCTTGATATCACTTCTTTATCTTGCATATGCTAAAACAGCAGCCTGGGAGAAAGCCTAATGCAAGTGAGTGGCTACTTCACTGCACTACTCATGGGTATGATACTGTCTCTTCTACGTGCATACTTGCGTTCTACTTACAGCAGTGACACTGCTTGTGCAGCTTGGGAACATCAATCCACTTTGTTGTGGCATAATAAAAGTGAACAAATCTACTGTAACTATGCCTAACAGGGCATACCCAGAAATTTTCTTGATAACAAGAACTCAAAGAATCAAGGAGAATGCTTAAGAGCTTATTTTGCTTAAACTTAGCGAGGCCACAGTATGGCTAATTCATTTACCTGTCTGCATACTGACCATTAGAGTGACCTCAAAGAGAAAAAAACACCAAAATGAATGCCTAATAGTTTCTCAGATAGCAACCACAAGTTTTGTTACCCTGGTTTAGATAAATAACTAGTATCATATCTCGCCCTCGTACGTATTCACATTGGCTTCTGCAAAGTGGCCCACACAAAGTAAAATTCAAGTAAGCGAATGCAGAGGTTCCAAAAGAGAGATCAGGCGTTACTAAGAAAGTCTCTGCAGGAAAAGTGGCGGTCATCTGATCTAAGTTCAGTCACAGCACTCCTGATGGGTTCTGCCCTTCATAAAATACCGCCTCCTCCTCCTCACACCCTTCAGGGCAATATATCGACATCCACCATTCATCCATACCTTGCATACATTTTTAAACTGCTGTGGAAATCACCATCAACTAGTCCCTCTGCTTATCCTCATACCTAAGCAATACTAGTCTTGCTGTTTTGGCCAGAGTTGACAAGTCTTTATGATTCAGAAGCTATCTTCTGTGAGAAGCCCACCTTGCTATATAGATCCACAAAGCCACTACACCACTGTGACCTGAGGCATAAAAGTCAATAATCAAAGCAGAGACAATTTAAGCTCAATTTACTTTAAGGATCAAAGTTATTCAAGTGTTTTGCTGATTCAAGACCTTAAACTCCAAGAAAGAAAACAAATCAACCACTCAGGTGTTTGGAGAAGGTCACGATGAAGAGAGTTTACAAAAATTAAACTCTTGTAAAATACTGTGGAAGTCCAAGATAAAGGGTTAAAAAACAGATTATCCACAGAACACAGATCTACCAGTAGCTGCCAGAGTTTGAGCCACTGATCCTCACTCTGAAGCCCCCAAGATGCACACTGGCAGAAGCCAGGCCATCACGCTGGAGGAAATATCACATTCGCATTGCACATTCGTTGTTCCTGCATGCCTCAAAGCGGCTGCTCTCCGTCAGGCAGGGTGCCAGGCTACACAGAGTTTGGCCTGACCTGATGTGGCATGTAGGATCTCTCTCAGCACCAGGAAAATCCGCCAGTATAAAATCCAGATGACTCTAAAGCATTTCTAAGAAGGCAGAAGCACCCTGTGCTAGGAAATCACAACTTCAGTCCCCGAGTTCCTTCACTGTTCAGAGCCCTTTAAAACTTTTCATTGTGTTGTCTTACCTAGTCTAATGTTAATGCATGAGATGCCATAGCACTGAGTAGTTGAAACTACTCCTTACTTGGATAAAGCCAGCTATTTTGTATTAACTATTTAAACAGACCAAAGACTACTTCAGAGAACATGTTAAAAGTCTGGGGTTTTTTTAAGCATGATACCAAGGGGGGTTTTTTTTTGGTTTTTTTTGAACTCCACACCACAGCATTGGGGGAGGAGTAGCACAAGAATGTTAAATACCAGCACGACTTCAAACTATGGCGTGTTGTTTGATCTAAACCAGAATTAAATCTCACTGTCACAATAAAACTTGCTTACACACTGAAAAACATGTGCAACCTCTTGGCTGTTCTTTACTTGTGGCACCTCAGGATTGACTGATATAATTCATGAAGCAGAACATTTGAAAAAAGCAGTTTCCTCGGTAAAGAAACATTTCTACCCTCCTACTGCAGTTACCAGTGTAAATGCCACCTCTACTTATTCTGCAGCAGCCTCTGTGATAGAGCTTATTAGCTGCAGAAGAGCAGAAGTCCAAAGAGGCTCTTTGCCATGCACAGTCATCTTGAAATACCAGGGTGACCAGATACCTGCTGCAGTGAAGGAAGACCAACACTCCTCACTGGAGCCAGCTTCTTAGTTGGACAATTGTGAACAAATACGAAGTAGGCATAGATACTCTGTTCTGCTGTTCTACAACTCATACAGCTATTCTTGCATACGTAACTGAACAGAGAAAGTAATTTTGAGTCCTTAGGGGCTGAAAACAGCTATCACATTTTGTTATCTTTTCCTACAGTCTTTTCCATTTGTTTTCACAGCTGTCTTCATGTTCTAGAAGGTCTGAAGTTTCACAAGTTTGTATTTTCAGCTTCAAGTCCAGAAAAAGATCCTTTCAGAATTTAGCACTATGCAAGAGCTAAACAGTGGTGTACAGGAGTCTGCCCGATCATTTCTATCTATTTCTACATATGTGAATTACTCATTTTACTGAATATTAATGTAGTGTTTTCCATGAGAATTGAAGATATGGCATATTCTTTTCCACGAGGGCATAAAATCTAAAACAGAGGGGGAGTACAGTGAAGTGTGAAGGTCTGTGGAAGAAGAAAATAAAATCAAAGTATACAGAAAGAAAGTTTATGGTGTTAAGAGCTGCCCCATTTCTTTCCTTCTTTTAAATAAAGGCACAAATTAGAATATTAAAGAGGCAGTGGAAGGAGCAAGCCATGAACAAGTACAGAAACTAAGGATAGCTTGTAAGTATAGATTAATAATCTGAATTTACTCAACTATGAACTCTAAGCTTAAAAAGCAATGGCAATGGGAACTTGGCTTTCAGAATTAGACTGATTTTCTAGCACTTATATTAGCAAATTAGTAGGGACTGAAGCAGCAACTAAGTACATTTTCCAGAACTCAGCTAGCAAAAAACCAGTTCACTAACGAAAAAAAAAAAAACCCAAACCCAAAAGCACCTTTCATCCCCTTCTCCCTCTGAAACTTCACCCAACCACAGCTATTCAAGATCTATCTGAATGAAGAACAGCACTTGCTTCAGGTTAAAGTAAATAAATCATTTAGTTCTGACAAATATTGATTTGAGAGAATTCCTAGCTGAGAAACCTTGAGCCACTTTGGCAGTGCTGACCTCTCAGGACTCCAGAGCATTGGCAAAAACAGCTGCAAACCCAAAACTCCCCTCTTCACGCGACTGTGGCTCCAATATACCACCACGATGTAAAGTAAGAACTCTCCCTTCCCAGCACCTTCAGATCTATGATAACATATGACTTAAGTTCTTCACAAGCAATACTAATTATCTAATTACTGACCTGGTTTTGAGCAACTATTCAGTAAGTTTAGATTTTCAGGAAGATTTCAGGACATCAAAATATTTGCAGTAAAGCTTAGAACAAAAATCCTTAAAAGCACTTGTTTTCAACATAGGTCTTTCAGAAACTGACTTAGAAGTGAATTTGAAATCACAGAAAAAATATTTTTGGAAACAATAAGGAGCCATCAAGATACATGAAAGAGAGGTCTTACTGAACTTCCCCTTATTGCAGTCCTCATCTTCACTGAGCTATATGCAGATATAGGACACATCCACATCTCCTTGTATGACACTTCAAAACAAGTCTTCTGTAGTATTAGCTTATAATATTTTGCACAGCAGTAATTTTGTTTAAGTTTAGAGAGAAATGTTTAAGACCACAACATAAGTTTCAAAGCACATATATCTGCCAGGATTTGGCGCGTGGGGAAAAGGTAGGCTATGAAGAACTATAAGACTTCTAACAATGTAATGGGTAAGCAAGCTGTCATTCTAAGAAAACCCCAACAATTCTTGAAAAGTTAATCTGATTTTTACTTCAAATGTTTTCAGTACTTGCCTAGTTTTTGAACAGATGTTTTCACTAAAGTTAGCATGTTTGGAAAACAATGCATTTCCAAACTATACTTTGTGCCTTTGATTAAATACACAGTAGTATCTTTACAGGAAGATTCTACTGAAACAGCTGGAAAAAACCCCAAACCATCAGGCCTTGACAGAATAGAATGAATTTCATTCCATAAACTACTCAGCTTATCACGAAAACATTATTTCAAAATAGATCTTGCAGGAAAAAGTAATCAAGACTAGCTGAGTATTAGTCTCATGTACTCTTCAATTCAGCAGCAAATCTAAATAGCCAAAAAACTTCCTATAGACATGGGCTATATCAAGTTTTCTTCATACACATTATATGGATTATTTAGAAGGTATAACATCTGAGCAACTAAAACTATTCTGTCAGTCTGAAATACTTTATCTCACCTCTAGAGCTTGAAGAATGCAAACAGCAAGTCTAGCCAAAAAAGGAGCAGGTTTTAAATTTTACATTCAGTTTAAATAATGAAACCTGCATTTGACCACACAGGCAGTTGAAAGGCAAATCCACTAGTATTTCTGGAGTAGATTAGCAAACTAATCTCAGCAGTGATTAACACAGGGAAACAGGTAAGATCTGATTAGCTAACTAGTAAACTTGCATCTTAACCAAAACTCAGAACAGTGTCTAGTCATATCTAGAGCAGAACTGGTTACCAACCTTGTCAATAAGCAAACAGATCATTCTATACGGCTTGCCAACCAATTACCTACCCCACAGCTTCAGCAAAAAAAACCCCATATTTTTAAAGAAAATCCTTGAAGTTGTAAGTTGTCTCAAAGGTGTAAGAGAAGGACAGATGTCATCACACAGACTTTTAGTTAAGCAAAGGGGACAAACTAGTTAACTCTGAATATCCCACAGTAGACTGTTCAGTTCCAGTATCTTACTAGTATTTTTGCCACACATTTCTACGTAAAGTCTACTAATACCAAGGTACCACTGATTGGACATTTTAGCCAGCATCTCATTATATTCAGCTTTTCTTTTGCACAGTGCATCAAATAGCAGGAACACTGGTACAGACTATTTCCTTTCCTTTCCTTACATTTTTATTGCTACTTCTGCAAACTGCCTCCTCCCCGCTACTCATAACAGATCTACTCACACAAACCTCCTGAGTTTGGTATCTACTGAAGCCAGTAGTTCCATTCTCATAAGCATAAAGTGTTCTCTGACCATCACGTAAGACTCAATTCTACATTTACAGAAACTAAATTAGCATCTTCTGTTTTAAACTGTAGCTGTTGCCTCTGTGGACACAGAAGCTTTGAAAAAATGAGCTCTGTACATGCATTTGTATTACATGCAAAGTATAGGCATGAACTGAGGTTTACTGGTTTTTAAGTCAGCACCTTTACTGTCACATGAGGAATTAAGTAGAATTCTGAGTAACTGGAGTAAAACACCTCTCCATTGAGCTGGCGCATCTGCAGTTGCCGTATTAGAACACTATTTCTGTTTATGACTGTTTCTTAGCAGTTTCATTAGTTAGTTCATTTATATAGGGGTTTGCTTGCTCTTATTTAGCTTTATGGAATTATTCAAACTGTAAGAGGAAGCTTAACGAAACAGATTTGCACCAAGATGACTTAGCAATCATTGCATGCTGTTCTCTAGGAACACAGTGGCCTAATTTTTTTGCTACCCTGTCTACCCCCCCCCCCCCCCCATGGCTTCCCTGTGTTTTAAAAACAAGCCATTTTAATTTGGCCCCTGCTTCAAGCATGTTTTCATAGCTCTTTGTAGTCTATATCAAGTAGACTGGACTTCAAGAACTGGGCTTTGGGAACAAAAAGTAACTGATTTGCTATAGAGTATATAGCACTGGCAAGTGTAAGATGCCTGCTATACCACCGAAGGTGATGTATATCAGCACATGAACACAAGCAAGTCTGTAGCCACTACAGATTAGTTCAGTATATCTAGAAATAGCCTTTCTGCAAGAGCTCCCTCCACACACTGAGGAAAGTAAAATCTCACCCGTGTCATTTTAAAAAAGTCTAATGATGGTCTGTTCCATCGTACATCCTCCTCCCGTCTGCGCTTTAGCCGGCTCTTCTTTTCATTCAGAACGCAAGGCTGAGAGCGGCATCTCAACAAGCCCTGACGCCGGCTGAGCTCGGGTGTGGAGGTGGGAGTGCTGTTGGCTGAAGGCAAGAGATTTCCCGTCTCGGTGATGTGCTCCTGGGAGAGGGAGAGGCGGCGCCTTGGGTTAAAGTCACAAGGGCCTCCGGAATTCCAACGGGTACTCGAGCTTGTGCTGCCCTCGCTACTGTCCACAAACCCGCTGCTGGCAGAGGAAGGTCTGGGTACTGGTGATGTGTTGAAGCTGGTGATAGTGAAGACATTGTTTAGCGACAGTATGTTTTGTGGCAGACTGATGCTTGTGCTTCTCTGTAAGGTTGCACTTCCATGACTGTTGCAGCGTTGCAAGGTAGCACTACCACCGCTATTACACCGTCTCTTTGACACGGGAGTCCAAACCTTTGAATTGCCAGGCTTCCACGGTGACCGACAGCGAGCCAGCTCATCTGGCTCAGACAGGGACCTACAATGGCGTTTCGTTGGTGGTGCCAAGGGTTGACCCGAGTTCTCATTAAGGTTTAATTCACTTATCCATCCTGACACCATAGACGTGCTGGAAGATTCCTGCTGCCACTGCAGACTACCATTACCGGCAGTGCCGGTGCTGAAGGGGCACACTGGGAAAGGGTAAGCCGAATTCCTTGTTGTGTCAGTCTGGATTGGGCAACCCCCATTTAAAGCTTTCCAAGGACTCTCTTCTGAAAACAAAACAGATACATGTGAAAGGTGCAAACAAAAAAGACAATTTGCTTAGACCCAGTTTAATGTAAAACCATGCATCAAACTCAGGCTTGGAAAGATGAGCCACAAATATCCAGCTCTTAATCGGAATTTCACACTATAGTTACATACTCATTTTACACAAGGTAGAAAATCCCCAAAATATGAAGACCGAAGTATTTCAGGAGCCAATTCCAGTATATATGTACCTTGTTAATGCTTCTTCCTACATACTGAACGATTACAGCACTGTGTTTCTTAGCAAGCAAGATGGACAGCTTGCTTACCTGCTTCCTAGCGCATAGCATATACCACTATTAAAACCTGTAACAGTGAACAACCTAAGGTACAACCAAAACGGATTAACAAGTAATGTGAGAACCTTTTTTTTCCCCCCCTCAAATAAAAGAGCAGGATAATCTCTTCATAGACTGCTGTCCTTCATTTGGCTGTTACTCTTTTCTATTAAAAATACCTTCCTAAAGAAAAGTTTCAGAGATGTGCATTCACATTCTGTGGTGTGAAAAGCTTTACTTTAAATTAGAAACAGTATGAAGTTAAATGAGACTGCAGATTGTTTCCTTTTTTTTCCCTTCATATTCAAAGTGTAGGGAAAAAAAATTCTCAATTCAATGCATAAAATAACGTGAGTATCCCTTAAGACCCTCTTGCAAGTTTTACTGTGAATACAGACATAACCCATAGCGCACAACTTCTCATCTGAAGTGGCAATGCTGGGTTAAAAGCAGTCTGCCAGCGAAGCCTCTCACTCTTTTGTAAAGCATTTCTTTGAGAACATTCTGCACATTTTACAGCTGTTCCTCCACATTATACAATGAAGTGTAAGAAGAACTACAGCAGACTTTGGATTTGCAAATTGAAAAGCAGCAAAACTGTTGGCCAGTTAACAGTGCTTCATGCTTGGTTAGAAAATTTGCTAATTTAAACCAATTAGCCAAGTAAGTTTCACTTATCCTGGCTTTAACGACAGAATATTTAAAATACCAAGTTTTTCCCCTATGCCTATTTTAAGAACGTAGATATAGGCTAAACATTAAATATTTGTATATTCTTATAGTTGATTGTCTAAACTAAGTTTTTAGAGAGTAATCAACAGATAAAACATTTGCTGAGTAGCTTTAAAAATTGCAAATCCAAATAGTTGTACATGTTCCATGCCGAAAGTATGTCATGGATTATCCTGTTTATTTGGATCTTATTTAAAGAACACCCTATTGTCTCAAAATCATTTAACTGTGCAGACAGCTGGCCTATTCAAACAACATGTTTTATTAGAATTCCTCTGTCCTTCCTCCTCCATTCTTTCAGATGGGTACAACCACATACTGTGCTTTGCCTTAAGCATGTAAGCTCTTCAAGGCAGGGACCATCCATAATTCAATGCAACTAAAAAAGCCAACACAATGGGATCCAGATACTGTTTGAAACTCCTAGCATCTACTGTATGACAATTTCCTAGCTTGGACTGGCCTGATTTTTAAAAATCCTTAGGAAGCTTTCTCCCAGGCTGGGAGGTTGGTTTAAAGTTTGCTGCAAAAAAAAAAATTCAAGAGTTGCACACGTGTTTTAACTGTTTACATGGTAATGGCATTTAAGATAAAATACCATTTCCCTTTGAAACCTCACACAAACCAAGATTCACATTTTACAGGGAATCCCACTGAGCAAATAGAAATCCTCCATGCTTAAAGACACAACAGGACATGCATAATTTGAAGTCTATCCCTCAGTAAAGCAGTACAAAGTTTACATATCAATAACTGGCATTTTTATTTTTTGCTAGATACAATTTACTCTCATTTTAAGATGGCCAAGGGCGGGAAAGCAAATAACACTTGTATGAAGGCACTGGGCTTCAACTTATGCTTTGCATCAAGCTGGATATTCTTTGTGGCAAAGCATGTAAGAAGGTGTGTGAAGATGCAAGAGCTTTCTGCTAGTTGAGGAACCTGAAGAAGTTTAGCATGAAAAACAGCATTGCTGTGCTTCTGTACACCATAGCAGATATTGAGCCACCCACTCCCCCCCCCCCAAAAAGTGTTACAAGGGCTTTTACTATGCAAAGCAGATCACAAGTACAAAACTAACAACTAGCTATTCCCAGTATTGTTCAAAGACCAGCTTAAACCAGCAGGCTCTACAACAGCATGCTCCATCCCCCTCACCTTATTTACAAAAGAAAGGCTGCTTGCTATACCAATTACCTCAGTAAAACACAGCTAAGGTTTCTGAAGAACTTACCGTTGATTTCGAAAGGGAACAAGCTGCCACTTTTGTTCAGCTTCTCAGATGAGTACTGAAATTAATCAGAAAAAAAAGTTTTAACTGTGTGAAGGAACATACACCTCAAGGAAACTGCATGCAGTTTTCGGTTTCCCTGTATGTGCATTTAGCAATGTCTTTAAAAGGACATGGTTTTGCTCGGTATCTTGAAGAAATTCCTGAACAGCTGATCTTTCTAAACAAAACCTCTGACATCTAACTATTTGTAAAGTTTTCTGATATATTGCTAAGCATCAAACTGTTTCAAGCGTTGCAACATTACCCCATGTGAATAAACTGCAAATTTAACCCTTAATGAAAAAGCTTTGATCCAATTCTCATTTCAGTGGAGAGGAAATTACAGTCTGACAATCAGCTTTCCATTTTCATTCTTAAGGGTAAAAAGCAAAACACTTCATCTTAAACCAAGAGACAGGAATAGCTTTATCTAAACTAAATATACAAGCTCCTAAGGGTCCCCAGAATGAACGTTGCCCAGTTCAGGCTTTTTTTTTAAACTATTTTTTACTAGTATTTTACATTTCCTTAAGAATCAGCATAGCAAAGTGTTTTCCTACTTCTTAAAGTACAAAATCCATTAAAAAAGTCTTTCCTATCCAAAACTCATTTTTTGCAGACTGACAGTTTTTGAAATCACAGTTTATTGGTGAAGGTTCACTAGTCAGAAACAATGCAAAAGCCATGCTTAAAACAAAGTTTGTGTGCAAAGGGCTTCAGAATTTATGATTAAGCTTCATCAGTAACATCTGCACAGTAAGACAAGTCTGTATGCAGAATGTCTTCCATTTTCTTAACTAATTTTACCTAGAAAAATATTACTACAATGGCATTCTTAAACAGTCTACATTTTTCAGACAAAGAACAGAGCTTGCTATCCAGCCTCCTAAAGAGGAGTTATAAATAAAAGGCTTAAGGCTCCATTAGAGCCCAAGGGCCATTATTTATTCCCCCAACACCACCTCAGGATGGAGAGGAAGATCGCTTTAAAAGAAAGCGACACACTTTATGTGAACATTGTTTTTTGTGTATAGCCAAAGAAGATAGCATTGTACATACGCTTCCTTTCCAGATACAAAGTCAATTTTTAAACAAACATCCTTGGGCTACAAAGCTTTTCTTTCTTGCTGTATAGCAACACACAGACTGCTAGTGACAACTTTATATCCTTGAGCCCCACATGTAAGATACAAATGCTAAACTATGGTAAGACTCCCTTGGTGTTATTGTTTTAGACATAGGAAATCATGGAACAAATAATGGAACTGATGAAAGGATAGGACAGCAATCAGATTTTTAATCTTATTTTTTTATCAACATCTGCATATGAGACAAGCCCTTTATTTTTACTTTACATTTGCATCTGTAGATACATTTGTAACTTCTTTCTAAAAAAAAAGGCTACTTCAAGTAAACCACAGAACCCCAAGTTTTAGTCTCCATCGGATTTGCAGTTAATTAGCCCTATTCAAACCATCTGAAGTTTGCAACTTGAAAGCAGAGGTAGCAGTCACTTTTACCAGTTTGCTTTTCATAACTGCAGTTGCCAGTTATATAGTATACACATTTAAAAAGCTAGTATCAATTGTTTACTCTAAACAGCTACTAAGGTATCACAGAGAACACAAGAGCACATTAAGATAGCAGTAATAGTTACATTTCAGCTGTCCCTGAAGGAGAAATAAACAAAGAGACTTAAAGATAAGGTTTTTCAGCAAATTCCTCCCTCTCCAATTTTCCCCAAATGAAAGGCAATACAACCTATTCAACTTTCAGATAGTAGCTAAGGAAAATATGTTTATAGAACAGAATTCTATGTCAAAAAGTCTTAAAGCTAATGTAACTTGAAGCACATGGAAAAGGGCAGTAAGAATGACTTAATCATAACATAATAATTAGGGATGTTTAAAAGGCCATTCATACAGGCTGAGATCTTAGATGCTTAGAAGGAACAGAACCTCAAGGACAATCCCATGTGGCAATTATTAGATTGATATTTACTTTTTACAAATAGTTTCCAGCCAAATGCATCTTTAACAAGGTTCTCTTCACAAATGCCCAAGTTATTTGATTACCTGCACTTTAACTCCTAAAAAAGCCTTGTTCATCAGGTAGAGACTAAACTACATCTTTGACACCTGCAAAGCACTGAAAGCATTTTTTCAAAGGGGCAAGGAGCATGGAAAAAGTGGGATCACATACAGACTGTCTCTACTACACAGAATGACTGCAATGTTCTGTAATGCAGACAGCAACCCCATCCTTAGAGCTATTTCTGATCAGCTTCTAGTGAAGTCAGTGCTCAGTTCTATGACAAAGCAGACATATTACAACTACAACTTGTTCTCTTAAGTGATCATTTATACAGAATCCTGTTAATTTAAAAAGTGCTAATTCTTTAGAAATTCAGACCAAAAACCCTCACTTAGAATGTCATACATGACATCATATGCAGAAAAGAGACAGTAAGCTGCACTACTTCCAGTATAAAGTTCAAGGCACTGAAATAAGGGGTGACTAACGGGAGAATAAGTAAGGAATCTCCTTTATGATATATACTTGGCTTTCTATAACTGAAATTAAAAATACTTGGAAACACTATCTGGTAGTGTATTTTAATGATGTCTGGAAGTCCAAACTTGAGTAGACCATCAGGCTGTAAATTGTTTATAGGAGGAAGGATCTTTGTATCTATATGGCACATGGCAGAAGTCCCACTAGATATTACTGTAACAGGGCACTGAACCAGTTTATCAGCTCTCCTGGGTTGGCTATGCTCTACCCTCCTCCATTCATTCCCTTTGTGCTGTGATCTACCTGGAGCTTCCTGAATGAAGAGCTCTTTTTTTATGGTTATGCTCAAGAAGAGATTGCAATTGTTAAGAACCTTGACAGGGAGGTCTGCTACCCTCTGTGTGAAGGAAGTCTTCCTCAGAATAAGGACAAATTATTCAACAAGGTCATTTTCCTGAAGAGGAAACTCAAAAGGTCATGCACATCTATCTTCCAACTACTGCTTTTTGAATAGATGTTAAAAAACCCCACCAAGATCTGATGCCTCTTGAGAACTTTCTGGGGGTGGGAGCACAATTTAAGATAGAGACACACAAAATAATGAAACTACAAGTTTCACCTAAGGCTGGAATTGTTTGCTTCATGCACGAAAGTGTATCTATTTTGAAATGCTTATTCAAAAGTAGAACCTCTTGTGCATTTGGAGAGACTAAGCTCAAAAGGAAAGGAATTGCATCATATGACATTTAGGACAGTGCTGCAAGTTTCACTTGGCTTACTTAGTCTTAGCAGCTGCTGTTTCATTAAAATATTCACTTAAAAAGACACCTAGTCTTGAACTGAGTAAATGGAAGAGGCACACAAGGGAAACTCGTAATGAATTATAATTTACATCACTAATTTAAAAAAGTGTTCTTTGCTAGCAAAAACCCAGCTGTAACAAAAATAATTCTGGCTGTTCTTCTATATACACTCCAATCTACTACATTAAGAACTTCACAGCCTGTGCTATCGTCCTCATTATTCTCAGATTGACTTCTTGATCTTCCTATTTTTAAAATTAATTTCTTTAATTTCAAGGCATTTTCTCCAGTTTCCAAGTATATTTGAGTTCCTCCAATTTATCAGCATTCTTCGCAAATGGCAGGAAACCCAGTGTTTATTATTCAAGTACTAATCTAACCATCACCATACAGATGTGACTTTCATCATTTGAATAGGCCATGCCAGACCTCCATCTCTACCAAATATCCTCCAAGTATGACTGGATAGGAAGTAGGGAGAAGCATTTGACCTTTTCTCAGAATGTGAAGTAGTGATTAAGTCAAGTCACATCTTAGACTCAGCCCTCAAGTATTTCAGCTAGTGGCTTTCCATCCAAAGAAGTCAGCCCATTTTAAGTCTTTCAATACAAGTCAGCTTCCTAAAAAAAACTAAAAATAATGAAAACCCATATGCACAGAACGAGTTTATAGCAGAGCTTCCTCCTTCCACAAACGCTTGTCTGGAGATGCTCACATTTCCTTCTTAATACCTCACCTTGAAGTGTTACATCTCACACAATGTTATTTCACAAACCAATACTAGCTTCTACACGAATACCAAAAAAGTACAAGCTTAGCCAGAACATACAGAAAACCCCTCAAGACTCTTGAGACTCAAGAGATCTATGTTCAAGGAAATAGAGACCAACTATTTGATTTAATGACGCTGTCAACTCATGAAAGCCGTAATATGCTCGCAGAACATCTCACTGTTGTGAGGTAGAGTCAACCAACCAGCAATACTATTCTACCTTGTAAGCTACACTGTCCACTTGAGACAAAAGTTTGGAACAACATTCCTGCTTCTACAGCAGGAAACCCAATCATTTGGGGTTTTTTAAGGCAGGTACAGCGCAAGACTGTACAACACAACTGAGCATGCACTCGCCAAATGAATTACACCAGCTTGGAAAATCAGCATGTCACTTAACAGAATAGCAAAAGCAGCTACAACCAGTATTTTACACAACATACTTGGGCAACAGGTAAAGAAGGGTATTTGGTCATCATACAGCTTACAGAAATGAAAAAGCATACTATGTCCTATACATGTCTTTATGCCCAGCTTGGCTAACTGGAAGGTAAATAGCTTTGAAAGAGCTATTCTTTCTTTCATAACCCTCACTTATGAGCTGTATTACAGAACAGGTTTTCCCCAGCTATTTTACCTACTTATGCCAACACAAGCATAGATGCACTGTGAAAGGTATCATGAAACCTGTAAGGGTTAACATTAATCCAGGCAAGAAAGGTTAGTCTTAATCCTCAATCAGCTCACAAGACAATTCACCACATGGTCCCACAGAACTTTGTGCCAGCACAAGTAATGAAAGGTGCAGGCAAGACCATTTCAGAATTGTTCTAAACTGCTGTTGCTATTAGAAGAAACTACAGCATTAACCTGAACTTCTTGCCAAAAAGTCTAAGTGTGCTAGAGCTGATTCAATACCCGCACTAGAAGTCTTTTTCCCTTATTAAAATTTAGCAGTTGTCTTTACTAGCGGAAAATGTGTACTTTATTATCTTAGGTTCATGTTTTAGTCAAGAAGCCATCATTTGCTCCCATGAATCCTTTTTAGTAGGGAGCAACCTAGTTGCACACTTTTATTCACACTTGCTTCTCCATTTCCACACCTCGCTCTGCAATTTCTACACTTTTTCAAGTTGCCATTGTGTACAAATAGAACCTGTTGCTGGCCTCAGAACCCATTTTCTGCAAGAACTAAAGCATTTATAAAACCAATTGATAAGATTAAAGGAGGAGAGGAGCAGGAGAGGTGCGAGGACAAAGCCACTGATGAGAAATCATGTGCCATTTTCCACTTCACTCATTCTTTTTCATGCTTTATTTTAAGTACAGATAAGGACAGGAATAAAAAACAACCAACCTACAACACATTACAGCATGCCACCACACTCCCGTTTAGACTACACACAGTGTAAAAGCAATAATACACCCACCCTTCTCTGCCCTTACAAGTCTCTGGTCCAAAACCTACAGTGACTATCAGTAAAAGGACAGCTCAGTTTCCTAATTTATGCAGACTTCAGCGTCTCAAAAACTAGAAATTACAAGATGCCACTACAGGTTGAGAGGCAAGCACTGCTACTGGTTACAGGTCATCATCAGCTCACGTCTAGGCCCAGAGTTTAATTACAAGTGATGAATTCGTCAGTTCACCAATACAGCAGATTCCCCTATAAACTGCGTATCCCAAGTGCTTCACCAAGCTAGCTGAAATAAATGCAAGCTCAGTAAGCACTTCTAAGACAGTTAACATCATTCCAAGACCTTATATATGCCCTTCAAGAAAAGCACATATTTAAGGTGAAGATAGTAAAAGTCAGTCAGTCATTAGAAGAACTCTAAATGCACCTGTTACAGTTTTTAAAATAAAACCATTTGATTAATGTCTACTATTAGACATTCTTAGTGGACAAAGTATTGGACAAAGGGCCAAGCACTTCACATACAATAACTGCCCATGCTTGTGCACAAACTCCACTGCATTCAGGATATCCTTCACTTGGTTTGGGCTTGTGGAGTTAATAAGGAAGCAGTTCAGCTACTTAAGTACAAGTTATAACAGAGGTAGGATCTTACTGCTAAAGTAACTGAACATGCTTCAGGTTCAATGCTTACATTATTTACTACTTAAAAAAATAACAGAACTAGAGTTGAACAATACTTTGACATTTAGTAAAATTATTTTTTTTTGGTCTCCCATTGGTACATTATCTATGGGAGGGTGCCATTGCAATTAAAGTCAGTGAAACAAGGCTAGTACATTACATGAAGAAGATGGTCTCAGGGTTATCAGGTGGGCACCCAAAATTGACATGAGACTATTCCGAATTACCCACTCTGAGTAGATAATCTCATTTCACAAGTGAGATGTGAGAATAGATTCCTTAGTGTCTGAATAGCATGCTTGAACCACACCACAGACCCACAGATCAAACCAGCAGAAAGTAACCCAGTAAATATTACAAAACTTTTCAGAGCACCAGGCATCTGACACACTGATAAAGCAAGGACCTACTAGCAACAACTAACAGTTTGGTAGTCAGTAACCTGAATTTCAGTTCAACTGTATTTACCTGATGACATGTTCTCCTTCTGCCCAGTGCTGATAGTCACCTACACGGTGGTCACTGACTTTTGTACGCAAATACTGTTGTTCAGATATCAAGCACTTGGCTATATTAAGCGAAGAAAACTTCACCACATACCAGTACTTGTGGTTTTTGTTAGGGAAAAAGGAATTGTGAGAAGTCTTGAGAATTCTTTTTGGTCATTGGAACAATTTATTTTAAGAGAACAGGCTTTCTGCTAATTATTTAAAATGAAGCTGTAAGATTAAAAAGATTATTAAAATAAGAAAGCATCACTTCAAGAAGGACCATACACTGAAGTTTCACTTTTTCCCTTACAACTCTCATCTACCTTGTAAACCAGTCCTAACTTAAATGGCTGAATTCTGGCTGATATACATTCTTGAATTTGTTATGTAGTTCTGCGTTACTTTTAAACTACTTTGCATTTCACATTTACATGTTATTTTGGTAGATCCTTACCAGATTTATATTGTATGTTTTACACCTCAGATCATCCAAGCTCTGGTTCTGCAGCTTTTCTGTTATTAGTGTTACCATGGTAGTTGTTCCTTTTCCACTGCTCACACGGAAGTGTTGGAGGCTCTTCAGTCTCTTGTTTCAATACTCAGGAGCCATTTCTGTTTTGGTTTAAAGTCTTGAGATTTATGCTGCCATCTTATTGCCAAAGTTTATTTCCAAATGCTGTCAGTGTATCATGTCTGATTTTCTGTAAAATTGGAGCAGAAAAAGTAAAGAGTCAGAAAAATTCTTATGTACATCATAATTAGTGTTGTAATAACAGGACTGATGTTTGGACTGTTCATTCGTGCAAGTATACCACTCTGACCAATGTTATTGCCTGGCATTTCAGATTACATGCCTATTCAGGAAAGAACACTCCTACTGAGATTTCATTAATTACAACTTCAGAAGGGAGACGAGACTCATACATAGTAAAGACCAGGATATTATCTGGCCATTTCCTACTATTAAACTGATTCTACCTAGGATTTTTATCCAAGGCAGTAGGAACAACTTCAGCTTTCCCTCATTTAAACTACTACTGAAGTCTTAGCCAGGTATACTACAGCAGCATATGAAACACACAGATATCTACCATACTGTTCTGTACATTTAACATGTTTTGCCATTTTAAGACATTCTACCATATTGTTTCATGGCTAAACACTCCTTAAAAAGAAGGGTGGAGCAGCAGGTAGCTCATATGCTATATCCACTTCCCAAACCCTCAGCTACTTTTAATATATTCCCTGTGTTTTTGTTTTGTTTAAAGGTTATGTAATTGCTACCTGTCAGCAAACACCAGATCTTAAACTTGTAAGCAGGACAGATTACCATACACGTAAAAGCATCACTGACAAAAGCTTAGATATCTTTATTTAGTGAGCAGTCATTTAAATCAAAAGCACTAGGTTCATCGGCTGCCTCTTTCTATCCTAAGCATCCTCTACATTAATTTCTTCCCCTCTCTCTCCGCCCTCAGCATCAGTAACCCTTAACTACTGCAATATCATTCCTCACTGTCTTCCAAAAGTCTTTTATTAGCTGGTTATTTTTACCATAGCAAATGAACCTCTATTTTCCTCAACTCGACAACTGGAAGAATGAGGTGAAGAAGAGCCAGAACAAAGCCACAGGACTTCAGCTTCTTCATTTTCCTTCTTCTATCATGAAGTCTTTCAGGCTCACCACAGTTCTCAAATTCACTTCCAGTTTTCAAAACCAACTCTACATTAGTATTAATTGTAATTTCTTCACACTATCTTCAATGAACTCCTCTTCCCATAACTTTGCCTTACTATGTTAACAAAAACATCCTTCCTGAACTCATGCTGATGATCCATTAGTGACATGCATTAACCATTCCTATTTATGATTTAAGTTGGTTGAGCATATTCAGTGACTGCTTATGAAATTAAAAAAAAAATTAAAGGAAGAGATCCACACACAGATATTTCCAGATTTAAACAAAAGCAACATGTGGAAGGAATGCTGCTGCTGCTAGGACCAGAAGTTTACTTCCATTTGCTAGGTTTTAAAACCTACAGAAAAAAAAAGGTAGTAGAAAATAACAACTTTAAATGTTTCCATAAAATATTGCCTCTTTTCCACACTACTACTTATCAGCTGTTTAAGTAACCAGTAGTAGCAAGAAAAAGTCACTTGAGTCCATGACCCAAGTTAAACCCATCTAAAACTAAGATATTAATAGTATTAATGGTAATGTTAGATTATCTTTTAAACCTGCTGCCTTCAAGTACATCCTCAAGTATGATTTTCATATGCTAACCATACACTGCTTCACCTTCACACAAGTCTGCTACATAACAGCCTCCCTTAGCCTGAGAGCTGCCCCACAATCATGATTTCTGCCCATCTTTTGGCCTCATTCTCATATCTACTTTTATTTGCTATACAATACAATGCTTACAAGTGCTCCTCAACCATAAACAATGCTACCCAGGTATCTGGAGATTCCACCCGTCTATTTTTACTGAATGTGTTCTATCTTTCAGGAAAGCACCCAACAACTTGAAATATATACCACATCTTGTCCTGAAATTACACCAAGTCAAATATCAAAAACACTCAAGTTCATACACTCACCAGGAAGTTGCATGAACCCTTTTCAATGTAAGTATCTATCAAAGCAAAGTGCAGTTCATGAAATGCCATGCAAGTTTAAAGGCAAGTGTGTGAACAGAGCAGTATTTAGAGTAGCACGATCAAACATTGTAATGCGCCTTTTAAACCTGATGAAGTTTAAACTACATCTAGAAATCCAGAACAGAAGTCAAAAGAAAGGCTGACTAGGGTCAGAAATTGTCTATATAGACTGAAAATATCCTGAAGCTTAGGAGCTTAGTAACTGGCACAAAGACTTTCAGATTCATTTTAAGGATTAAGATTTCTACAGTTAAGAGGCCACTATTAAGAATTAGCTGAAAAGTTCAGCAGGTATTTACACTTTTCTGCTTGGAGGGGCCATATAAGAATTTGTGGGTTTTTTCCCCCTCAAGGAAAAAAAGCAAATCAAATAAAACTACCAAAGACAGGGGAGGAACAAGTTTTTGATCTGTAATCAGTTAACTATAATGTAGTTATATTTTGCTTAATTCTTCTAATCTTCAAATGTTTCACTGAAATTTTAAGTCCACATAATACAAGCCAGAATAAGGAGAGACTAGACAGAAGGATATTAGTCTTTAGTTAATGAACCGATACATTCAGTCGCATGAAAGGATAAAGGGGAGGCAAATGAAATCACAGAAGCTGAATTGTACAGTTATCCACATTCTTAAATCCTACCAGCTACTGAAAGTAATACTTGAGAGTTGCAACCATTCAGGCCCTTTCTGACAGTGTGAAACCCAATCAGCTCTGAAACACAAGCAAAGTGGAAATTCCCCCCAAAAGTTTCTCATTTTAACAACTCGTACTTAACCAACAACACTTTTTCAAATGAGACACGCTCCATTGAGAAAGATTTTTTTTAAAGAATGTATAAGAGCTACATGGGACAGGGGTGAAAAAGTGGTGTTAGCCAGACAAGTCTTCATGTATCAGCTCCCAGTTTGTACTGCTCCCTTCCATCAGCAAATTCCATTTCTCAATACCAAGTGCAAACCCTAGGAGCAGGGGTTTTAGTTCAGAACAGAAGCATGCTTTTGAAGTGAATTCCCTCCTCATCCTCCATTAACGTGCTTTATCTCACATTATGGACCACTCTCACTCAGAAGTAATCCACTCTGAAACAAAGCCAGAAGGTGCTAATGCTAGTCCAAAGCAAGCCACCAGGCTAGGCATATGCTGTGGACATCAGTACTAACTGTTTATGCTACAAATGTGTTCCTACTGGGCAGTCCTCCTTGTTAATGAAGACAATGAAAGCTTAAGTGGAAAAAAAAAAAGTGTTACCATCATCACATTCCTACCAATGAAAGAAAGCCCTTCTAGGTTGCAGTTTGATATCCTTCAGCTGCCACCACAACCGCCAAAACATTTTCTTCTCTGGCTATTTGTTGCCCACAACAGTATGCCAGCACAAGTGTTTTTGCTACTACACAGAGAACTGCATCAAGGAATTTTTATAGTTGGATAGAAACAAAACACTTCCTTTTGTTTCTGGGAAACAACCAAGGTTGTTTTCCAGCTGGATCAGTTCCCCAGTCTGGTTTGCCACAAACTGGACACAAATGTTTGTGTGGACACACTGTGGGATGCTGACACTGCTTATTGAGGTACCTGTCCAAGTACAGTGTCAAAGGGGGGAAAAAAAAAAGAAAAGAAAAAAGCCACACAAGAAAGCCAGTTGACATTAGCGTTTCCCACACTGCACCAGGCAGATTCTCCTATAATTAAGAATCAGATGCCCCCTTCCAAAGCATGGTTGGAACATGTTTTGCTCCTGTTTTCCTTTTGCAATTCATACTCCTTTGACTAGTCAAACTCACCAGCTTAAAGTGATCTGAAATCACCCCTGCAGCCTCAGCACCTTAACTCAAAGTGACTTAAGTCCTGCTTCACTCTAGTTGAACAATTTATACTCTATCAGGAATTGCTTCCCTCATCTTTACTAATTAATATTGCCTGTTAGGAGACAAGAGATTCTTAAGAGTCACTCTAGCTTCACTATGATGTTGTCATTTTAAAACTTCCACCAATATATATTTTTCAAGCCTAACAAGCTTTTGGCCCTTAATATCTCCTAGAAGGAAGTTCCTTACACTACAGAAAACTCCTCATGTTATTTTCACACTTTGGGTTTGGGGGTTTTTTTGGTTTCTTTCAAGATCCTCTACTGTGGTATGTATTTAACATACCCACAGAGATAGTAAGCTGTTTATTTTATGTACTTTGTCCACCATGCTCTCTTTCCAGAGCTAGTTATAGGCAGCTAACTTTCTTTCAGTCTCTCCTTATCATGCCCCTTACGTTTATCAGGCTGAATCCTTCTCAAACTGCTCAGCACTTCAAACTAATTGGATTTTCAGTAATAGGAACTGTTTGACCATCCTTGTTAGGGGAACGTGGATCCTGCTGAATTTACCATTCTTCAGCTGCCTCACAGCAGAGATCTTAGCACAATCAAGTTCTGCCTACCGTTGCAAGTACATGCCCTGCTTTCTATACAACCTGTAAGCATACCCCAAAGATACACACCTCTGCTGTCACCAAGTCTCTACAGGTAGCAGCTGAGCCAGGCATGCAAGTTCAAACACTAAGATACTCCAAGCCTTGAGGTAATAATAATAATAGCCCTCGGAGCTCCAAGTTGGATGAAGTCCTACAAGATTATGGCCATCTTTCCCTTAGCACACCATGCTTTATAGAGCCTGGTTGGGTAGAAGAGTGAGAAAGCTGAGCCATCCAAGACAAACACACATGACAAAAGATGTTAGTCTCTGTCCTGGGAGAGACTCAGTCTTACTGGGATCTCCTTAAGCTAGAGGGGTAGAGGTGAGAGGTGGGGGCAAGAGAATCTATTTTTATTGCTGAAAGGTAGACTAATGAAAAGGAATAAAATAAATGGAACAAAAAAAAAAATCAAACTCCAAATGCAAGCCAAAGCTAACATTCCTCACAGTTGGAGAACGAACTGTGATGGAATCAGTATCACCATTATCTCCGATTTAAAGTTCTGTTCTATGACACATTCTGAAGTCTGAGAAAAGTAAAGATTTATTATTCTATCTCTATAGTACTACTAAAGAGAGATTTTATTTCTTTAAAAGTTTAGCCACAAGTAGTAGTAACTTGTAAAATCTCTGCCAAAATTAAGGGTAAAGATAGAAGAAAAGAAGTGCTCGTGTCACGAATTCTCTATCTTCTCAGTGACGTCACCAGGGTCTTTTTTGGGAACACTACTATAAATATGGATTACCCAACCCCCCAGACAATTAAAGGTTGTCAGAGCCTCATCCAATTTGACAACCTACTTTCAAAGAGATGAAGAGTCCTGATGAAGACATAAAGCCAATTCAAAAATCTCTTCTTGGCTCTAAGAAAGCAAGGCAGCCAGACTCATTTCCAACCCACTCCTCCTCCTCTGCATCCTGCAGGACAAAATGTTCCAGCAACAGCTCATCTCACTGGGAAAATTTACATTTGTTTGAAACACTTCTACATTTCTCCTCTGTCTCTGGAAGTTCCATCTTAAATAAAGAAGAAAAGATCACAAGATTTTAGATGATTTCCCCATAACACAAATGTAGGTGTTTCTTGATGACTGCAGTTCCATTTTTTCTGCCTATGGGATGAAAATTACCCAGTGAGAATGAACACAGATCATTCCCTCTTTCTGTTCCTTCACATTATTTCCTACTCTTCACTCAGAGTGCTACATGGAACCCTTATTACCAACAATCCCATAAAGACATACTTAGCCAGCTCCCAGCAGAAGAAAAGGATTAGCTGGAGTCAAAATTCCAATTCGGATAAGTAGGTCCTTTAAAATATTATCTCTATTTCAGCAAGCCAAAGCAGCTAATCACCCCAGCAGTACTAACTCCAGACCTAGATGATTTTGCTACTAGACTCTAGATGAAAGATGTTGTGATTTTTTGCCTCCTGGCACTTTCTGCAGCATCCAAGAAGCATTTCAAAATTGAAACATCACACAAAACTGATCCAAGTTTTAACAGAGCATTGTCTGTCCCATCCTAGTTATGCCTGAAGCACGACCAAGTTGGAAGACCAGCTTTTTAGAACCTGCTTAACTAATACTCTATGCCATCTAAAAAAAGCTACATCATGTCTAGTTTCTTGCAATGCAGAATTCCAGCTTCCAAACGGAGAGAGAACATTCTACTCCTAAAACTACACATTATTTACCACAGCACTAAGAAGTTCATAGGGAGGCTAAGCATTCCTTGTAACATAAGTCTATTATTAATAACTTTTAGCCCAGAAAAGTTCTTGATAGCAGGCATTCAAAGAGAATTATTTGGACTCTATCCTTTTCAGCACTACTCTGCAACCTTCCAAAACTCCACATCAAATAAAAAAAGAAGTTTAAAAAAATCAGTTTTAATTAGAAAGTTTCCTGCAGCTATAGAATTATCCATCAATGTTTTGGGGGATAGGCACTAGAGGCGACACCTCAGTTTCCAACATGTTATACTTTAGGGATGCTCTCTTAATGCACAATTAACTACACCCCTTTATTTTCTGAGGTCCTCTATAAAAAGTGTTAAAAACAGTGTATTAGAACAAAAGTTTCTGACCAAAAGGGACAAAGAGTAGAGTTTATAACCCTAGTTCATATTCTGTAGAAATTGTTTCACAACCATTTAGCAAATCCTGTTTAAATAATAGTAGTTCCTCTCCCCAAAGGGTTCCGATGTAACAAATTAAGGTAAGGCTCAACAACACTCTCTACAAATGCTAGAGCTCAAAATGAAGCCAAAGAAGTTAGTTCCAACATTTGCAATTCAGAGTTTCTTAAGATATATTTCCTGAGCTACAGAATCTCTTAGCTTTCTCCATGCAGTACCTTCATAAGCCAGTTTTTATTAGAAGGAAGCCTCAATATTATGAGGTGTTCAAGCCTGGATTAAGGTTGCCACAACTCCAGCACAAAACTGCAAAAAGGGACAAGAAAAATATGCTAGAAGGCATCCTTTATATTAACTGATGGCCACTGGAGTCAAGTTTCTCAGATATTCCACCAGCTCCGGAAGCACAAGTAATATCAAGAGCTCAGAACTGTCTGCTGAAGAACATACCTCACTTAATGTGCAAGACAGGACTATATTTCACCATTCTAAGGTTGAAAAACTAGGATTTGGGTTGTTACTGCCTCCAGATATAGACGAGAATAAATATTAGGTCCACTTGCCTCAAATGGAGAAAATCACTATGGAGCCCAGAGTTTCACTGTTTTGGCCTTAAAGCATCATCATTCTAACACCAACTGGTCACTGAGACGCTGTGACAAAATATAAACCATTACTAAAATGAGGCTGCATCCTACACACTCACTTCTACTTTATCTCCCACACTTCAGCGTGAGAGCTCCTATGAGAAGGAAGCAAAGCCTCAACTGTCACATACAGCCTTTGGACTCCGTTTTGCTTAAAATGCAAGACATTTCAGCAAATCCCCTGAACACAAAGGGAACAAGTAGTACTCAGTCTTCCGATTGAGAAAACAGACCTTGTTCAAAGCCTCCCAGGTGAGATGGAGAAAACCTGCAAACAGAAGCACCAGAAGTAAACTAAAGAGAATATCCTGGCTTCAGATGGTGCTTTCCAGTTTGCAAAATTCACAGCCAGATGATGCACTGGAAAGAGGCTAAAGGTAATACTTTGGTGTACAGATTTCTCATTCTTCAGATGCAGAATTCATCCAGCTTGGCTGAGAAACACATACAAAATAAAGACCTAAAATTGTTTAATAAAATTTGAATTAGAAACTGAAGATTTTACTCCCTTACACAGTGAACTGTTGTCTGTAGTAAATATACTACCCTTTATTTCTCAAGTTACTATCAGGTGTTTTGGGTTTGTTTTTGAACCAGAGGAAAGTCTCCTTCCAGAAAGGTGAAGAAAGGGTGAAGATAGGGATGTTAAGCCTTTGTCACAGTTTATAAAATATATTTCTCAAAGCAACAGAAGTGGTGGAGAAGTAAGCTCAAGAGACTTTTTTCCAGGTCATACCTAATTAAAGTAGGGAATGTATCACCACAGAAAACTAGGGCTAAGAATTCAACCCATCCAGAAGTTAAAGCATTTATTATTACCAGCTCATATCAGTAAGAAGTCCCATCAGTCTCCCAGATTTAAACCTGTCTTTCAGACTTGAGGAAGACCTAACGTTCACATCACAGACAAGTCATCCTGCATCTTTTAAAGTATTTTTGTTAGACAGGACAACAGATGAGCTGTGCCTTGTGTCTGATCCGGTACGAAGGTGCTTTTCCAAGATGCTTTCATTATTTGCATTCTCTTTCCTAAAATAATCTACCACTATTTAAATGGCAGGCAAGCATTTCATTAATTTTGCTGAAGAATATCTACATCTACTATGTTTGGAGTTCCATTTGAGTTAGCCATCAGCGTTGGCCCATGACCAGTCATCTCCCTGCAATGTGCGATTTGGAATTTTTTGCCTCCTCCTTCTCACCATTACTGCAGAAAGCACAAGACTATGATGTACAGTGCTGAGGAACAGGAAGCCTGGTCTACTGAGGCTTTTATACATGAACGCCAAGCCCTTTGCTTTTGCCATAATTATGAACTAAATGTGCTAACAGTCATTATTTCAAGAATACGCTAGCTCAAACTAAGAATTATTGCCTGTTTAATAAGTAGTTCAGAACAAAACCTAGTGGGCAATCACGACTTAAAGAGTATTACTGTAACTTTCAGTCTATATTACTGAAAGCTTGAAGCTCAGGTCCTACACAATTTATTTCCACCTCCACATACTGTTTTTATAATTACTCTGTTTAAAACCAATGGAAGTATTTATTTAATATACAAAGCCTCCAGTAAGATACAAAATTCAGATTCATTATAAATAGTAATTTATACAAAGAATATTAGTGTTTGAAGAAACATACATACCACCAGCCTAAGCCTACCACACTCCCACTAAAGCAAGTGATCCAGATCATACAAGAACCACACGACTTTATTTTATTCTAAGGCTTCTGAAAAAAACCCACATAGATGAAGATCAACTGGCCCTACTACTGAGATACTTGCTTCACTCCATCAGTTAGAGAAGAAAAACCAGGGGGAAAAAATAAAGATAAGCAGTAGTATCACCTACTTTCTCTTAGTGTTTGCCCTTAAAAATGAGAAGAGTCAAACAGGCACATATACGTGCTTTAAAAACACTCAGGCCTGAAAAACATGTAGCACTGACCCTTAACTTCTATGGCAGTGACAATGATGACTATTCCACACACATCCTGCTCCCCCATGATAGCCTGAAATAATATCAGTACTGAGGTACTGTTCTATTACCAAACCCTATGGCTGTGGAGCTGAGGGATTATACAAATCTCTTCCATACATCCTGCTTCCAGAACACACACAGCTAATAAACCTCCTCCTATTTGCCTTCAGGTTCATTCTGAAGAGTTTAGACATCTGGTTGGCTTGTTTGAAATAAAAAGCCCAACTAGTAGGTTTGTTTTTATGATCCCAAGTGTGAAATGTTCTTGCTGGAGGCCTCAGGCCAGGTGAAAAACACTTGTGTTAAGATGCTACTTCATGGCATTTCAGGGATCTAATGAGCTATATAATCTGCACACAGGGAAGTCTCCCTAACATTAGCTTGCGTAAAACTATGGAAATTAAGAACAAGGAACCTACAGTAGTCCAAATATTTTTCAGTAAATAGTACAGCTCGTGAACTGCTAAATTTAGAACTCAAGTGCTTAGCAGTATTCTGTAAATATCCATCCATCTCAATGCTTACAGTAACACAAAATACACTTCTCACCGAGCCTTACTGTCCTAATTCTTTATACTATGAGTAATATTTCCCTCTCAGGACAAAGGACTATGCCCAATTTAGTGGCGTAAGGAAAGTTTCAGTCTTTATCTCAAAATTATAACCCTCCAGAAGATCATTGTGCAATGGTACTGAATGAGCACACGTATGAGCGTATCCTTATTTTAGGAGTTTGACAAATACAAGGCTTACATATTTTCATATAAAACCCAAAAGTCTAAAAAAGAAAGCAAATTATAGGACACAAGAGTAAAGTTCTATGCAGGCTTGCATACAGCGGTTAAGCTTTCTGCTGTATTATCTATCTTGAAAGAGCACGGAAATGCATTGAACAGATATGAGATATGGTGCGTAACAGACAACCAAGTTCCCTCTCATGGCCCAAACTTGTTCTCAATCATGGCTGACCATCTGTAATTTGTTACTCAAGAAACTGGAATTCATCTGGCAGGAGACACTACCTCAAAAGGCAACACACTGAAAGACCTCATGTTTTACTACACATATCTAGTTACATGATCCATTAGAATTTAGAAAAAAGCCTAAATACCACACAGCTTTCAAGTAGCAAGAATTTTCTTTAACATAAAGAAGTTATCAGATATCACACTACAAATACCAAAACTGAATGCTAGTTTGATTTAATTTAATAAATAGTTTAATTTGTTGTTGTTGCTCCTTACTTTGCTAAACTACAGCTCCTATTAACTTAATTATTTGTTGGTTTCCAACTTTTTTTGCACATCCCATGACTTTTCAAATGGTGAAGTCTCTGAAAGGATCTATACTACTGCTCTACTACATGTGAGCCACCAATAACAGCTCACAAATGCTCCCAGTATGAGCAGACCACAAGTTAAAGTCCATTAAAATAATGGAATGAAATACAAAGACAAAAGCAGTACATATGTCAATATTGTGTGTGCTTTCAGCATCAATTCAGATATTACTTCAAGTGTCACAAGGGGCATCCCTCTTGCCAGACTTAAGGTACTTTAATAATGAGTTCAGTTGAGCTATGCAGCCCTTACTAGTTCACTAGACCATTCCAAAAGCAAGATAACTACTTTGTCTGTGCATTCAGCCTTCAACAGCACATTGAACAGCTGGATTCAGGAAACACTGTGCTAGAGGTCAAGACACAAACCAAGGGGTACACAATTGCAGTAGGAATTTAGAAAAAGCATTTGTAACAATTACATGAACTAACAGAAATCTCATGAGACAAATGAAGTTATACCATGTAAGAGAAGATGACCACATTAAGTCAGAAAAAAACCCAGTGAACTCTATTTTAACTACATCAGTGATTGCTTTCTTTAAATACTGAAAGAAGACCTTCTGCTTGAAGGCAAAGCTCAGTATTTTCACTGTGTGCTACCTCAACACTATCAGATGTTTAATGAATGAGTCATTAATTCTACAAGCAAGTTCAGTGGAAAGATTCATTTGCCGACGTGGATTCATAGGAAGTCACTAGGACTCCAAATCATGAAGTTTACTCACACAGTACAGGCTATGAAGCCTTAATGCAAAACCATGCTCCTGTATGGGAAGCAAATGGGCACAAGGTGCTGATCAGTACACGAAGTATTATGGACCACACTTCAGGTAGTATAGGGCAGAATAACTCCATTTTATTTGAGCCCAAAAATGCCAGGTAAAAAAATGAAGTTGAGGACAGGGAAGAGCCTTTAGTTTTCATCTTCACCGGTTGGGACAGAAATTTAGCAGCTTTAAATGGCAGTAGGTAAGTCACTTGACTAGCAAGTCAAGCACGCAACATCTGCGGACAACAACAGTGCAAGAGAGGACAGGACACTGAGTGTTTGGAAGGGAAATCTGTGTCCTCCCACTTGGGCAATTATCTTTACAGATGACTGCCTTCTGACAAGATCAGCTTCTGGTAACCAAGTTGAAGGACAAAACAGTAAAGATTTATGTGATAAAGTCAACAGTAAAAGAGATGCAAGCATGTCCTTTCAGCTCTTCACCTGAAAACTCTCAATCTTTCAAATGATCTTTCAATACTGATAAGAAGTGTGCTTTATCTAAACACACTTTAAAATATGCCTCTGAAATTACATCTGCATTTCTGGCATCTTCACTCATGCAAAGGTTAAGCATACTACATAGTCTGCATAAAGCAGTAACATCTTTTCTGCTGAAGATCTGAAACATCAAACCACTGCATTAGGGGAAGTCACTGGCTGAGCACCTGGACCCAAGAAGTACTGAAGTGATAAACAAGCTATTGACAGCTGCAGCCTTTTCTGCAGGTGCAAGAGGCATTTACTTCATTTCAGTTTGGCTCAGTTGAAAAATTAGTTCAATAACTAGTTCAGAATTTAGAAGTAGGTTTGGTTTTATTTGATCCTCTCAGATCTTGTGCTCAACTGAGAAGAGGGGAAGGGGGAAGGTTCCCCCAAACCAGTTCCAAAATTTAAGACTGCGTATTTAACAGGACTATAAAGTTTAGTCTCAAGGATACATGGTATTTTGCAACTGATTTTATTACTAAGATTTGAGCATCACACTTAATACAGAAAAAACCTCCCACAACCAAGTATTAACCCACCTTGCACAGTTCCCCCGTACCACCCTCGGCTGCAGCTTCCACAGCCAAGCTTGCCTAGCAGCATCACCTACAGCAGGATGCATCTAACTAAACAAGCCTAAAAAAAAAAAGCATCCTAACAACAAAATCCCCATTTCTGTTGACTATTATGAGCTTAGAGCAGTTAATTCAGCTGAAGGTGTTAGAAGCTAAGCAAGTAAATCCCCCCCCCGCCAAATATCTAACCTGAAGGCAGGAACTGGGATGTGCCTTGCTGTACAAGCGAGCACACAAATGCTGCACACAGCAAGCACAGAATTAATCCCCACTTTACCCACGTGCCCAATCCATGCCACCCACCACCTCTTCAAGGATATTACGGGGGATACTTCTCAGTCATACTATTCTGCAGCAAAAATTGAAGTTTTGGAATAACAGCATGAAGCTACTTATATCTTAACATTTTGAAGAGGAAATTTAGTGATTTTATTTTAAGATAAGGTGTTACGCAAATATAAGTTAAAAAGCCCTTTTACTTTTTCATAACATTAAAAATAAGCAGCTATACTTCATCTTGTGTATCAAAATATAAACAAGTGTTAACATCCTAAAGTACACTCCATTCACATTTCACCATCCACATTGCCTTTAACTTCTCAACACCAGGAGATGCTGCCTTACTTTTCTGGCAACATACTGTGGGTTAAGAGTGATCACTGAAGTAATCTCAGCTAACAAACAGTCAACATCTTCAAAGAAGGATTATCAGACTTTCTAAACCTCTGCTCAATTTAAGACTGCAGCATGATTTCAAAGGATAGATGTCCATCTCCTTAGAGCACACAGTGGAAAGAATGGTTAGAAGATTAATTATTCCAGCTTGCAGCCAGCTGCATCAAAACTTTAACTACACTCAAATATATCTGGGTGATGAGAATAAGCTGCTACATATGCAGGGAGTAGAAACAGGGCAATGATTAGAGCAAGACTAAGGAAATTACTGGAAGGTAGAGATGCAAAGTAGCTTGAAAGCTTACAGGGAGAGATGCTGGAGAAACAACAACGAAGAGTATTTACAGAACTGCGTCAAACAATCTCAACAGAGAAAGGGCTCAGAGAAACCCATTTCTATAAGGCACAAGATTAGTTATGTGAATCGAGTTCGGCAGCGAAGATATCATGAGAACTAAGATTTCAAAGAGAGAAAGTTGCACCCATAGAGATGTCAACAAATACTTCCAAATACAAATCCAAGAAAAAGTACTCCAAAAGAAAAGTTAGCCCCAAGTGGTGGGGCTTATTCTTCAATGCCTACCTTGCAATGCAAGAGAAATTTCATCTCAGGAATGGAGAGATTAAAACAACCCTAACTACAAATGACTTCAGAGTCACTCTGCAACACTTGGAATTATTTGCAAGGTACCACGTTCAGGCTATTATGTGATATATTTGAGTACAGACAGAAACAGGCCATGCTTTTTAAAAAAAAGTTTTGGACATCAGTTTCTGAAGCTAGGCCTGCCTTCATTGCACATCTGTCTTCAGAAAAAGGTCAAAATTCATGCAACTGGTCTCCAATTCCCCACATTCCAGTAGAATTGCAGGGGAGGTAGGGAACCTTTTGTGAGTACCAAAAGGCAACAAGGAGGTGAGTAGCACCCACCAGTTTCACTTTGACATCAGAGTAACAGGGTTTAGGGACAGGAGAGAACCTACTGAGGTCATACGCCTAAGTTTAAAGACTACTGCCTGTTGGAAGGTAAGCAAAGGCTGCACAGTGAATGCAATACTTGGTGGATAACCATACCCCCAGAGCAGTTATCAGTGGTGCATGGGAGAACGCACCAAATAGGCACCCAGCTCAGTTCACCAATTTCTTTGTTTCCCCATCATCTGTTGCTGGCAGAGTAGGCTTGTTACAAGTAGAAGAAAGGCTGGAAGAACTACAAGACAGCATTAAAATTCTGCTTAACTGACAAATTGGAAAACTGTTCTGCAAGAAATAGGATACAATTCAGTTCTGAAAGGTATGCTCAGGCAAGATTAACCAAGCAAACAGGAAGGCAAGTTCTTCAGAAGAAAGCTGTGGGCTAGGTTGGATCAATGGGCTGACCTTGAAACAAGTGTTAAGCTGTTGTAAGAAAGTCAAATGTATGGGGATGCATAAACAGGAATATCAGCTCCAGGGCACATGAAACAGCCTTTTTACTCCACTCAGCACAGGAAAGCCTCAGCTGTAAGCACCACACTTGAAGACCAATGTGAACTAACTTGAGAGAAGAACAAAAATGATTAGAGCTGAAAAAACAGGACCTCTTGGGAAGAGCTGAATACACTAGCTTTGTTTAGGCCAAAAGTATCACAAGGCTACAGGGTGGAAGGCAAGACACAAGGAAACGGGAACATCACAAAGAACAGTTCAAATATTTTTAAAATATTAGTTACTACAGCGTAAAGAATAGCTGTCCCTCATGCCCAGGGAATTGGGCAATAAGCTTGACCTGCAGTAAGGAAGATGTCTAGTTACATATTCAGAACCAGTTTTAATGCTGAGGACAGCAAAGCACTGGACTGAGGAGAACTGAGGAGAAAGTAGAGCTACTCAAGTTTCTTTTATGAATCATATTAGAAGTGCAATACTGGTACAGGGCATGGGATTCTTACAACCAGCCTACAGCTTTCTCAGCCCTACCTTTTTTTTTTTAATGACTACCTCAATTTCAAGCCACTGTAACATCTTTGCTTATCCTCCTACAGTGTATGTTTAGTTTCAATGAGCTAGAAGTTACTTTTCTGAGTTTTCAAATTAAGACTTCAGGATTTGCATGTTCAGGTGATTTTACTATACGACAAAAGTCACACCTGCCTCATGCTTTCTTCACACAGAAATAAATCAACTCCAATCATCTCCTATGGCAGTATGCAAATTTCAGCAATATTGCAGTATCCTGTTGTATCTTTCCCCTCTAACCAACAGAAACCAGAAGCCAATTACTTCAGAAAGACATGCGTGCTTAGCGTTCTAACAACCTGGAACAGTGATGTAATAGCTTTCATTGATGTGGTGTCACAAAGCACCCTGACACAAACCTATGCACGCAACTTTTAATACAACTATAGCCTTAGGCTTGGTTAGGACTTCCTGAGGATGGAAAATGCTGCACACAAACCAAATACTCCAAAATAAAAACTAAGATATGCAGGATTTTACAGATGGGGATTTGAAACAGACAGCATTAGTTACAGGCAGTCAGAGGAAGTCTGTGCCTGAGGTAAGTTACATGTTCACATTTGAACTGCAAAATATGAAGTCACTGAACAGGGGAAGAATTAACTCCTAAGAGCTCAAGCACAAATAGGACACCAAAGCAGCACACAACAAAGACAAAATACTATCTTTTTTCATCCTCTGTAATAGTTACGGTACTACAAGTACTTATCCAGGTACTTGTCTCTTTGCTTAAATGCCATCCTTATGATTTGTGAAACATGAAAATAAGAGAGCAGCAACAGTCCATCTTACCCTCCAGGAGTTCTGCAATTTCTTATCTGAATATTGAACCAGACAGGTCTGGTCAAGATGGAGTCCTAGTGGAAGATGATGATAAGGTAAGCAAGCACACACATAGCCAAGCTCAAATGGACTACCATACGTACTGAAAAGTCAACAGGCTAAGCTTCACACATGTTCCAGTGCCAGCAGCATTCTCTTCTAACCAGCAAGTCTGCTATTGTATCTTAACCTTCGGTAGCCCCTTACAGCAGGCAACAGCACTTCAGTTTAGCCTCCAAATTACACTTCTCAAATTCATCAAGTTTCAAATTTGTTGTTCCATTTAATCACTTTTAAAAAATGAAAAGATGAGGTCCTAGGTACCCTCTCCTTCTCCCTTTCCCACTAGAAGAAATATATACCATATTTTAGCCAATTCAAGTAAGTAGTTATTGAATGCTGTTTTCATTATTGCCCTCTCCTCCTCACTTACTAAATACTGCATCAGATTACACTCTGGAGCACAGCAGCAGTCTTGAGGCATGCTTACACACCACTACACTCCATTCCAAATAGGACATAATGAGTAATTATTTGCCACTACTATTAGGCTGGGATAATTGAGCAAAAAGGTTCCTTTTTTTTTAAACTAGGATTGTAATTCTAACTGTCAGTTCATCAAAAAACTATGCACCCATACAAATAGATCCTAGGTATGTAAATAGAGACCATCACTTAAAAAAATCACAACCTCACACAGTCCATAGAACAAAAGTCTCCTATGTTACAAAAACAAAGCTAGTTCATACCATGATACAAAACCCACCTGCAACCTCAGTGGCCATCTATATGTTGACTAAGATATGCTTAGCTACAAGAGACACAACACAGTGGATCCAGAACCATCCAGCTTCAAGCACATTTCCACAACTCTGTGTTGATTCATATTCTGCATCACAACTGAGGTTCCAAACTTCAACATTTTTCATATTCTGCACACTACTTTTGGACTGTGGAAGTTGATAAAGAAACAGGGTTTGTCAGACCCTAACGACATACAGCTTTTTATCACTTGCACCCTTCCTTAAATATGATAAATTTTCATCCCTCTAAAACTAAAAGAGGTCAAATCAACAGAAACCTTGACAGAAGACAGAAAAGTGCATTTTTCATTGGGAAAGCAGAGGGAGTTAAAGGAAGCAGTACCTTTAAAACAAGAATTTTCCCTATAAACAGACTTTGGAGGGCAGAATAAAGAACACAAACATCACACAGTATCAGTAGTAACTGTATGAAATGGAGGAATACTTCATTATGACAAAATCTAAAGTCACAATTAAGAAGGTGAAACACACATAAACAGCACTGAAGGAATGATTTAGTGCCACAGACATCAACACGAACTGCACAGAGCAAAAATTAAACATGCTGCAATAATAATTTGAACTGCCCAATTAGGTTAAAAAACGCATTTACCCTACAAATTAAAAAACCTCCCAAACCCCTCAAAGGCATTAATGCTGTTCACAATGTTATTTGAGATGCAAATTAGAGACCTAAAGTTAATATAACACCAACAGCAAGTTCCTATTATTCCCATTCATGGCTCAAGGGGAGGTGACAGTAGAAGAGAAGCCACAGCCTTGTATGAGGTCTTATTAGGACAGTAAAGGTTTTTCTTAATCTTTTAAGTTAATCCACCTTAACTTCAGTGTAGAAATTGCCAAATTATAAATGCAATCTTTCACAAACTCAGAAAACTTAAGTTGCATTAACAGCTGCCGAGGCTGGTTGGATGAGGGGGATGTTAAGGAAAAACAAGTATTCTTCAGAAAAAAAGGAATTCAGATCCTGTCTTCCACCATCACAGATCTCAGTCTAAAGCACAAAAGTAAACATATAGACAGTGGTACTGCAGTTATTTCTTCAACTATTTCCTGTACCAGCTGGGTTCCAATTTTAAAGCTCAGCAAACGCAGAAACAGCTTTCTTCCATCTGAAATGCCTTTCCCACAACAACATGTAGGTCTTAGTACACCGAGTCAGTTTTGCAAATGACACTTCTAATGACAGCTCTAGGCAAAATATTGTTTGATTTCACACTCTTAGCTCTATCTGTACAGACAGACTTACACACATTGAAGAGCAATTGCCATCACTGGCACTGTATGTCCAAAGCTCTAAGCCTGCAATTTGATACATCATTGACAGTATTCTTCCCTGTACTTTATACCAGAGTTTAATTTTCAGAGGAACTTAAATCAATGTTGTCATACTAAATTCAGAGCAATGATGCTAACATTAGGTAGTCAGAACCCTTGATCTTCCTGTTTATGCCCAACAAGCAAAACGTTAAGTGATGGCCTGCATTTCACTAAAATATAATCAAGTTCAAACAGTTGAAAGCCAGTTATATTAGTTTTGTTTTTATAACTCAGGACATTTCCCAATTGAAACATTTCAATTTCTAAAGCATGATATTCAACTGCTTGCTTAAAAAAACAGTGCCGTCGGTAAACTGAAAGCCATAACCCAGATAATGTATTTAGTAACAACCCTGCCTACTTCCTCCCCTCAACCTAAAAATTAGCAGAAACATGGCCTTCAGAAGTTACTTGTACCCACTACAAACCACCAGAAGTTAGCTGAGGAGTTTCTTGCCGGTTTGTTCATGACACTATTTCCCATACCAACCAAACAGAAAAGCCAAAACAGCACAAAACGTAGAAATGGCAATATTAAAGAGCTGACAGTTACCTTGATTTCAGGTTTTTCTATACTCAACAGTACTGCAATATCCAGTTGGGTCATCACAGAAAAATCTGTAAAACAGCCTAAAAAGGAGTTGAAAACTTTTTTTTTTCAGGCCTCCTTTTGAGGGGGAAAGAAAATCCTTAAAGAAAACCATTTTCTAAAACATGACTGTCTCAATCCCCCTAGCAGAGCGTTTACAGTCAAGAGAAACCAACAAAGCACAGATTTTTTTATTTTTTTTTAATACAGACTCTTTCATCACTGGATTGCAATACTTTACTGTCGGCTAAGATCTTGTTAACCACACAAACTTCATGATGTACCAAAAAACACATTGTCAATGTAAATGGCTACCCCTCAGATATACACAGTCAATAGATTAAAACAACTTACCTACCAAGAAAGTATCAGCCACTACACTGAGTTCAAGTAGCTGTTTTCCTAGTCATGAATTTCTTCCCTAGAACTAATGAAAAGGGCTGCCTTCTGCTCATTAACCCTTCCTTCAGGAGTGCTCATAAAGGCCTTCACAGGTTTCTGTGTATAGTTTCACCCCCCCAGAAAGCTTATATTACTTACAGTATCTAGAATAAAAGTTACAGCTACTTCTGCAATGGACAGGAATCTCTTACATGTTCTACCATAATATATTCCAAAATAAAAGTTTCTATGTAGATTGTGTAATGCTAAAGACAAGATCCTATGAACATTTACCTGCAAGATCATTCCTACACAAATATCAGCTCTCAAGAACGTCAAAAATAGTCCAAGGAATTTATTTTATAAAAATAAAAATGAAAGTTCAAAGCAAGCAAAGCTTTCTCTAAAAAGAAAGCACAAAACTTGTGAGCTTGCAGGGGAGAAGGAAATTCACTGTCTCCAAAAGGCAAAATTTCTGTTTATTATGACCATCAAAATACAGAAAAAGAAATTTAAATGATAATACCAGTATTTTCCACTAAAGGTTTAACAAGACTTCTTACTAGTATTTAAGAAAGCCCAAAACAGAACCAGAAAGGACAAATTCTTAGAACAAAACTCGAAACCAGCACCAAAAAAAGTGTAGGAGCGAGGAAAGAATTGTGTTTGGAAAGTTTTAAGTACACCATGTTTCTAAAGGGAATAATCTATCAAACCACAGGAGGTGACTAGAACTGCCATCATCACTGCTAACACAAAGGAATGTAGATTGGGGGGAGGCAACAGAGGAAGGGGGAGAAAGAACAGGGTAGGGAAAATCTGAAGGAACTAAAAAAGGGAGCTACAGTAATGGCTACCAGACTCTCAAGGAATTCCTATAGGAAAGAATAAATCCTTCATGTTTTTTTTAAATAAAGCAATCCATGCAATAAATTGCAGACATCTCAGTAACATTAATCTTTCAGTTTATCTGCCCACCATATTTTCATAACTGTAGTTTTATGCCTATACTAAACTTCCAAAGCTTAATACAATGGTTGCGAATAGAAATACTATTTCTTCTTTCAGCCTCCTCATTCTTCCGAATCATAGTACCCTGCAGAAAAACAGCTTTCCAAGAGGACACAGGGAAGTTTAACTACACCAAATTTAAAATATCCCTCTACAATTATTTAATCAACTTTAATTCTCAAGTTAAAGACACAATAACTACGGGTTACACACTGGCAGGTAAAGGCCGCTAGAGGACAGCCAGATTACCACAGCATGGAACATCCTGAAAGGGTATCATTAGGGGGATGATCTTGCAGATCAGTATTTTATGTCTAATAGGCAGCATGTACTTCCATATGATGAAGAGCAGCATCTTATAGGAGCATCTTAATAGGGATGATTAAAAGTAATAGATATATTAATATGAATAGTATTTTCCCGAAATTCAAAGCAAGCGAGTGGTAAGTAAACCCATTTTCCAGTTAGGAGCTCCACCAGCTTATGCAGAACTACTTGAAATGTATATTTGAGCTCCCTACACACACTGATCTCCTGCCTCGGAGTGCAACTCTTCCAAGCATTTTCAGACACACAATAATTGTAAAGATACAAGCTCTTTGGGCTCAATCACGTACACTGCATCTCCAATAAAACCAGATCAAGTCACATGCTTCATTAGGAAAGTTTTTGCTATTCGGCAAACACTGCACTCCAGATTCCATAAGCCCAGCTCGAACCAAACAGACTATCCACAATTAAAACACATGCAGAAACATCTGAGCTTGCCACAAGATACACAAACTTACTGGTTCTTGCCAGAAATGGCTCTGACGGAAGTATTTTCTAGCAGTCAGGCATATGAATGGGAGGCAATGTAACAGTAAAGGCTGTAATAACTGTTCTCAGGAGCTAATTTTAATGTAAGCACAGTGAACCAGAAAATAGATTTGACCAGCTGGCTCAACTCATCCCGAGGCCTAGAACTCGGCATGCACATTAAAAGCCAGTGCCTTCTCTGGTCTGACTCACCAAGCCACTCTCAACCCTGCAACCTGAAAGTTACAGGGCTACTACAAAGCACGGTTTCTGTAACGGCTGTTTTCTGAACGGTTATGACGGATATATCATTTACCTAAAGAGAAAACACCTTAACTTTCAGATCTCTCCCAGAAGAGTTCAGATAACTGACGCAACGCTAAACCAGAGGATCGTCCTCAATGGCCAGCCTCTCTGTCTCACGAGACCTAAAGCGACCTCCTTAAACAGCACCCAAGATTTCGAGAACGCAGTTCTAGCTAGCCTTCGCACAGGCAAGGAGACATTTAATAAGCCAAATAATCAGAACAAAGCCACGTTACTGCCCTTCGGAAAGCCGGAATAACACAAAGAGCCTATTCACTCACCGATCTCGGACTTTTGAACCCAACTGGTCGTTACACTCGCGAGCCATAAATCAGAAATCAACTTTCCTATCGCTTGAGGGAGGGGAAGGGAAGAAAATAATCACGGATTTCACCCAGGAACCATTGTGGAAGGCAGCTATTGTGGAAAAACGCGCACCTACTCTGACGTAACTCTCTACCCTTGAGCAACGGAGGGGAGAATCGCCTCCAAAACCCCGGGGCGATGTGCCCGCAGCCGTGTGTCCCGCAGGGCAGCGGCACAAAGGAACGTCCGCGCCCGGCCGAGCCCCGGGGACCCCCCCGGGACCCCCCCACACCCCCATCCCCCGGCCACCGCCGGGGCAGGCCGGAGCCCTCGCCTGGAGCGGCCTTGGGAGACACAGCACCGCGGCGCAGGCAGCCTAATTCCCATCCCGAGCGACAATTATTAATGCTAATGAGGTGGGGGTTGGTTTGGGTTTTGGGTTTTTTTTTGGGGGGGGGGGTATTTTTTCTTCCTTCTGCCAGGGCAGCCGCCGCTTCGCTTCCACACGAAGCCTTCGGCTAACGGCAGGGCGAAAAGGCAGCTAACCTTTACTTCCAGCTGCGAGGAAGGAGCGCGGCCCCCGCTCTCAACACCAACAGTAATTAAAAAAAAATAAATAAAAATACAGCCCCCACACCTATTTATCCATCTAGCCGTATAATTAAGGAGACGAGCAGCCCGCAGCTCTGCGGCAGCAGGAGGGCTGCAGCCGCGGGGAAGGGCAGCTCCGGGGTGACACCCCCACCCCGCAGGGTCCCTGTCGTGTCCCCCCGGCCCGTTCGTCCCCCCTTCGCCCACCGAGAGCTCTCCGGTCCCCACAGTCGCCCGGGTTTCGCCAAGGGGTCCGGGCCTGGCCGCCTCCCCTCCAGCCGGCACTGCCTCCGGGCCGCCCGAACGGCTGTTCCCTGCCGGTTGCGCTCGCCCTCGGCCGCCGGGTGCTGCCCCCCGCGGCCGGCCTGCCTGCCTGCCTGCCTTCCCTCCCCCGCCCGCCTCCCCTCGTCGCAGCGCCGGTCACCGGTACCTGCGCCCGCCCGGGCCGCCTCCCCTCCGCGTATGGACCGGGCTCCTCAATGGCAATTGAACAAAACACAGCCGGCTCCGCCCCCTCCCGGCACCCGCCTGCTCCCATTGGCCGGCCCGCCCGCCCGCCGAACTTTGACCCGCTCTACCATAGGACGGCGGGGCGAGCTGGCCCGGCCCACGAGGGGCGGGGGGCCGGTCCCGTTCCCGGCAGGGACTCGCGGCTGGACTCGCGGCTGCGGTGCCGGGCGGGGCGGGGAGGAAGCGCTGGACTACAGCCCCCAGCAGGCGCGGCA